>NC_081412.1:593918684-594518684 GCF_030272615.1 Cryptomeria japonica | reverse complement strand
CAATGCTTGAGTTGCAGACTGGAAAAAAAAATGTTTGAGGATTGATAATGGTGGTGAATTTTGTTCTAATGATTTTGATAGATTTTGCAAAGATTGTCATGTTAATAGATAGAAGATAACTTCATATTCTCCACAACAAAATGGAGTTGCGGAAAGAATGAACAAGACATTGATAGAGAAGGCTAGGACTATGCTAAGTGGTGTTGGTCAGGAACAAAATTTTTTGGGATGAAGTTGTTGCCACTTCTTGCTACCTGATTAACAAGTCTCCCACATCATCTCTTGTTGATAAAATGCCTATAGAAGCATGGTCTGGTCATAATCCTTCATTGAGATATCTTAAAGTTTATGGTTGTGAGACATATGGACATGTACCAAAGGATAAGAAAACAAAGTTAGAAAATAAGGGTATGAAATGTATCTTCATGGGATACAATTATGGTGTGAAAGGATACAAGCTTTGGGACCCTGTTGCACAAAAGGTAATAGATAGTAGAAGTGTTATTTTTAGAGAAACTAAGCCTCCTTTTGTTACATTGTAGCTAGAATAGACTAAACCAAAGATGTGATTCAATTCCCCTCTAGACCTGAAATATTTGAATCAAGACCACTTGATAAACAAGAAGTTGAGAAGAGCTCATCTAGCTCTGAATATTCAAAAGAGGAAGAAGAACCTCCAACTTGGCTTTTTCGAAGGTCTACAAGGCATAGAAAACCACTTGAAAGGTATTCGCCTGATGATTGGAGATGTATTTTTTCTTTGAATACTAATGTGGATGAACCTAGATCTATAAAAGAGATATTAGGTATGAATGATGCAAAATCTTGGAAGATTGCTATGGAAGAAGAAATGATAGTTTTGAAAAAGAATGATACATAGGATCTTGTACCATTGCCTAAATGATAGAAACTTGTTGGTTATAAATGGGTGTTCAAGAAAAAATATTGGTTCAGATGGAGGTATTGAGAAGTATAAAGCAAGGTTGGTTGTGAAAGGCTACTCTCAAGTTGAGGATATTGAATATGGTGAGATATTTTCACTTATTGCAAAAATGAAACCCATTACATTTTTGCTTTCTATTGTTGTTACTTATGATTTAGAGGTTGAACAAATGGATGTGAAAACCACTTTCCTTCAGGGTGTTTTGGAGGAGGATATTTATATGACATAGCCAGAGCACTATATGGTAAAAGGTAAAAGTAATTTGGTCTTAAATTGAAGAAATCTTTGTATGGCCTCAAACAGAGTCCTAGGATGTGGCACCAAAAATTTGAAACATATGTGATGAGTTTGGAATTTGAGCATTCTAAATCAAATCATTGTGTTTATTATAAATCTGATGGTGATCATTTCCTATACATTTCATTATATGTTGATGATATGTTATTCATTGGTAAAGGGAAAGTCATGATTTCAAAACTAAAGTCTCAACACCGTGCTAAATTTGACATGAAAGATCTTGGTGCAGAACAACACATTATTGGGATAGATATTAGAAGAGATTGAGTGAACAAAAATCTTTGGCTACGTCGGAGTAAGTATATGAATTCAGTTTTATGAAGGTTCAACATGTAGGATTGTAGAACATCGAGTGTTCCTTTTAAAGTTAGAACAAAATTATCTATTTCAGATTGTCTTGCATCCCCATCAAAGATGGAAGACATGAACATAGTGCCTTACAAAAGTAAAATTGGAAGTTTGATGTATGCTATGGTTTGTATGAGACCAGACATTTCTCAAGCAATGAGAGTTCTTTACAGATATATGTTTAATCCTAGTAGAGTTCATTGGGATGCAGTTAAAAGAGTCTTCAGATATTTGAAGGGTACCTCAAAGTATTCTTTGTGTTTGTAGCATCCTAAATTGTACTCCCATACAATTTAATCCATATTTTGGGCCCTCACCTTAGTGTTTGTCCCTCAATTATTAATTAAGACTTATTATGTTTACATCATGTAAATATGACCTTTTTTTCACTTCATGCACCAAATGGCCCCTTTGTTTCAGCCCTAAAATGGGGTAGGACTAAGGTGTGGTGCCTTGGTCCTCATTGGGACCATGACACCATGCCTTGGTCCTCCCTATTTGGGCCCCCCTTTGAACCCCTTGGGCATTTTTAAATTTGGGTGGGAAACCTAGCCCCATGTTGACCTATGTCAGGAAATTAACATGTTTTTTGATAGACAAGTATAACAGGAGGTATTCCTCTCTCATTTGGAAAAAGGTGATACAAGGATACAAGGGAAAAATTGTAATCATCCACTAATCATCAAGCATTCAAGTATTGAAGCATTCATCATCAAGAATTTCTAGAATTCTTTAAGGCTGCATTCTTCATTCATCAATTGTGGAGCAACATTACGTCATTCATATGCAAGCATGTGTGTATGATTAGGGTTTTGTCATGTTCATGCCATTTCATAGAAAATATGTGATTACATTCAAGAAGCAAAACATCATTATCAGTCATTATAGATCTAAGGTATATCCTTTCATTATTTATTTCAGTATTTGCAACGTTTCATTCAAGGTTGATTCCTCAACTGGGGTTTGACTTAGTCAAACCCCTACTCCCAACCTATTTCCCTTTATTTCTATGTGCAAGAAATAGGTACAGAGTTGTGATCTTCATGATAGGCATTATTTATAGAGATGAATCAATTCCCTTTTGGTTTGCAAAAATTTTAAAGGATCATATTAAATTCCACCATGGTCCAAACATTTTAGGAGTTCTTTCGGGGATTAGGTTTGAATTTGCTTATATTTCTCAGATCCAAGTGTGTGCCTCAATTTGATGACTATAACTTGTTTTTATATTTTTACTCTCATTTCCAACACTTTTACCCTAATTTTGGCATCTTCAATAATTCAGTTCAAATCAAGGGAAAGAAGAGGCACATCTAATACCCTTGTAAATTTATTAGAATCTAGATCTACTAGGTTTAGATCTATCAAATTCCAATCTTTCCCTAATGTGATGGTCCCTAAGAAAAATTAGCAGTTTTCATACATCTAATGGTGGAAACCCTAATTTTCACCATTACAGTGTTATCATGGTAGTTTGATTGGAGACGAGATTTCCCTTGATATTCATGATTATGTGGATTCAAATTGAGTAGGTGATATTGATAGCAGAAGCTCCACCAGTACTTATTTGTTTACTTAAATATTTGGTGATGCAATTAGTTGGATGAGTAAGCAATAGGTTGTGGCTACTTTGTCCACTACAAAAGAAAAGTATATAGAAGCTACTCATTCTTGTAAAGAAGTCATTTGGATTAAAAGATTGTGTTTAGATATTAAAATAAAATAAGGTGTAGCGACAATTTATTGTGATAGGCAGAGTGTGATCTTCCTAGCTAAGAACCCGACATTTCATTTCTGGACCAAACACATTGATGTTCAATATCATTTTGTTAGAGATATGGTTGAAGATGGCAGGGTAAAGCTAGTTAAGGTAGAAAATTTGATGAATGTTATAGATTTTTTAACCAAGGCTATGAACACAAAGAAGTTTAGATGGTGTTTAGAGCCTATGGGCCTCATGGACCCTATAAATTAATTGATTGTGTAGATACTCCATTTTCTCTTGTAAGGTGTTCGACAAGTGGGAGAATGTTGGGAAAATGGCATCTCAACCTTGCATTTACATAAGGTTAAGTTATTTGTAGTAAAAAAAAATTGGAAACGAAATGGTTCAAATTTTTTCCCAAAGCATCAAATTGGCTAGATAATCATGCCAACAATTTTTTGATGCAAGATCATAACTAGATTTGAAGATATTATAGTTTCCATTTTTTAGGGTTGTGATGAAAGGTTTAAATTTAATTTTGAGTAATTTAGAGGCTCTGAAATGTCCTAAAAAGTGAGTGTAATTAGCGTATTAGGTTATGAGGTGATAGATCACTTCATGGGATTTTAGACACTTCAAATAGTTTGTTAATCAGACACTTGGTTCACAAGTTATGGCCTCCAAAAGTTTGGTCTCCTGAAATAGGAAATATAGAAATTCATCAAACACATAAATGAGTTGTAAAAGGGAGGAACACATGTTGATGTGTATTTTGACACATCATAGAGTATCTAGATTGGAGATAAGGTTGGTTCCACTTTATTGAGTCATTTTAGCCCATGGTTTTGTAATACCATTTGACGGTTTCATGTATTGTATCTCGTATATATGAGGTGCATGAGATAGAGGTTGTGTGTAAGAGTCTTATGGTTATTGAGTTACCTCTGAATCTCTAGTTGGTGGTACTCCTGTGAATATCTTACTCTATAAGTATATTATAATCTATTATTGATTTCTAAATAATATATTAAGCGGATTTTGGTGTGTGGGGTTTTTCTCTCAAAAGGGTTTTCCCCACGTAAATCATTGTGTTGTGGTATGCATGATATTATGTCTATTTATGTTAAGTTTCTATAACTATGGTAATGATCTATAATTTTTTTTGCATTATCCTGATCTCAAGGTTAGTGTAGGAAGTTGCTCTACTACTTAACTTCCTTGCAATTTTCAGATATGATAGTGGAAGGGGTACCAAATCTGGTTACAATTCCATCAAGGATATCAACCACTGAACTTTCAGTAGCATCTTTCAAGGCAATTTCCTTTGTCTGCCTTGTGAAGTAATTTGTGGCTGCCAAAATCCACTTATGGCCAACACTTGATAGAGGATTAATTAGGCCAATGAAATGTAGGCCCCATTGAGTAAAAGGTTGATCAGTCTATATAGGATGAAGAGGAATGGCAACCAATCTTTGTTTGCCTGAGAAAAGGGTACACTCCCTACACTTCCTCACCCACCTATGTGAATCATTAAATAGGGAAGTCCAATAGTATCTTGCCTTGATCATCTTCATGGTTGTGGTCCTTGTAGAGAAATGACCACTTGAAGGACCATCATGAAACTCCTCTAATAGTCTTCTAACCTAATCTTATTTGGTACATCTCAATAAGACCCCATTAGGTTCTCTTTTGAAAAGGGCGTCATCCACTAATACATAAGGGATGGATTGTAGTCTAAGGTGTCTTCTCTTAGTTCTATCAAAATTGAGAGGATAGCTACCATCCCTTAGGAAGGAAGTCATGGTCTCTAACCAACTAATTTTTCCATTCTCATCGTTGGCTTGTTGTTCTTCCTCTTGTAACACAAGGGAAGCCTCTGAACTTGCTTCAAAAGATGAATAAACTATTCACGTAGGCCTTTTCCTCTTACCATCTTGGCAATTTTTATGTTAAGGTCATATTTCATGACCTTGGCGATCCATCCAACCATCCTCTCACTGGTATCCTTGTTAAGAGGAATTATTTCACACTTACATGTGGGACTAGCAGCTGTATCCGATTGTTGGATAACACGTGTCTAAATTTCTTCAATGCCCTGACCACAGTGATGACCTACTTCTCTATGTAGCTATACTTAAGTTCATAGTCCTTTAGGCCCTCACTGAAAAAGGCAATAGGTTGCTCCAACTTATCTTCATTATGTTGTGTTAAGACAACTGAGATACTTGTGTCCCCTCCTAAAGTATAGAGGATGAATTCTTTGGCATAATTGGGATTTACCAGGGTAGGAGACCGAGAAATTGCCTATTTTATTTGTTCAAATCTATCTTTTCCCTCCTTGGTCCATTGAAAAACTAGACCTTTCTTTAACATGACTATGAGGAGTTTAACCATGACAACTAGGTTTGGAATGAATCTTCTTACAAAGTTGATCCTACCAAGGAAAATTTACAATCCCTTTATGTGACTTGGGAGTGTAAGAGAAAGAATGGACTCCACTCTTTCTAGATCTATGGCCAAGCCACCCTTTGATACAATGTTCCCTAACAACCTACCTTGATTGGTAGTTAATACACACTTACTGGGATTTAAGGACACACCATACTCTCTACATTTCTTGAACACCTATTCAAGATGACCAAGTAATTTGTTACATGCTTGGAGTACACACTAATATCATCTAGGTATATCAATACAAACTCTGTGAATACTCCCTTAAAATCCATATCCATGGATCTTTGAAAATTAGCACCTACATTAGTCACTCTGAATGGCATCTTATAATAGGCATAAGTGCCCCATTTAGTAGTGAATACAACCTTGAATTGGTTTGATTCTTGGACTAGGATCTGATTATATCTTAAATATCCATCTAAGAATGAAAATATCTCTAAGCCACTCACTTTAAACAAGATTTGTTCCATGGAAGGACGGAGGTAATGGTCCTTAAGGGAGGCTCTATTGAGATCCCTAAAGTCTACACATAACCTAATTTCCCCATTCCTTTTCCTAACTGAAACAAGATTATCTACCCAAGAGGAGTGTTTGATTGGAAAAATTATACTAGATTATATGAGTTTGGACAATTATTTCCTCATCAAGGGTTCAATCTTTGGATTTATGGGTCTCTGCTTTTTTCTATTAGGCTTTTGTTTTGAATCTAGCTCTATGGTATATTGGGCCAAACTAGGATCAAACTCGTTTATCTCTTTATAAGTAAAATAAAATATGCCATTGTATTCTTTATAAATATTAATGAAGACCTCTTGCTCTATTTTGGAACACACCTTTCCCAAGTTTAGAGATTTTCCATTAGCCATTGTGATTGGCTTATAATCACCCTTCCTTGCAGTTAGGTCCATAGTCTTTCCCTTTACTTGATCATCTGAATTGAAAATGCCCTCTAGGGTAACTAATCCTTTGGGCAACTTGTTTGAATTGAGCTGCATAATCTAATCTTCATATTGGTTATGCAACATGGATTGGTTCTTGGCAAAAAACTATACCTCCAGTCGAGACTTAGATTGTACATACTTGTGCATGGCTCTAGTGAGACTGGGATTGTACCATATGACAATCCATAATTATATTTCTCTTTTTGTTTGTGAGAGATTTTATTGCATTTGTACATGGGGTACCTAGCATAGTCTTGTAGTCAAGACCCATCTTGCATTATTAGCTTGAGTCTACATTCTCCTAAGTTTCACTTAAGGGGGGGTGTTGGTGTAAATTATGTCTCATAATTATAATTAAGTTGACTTAGGGTAATGCATTAATAGTATTTTGCATATGAGATACTTAGGGAAGTGTGTATCTGTTGGAATTGAAGGAATCCAAGAACACTGAGAGGGGGGGGGGGGGGGTGAATCAATGTTCTATCGGTAGAGTAAGATTTTACCTTATTGTAATATACACATATAAACTGGTAAATGAAGAAACATATAACATGGAGTAAATAAACCAGCCACATGGATGAACACTATAACACACTGAATTTTATACATGGAAAACCTCAAAGAGGAAAAACCACGGTGGGATTTGTGACCCACAATATCAATTCACTGACCATATGAAAGATATTACATAGCATGGGGGCTTGCATATGCAGGAAGGCACACTGCTAAACACAAAAGAGTCACACTGACTACAAGCTTCTGCTGAGATAAAACAATAATGGTGAACTCACAAAATGCATTTGCAATGCCAAAAAGAGTTCTGGTTATAGCTTTGTTCTGTTGGCAATCTTGATGTTCATGTTGTGATTGTCATTGATGGACACACACTTGCATTAAGATCCTCTTTATATGTATGAGTTAGAGCACAACCGATATTTGTTCCAACCGATATGTTTCAAGTATGTTGTATTATAGTCATTAGACTATTGATGTTTTGCAAAATGTGTTTACTGGTCTAAAGCGGCATGTTGACCTCAAGCAGTATGAGGGATCAAAGCGGCATAACACATTTCTACCGGTCTTCATTTTTGATAAACCGGCAACTGGTATTTTGTATGAACTGGTAATACTCTGTGATGAGTTACCAACCGACATTTTGTGATGAGTTACCAATCCACCGATTGTTTGACGGTGCCGACACTGTAGCGATGCTTTTTGTGATGTACTACCTAGTATGTCCAGGTTCATTGAACCTAGGAAATTGTAATGCAATCCCATTGGACTGACATGAAATCAATTTCCTTTATAAGGACATCATGTCTAGGGTTTTAGCTTGTTATTATTGTTGTTGCGATAGTCGATGTTGCGGCTAGGGTTTAAGGAGGTTGAGGAGTTGGAAAGAATATGAATGTGTAGAAGACTGAAGTAATGCAGGAGTACATTAAGAATGAGCTATCAAGGATCTAACCGAGCAGTCTGTGCTATTAGGTAGATCAAACACTTGTTGATTACTCACATCTTTGACAAATCTATAGCCCTTAATGTTAGGTTTTCAAGCAGATCCGAAGCAAATATGAACTAACAGTTATATGCAGATTCAAATATAAAAGATAAAGGAATAAAATAGGACACAAATAACATAGAGATTTAACGTGGTTCACCCAGAATGGGTTGCGTCCACCATACACAGCCGTCCAATCTTTCTTATTATCCAGCAAAAATAGTACATCAACTTGCAATACCTTAAGCATCCCAGCCGCTTATAACGTACATTTTTAGGGCAACAAACAAAGTCGGCCTTTTTAGGGTTTTATTACAATGTCGGTTTTCATCAACAAAAATGGTAAGGATATGTGCTGAGTGTACAATACTTTGCTGATCAGTCACCACATTTCAACACTTAACCGAGTAGGCCTAAAAGCCTTTTGTAAAATCCTCTAACAAGGTGGTTCACCTCCGTGAATCTAAAATCCTCTAGCAAGGTAGTCCTTGATCGAACTTATCTCCTAACAGAGATTGAGATTCCTAACAGGATCTGTTTTGGTGAAGAACATTGTAAGACCTTAACCGGTCTGACCTTAACTGGTCTTTATTCTACAGATAGTGACTTGTGAGTTCCATCTCACCGTGGTTTTTCCCATTTGGGTTTCCACATCAAATATCTTGTGTTATGGTTGTATTGCTTTTGTGGGTGAATGCTTTATTTGCATTTTGGTTTACATGTGTGATAATCGGTCTGTCTATTAAACTATTTTATCGATTTATCTTTAGACTGTTTAAGTGTTTCAATGCAGTGTTTTTTGGCATACTAATTCACCCCCCTCTTAGTATTCATCATGTTCTGTACCGGTTCATAAACCCTAAACCCTTTTATCAGTATCTCCTTTCCTCTGAGAATGTTTTACAAACCATCTACTAATCATTGCATGATATAACTTTCACATACAAATGACCTACATACATATCCTTCTCATCACACTGTTCTACTTCCTTGTACTACATCAAAATGACCTAATAAACTGACTTATATACCCTTTACAAACAATATGCCTTATGTCGGCTTACAATACATTACAAAAGATATTCAATATCAGCCCCATACAATAATTACAAAATGATTTTATAAATAAAACCTTTCGGATCTCAAACTGATGTTGACTTCACAGAAGTGTTGGATGCTAGTGTCGGTGTTTGTGCCGGTGATGACCTTGATTACTCCAATGTCAGTATCTATCGGTGTATGCCTCTAATATCGATATCTACCGATATATGCCTTCTATAGAATCTTGTTGTCATCAATGAAAACATATGAATCCAATGAGTGTCAATTGCCAATAGTATCTAGGGAAGATGGTTGTAGGAGAAATTCCACCTTTTGTGGTGTTATCTTCTTATTACATTCCACCTTCGATGGGTGATCCACCTTTAGTGCATGACTCCAATTGAGACTTAAATTATACACATTTGTGCATGACTTCAGTGAGACTTGGATTGTACCAATCTACCATTGATGAGTATCTAGTTGATGCTCAAGGAGGTGTCTCCATGCCTACTCTTCATTTTGTTGTAGTGGGTGATTCATCGATCATTCTTCATTGATATTGATACCTATTTTTGTCACACTTTGACATTCTTGGTGCCAAATTGGCTCCCCTTCTTCCTAATGTGGAAAATGTTGGTCAACATCATTGGACCATCCTTCTAAGAGATTCTACATTGAGAGGGGGCTTCAAGGCCTCTCTTCCTCTCTCTTATGGGGGGCTTTTTCCTCACATGAGGTTTTTTTCTTCTCATTCATCATTGAAAGCATTATGTGCTTTCATCTCTCTTTTGGGGGCAAAGTTTTTTTCCATTGGGTTATTCTCTCTTTCTTTGTCTGTGAGATATTACGTTGCATTTGTACATAGGTACCTAACATGGCCTTGTAGCCGAGACCCATCTTGCATTGTTAGCTTGAGTCTACATTCCCCTAAGTTGCACTTAAGGGGGGGTGTTGGAGTAAATTATGTCTCATAGTTACACTTTACTTAAGTTGACTTAGGGTAATGCATTCATAGTAGTTTGCATATGAGACACTTAGGGAAGTGTGCATCTAGGGAAGATGGTTGTTGGATAAATTCCACCCTTTGTGGTTTTATCTTGTTATCACATTCCACCTTTGGTGGGCGATTCACCTTTAGTGGAATATTCTATTATTTATCCTAGGTACCTACCCTTGTATATTATTGGGCCACATGTCATGACTGTGTGCTCTCATGGTCTTGCCTTTATAAGTAGGCTCATTTACATTGTATGTAATCCAATTGATTGATCTTTCTACATCATTGATGAGAATACAGTTTGTTCTTGTTACATATATTTGTCTCTCTTCTTGTGCTTTTCATTGGCCTCTAGATCTTGGTTGCTATAGGCAAATTCTCACATACTCAATTTGACAACTTAGCCTTCCTCTAAACTTACTATACAATAAGTTTCTTATTTCCCATAATAACCCTAATCCATGTTAGGAAAGGTGTCCCAACCTTGCTCTTGATGTTAAGAATATAAAAAATATAGTTTTTAGACTATGATATAGACACAATTTTTGGGATATATAGTTTATTTTTTGATAAAATATATGTTTTAGATTGTTCAACATTACTTATAAGGATGGATAATAGTTAGATATAAATGAGATTTATAATTTACAAAAAACTCAAGCATTGACCATCTCCCATATCAAAAGATATGGCCTCTAGAAGTTAGGCCTCTTGTATTAGAAATGTAAAAAATATATGAAACATAAAAGAGTTGTAAGAGGGGCTTGCACTTGTTGAACAACTTATGATATGCCTTATGACATTTCACAAGACATCTTTTAATGGAGATAATGAAGCCAAAATAGACCACACAAGTTGGCGAGTGGATTATGACAAGTTTGTGATAATAGATAGAATATGCTATTGTCGGTGTGTAGATTCATCTTGAGATTTTGGCTGATGGATTTCTAAATAGGGATTTATGTGCCATATTTTTAGGTGGTTTTATTTCACAGTTTCCTAGTTACCATTTTATGGTTTCATGTATGTCTTCTATTTATTAGGTGCTTGAGATGAAAATTTTGATAGTCAGTTTTGTACGTATTGTTATGCTACTAGAATTACTCCAAATATTTGGTTGGCAATGCTCATGTAAAGGATTAGACTCTACAGGTGTATTATAACAATTTGATTATTGAATGATTAATCCATTTGCTTTAGAGTGTGGGGTTTTCTCTCAAAATGGCATGTCCCATATAATTAACTATGTTTAGTATATTGTTATTATTTTTATATCTTTGTAACTATTTAAGTTTTGGTCATATCTCCTCTCATATATTAGTGTAGAAAGTGTATTTGACACATTTTCTTCCTTTCAATAAATGTGCATTTAGTTACACGCACATCACAATAGGTAAAAAAAAGTAGTAGAACAAAATAATGGACATAAAACCGTGGGTTTACCAAATTCCTTGAAAAGTAGCATCTTTTCTCCTTGAGGCCTCCGCAGACCACCAAAGTAGGGTGTTTCTCCAAGTCCCCATCTTGTGGATGTATATAATCTATTATGGGTGTATAACAAATAAAAACAAGCAACACATTCTTGACAATTAGTTGCATTTATTGCTTGGTGCATTTTCAATTTTTTTATGAAATTGTTGAACTAATCAATGAGGCTCAACTAAGGCAAAAGGTGGGAAGCTATTTGCCTTGCTCTATTAGCATAACAAGTTCTAGTTATCTTTATCAATTATAAAAATAGATGAGATTTCTATTAGAGTCAATAGGATAATCACCTAGTAATTAATTAATTAAGTCCCCTATTACTTTATTACACTTAAGCTAAGCATAAGAGTGTTTTTTCATTATTAGATTAAGTTAATTTTAGGTCATGTTGTCTTATAACATAGGATGAGGATACTTGTCATGATCTAAAACATCTCTTTCATTCTCTTTACCCTTATTTTCTCCAAACTTTTTAGGGAGCTTTTCACGTCCCATGTCATTTCCTATCCAATTCGTGATGGTAGATATAAAAAACTCAATCATATAAAAAATAATACAATTAATTACCAAAGCTTTCTAACCCAAGACACATTTTTAAACCAATTTTATTTATCTAAAATAATTTTAAATAATATTTTATTATATGACATTTATTTCTCTTAATATTTTGTTTCCCTAGAGGAAATAATTTATTAAAATATATATATAAAAGGGCATTGAAAAACTGCCTAAGACAATACCAATATAAAAAATCAAAAAGTTTTAATTCATTTAAAAAATTAAATACCAATATTAAATATAATTCATATTATACTAACATTAGCTCACAGTTATGATCCACAATTAAGGTCAGATTTACTATTTAATTATGTTTATACTTATGAGAATTCAAATAGTTATATTCTCCAATTTAAGGTTTACATAGACTTCTAAATCGAGATCAATTATTAAAGCTCAAACTTTAAATAAGGATAAACTTAAATTTATAATTTTTTTAAACTTTAGTAAAAACTATAATTTATATATATATATTACTTCAATAATATATTCATTCATAACTTAAATTTTTAATCTTATAATATAATAATATTTCATTGTACAAATAATAAATTTATATTATCTAAATATTTTATCATTAAATTAATATTATTTATTTTTATGAATAAATTGCAACCAATAAATTAAAATTAATTAAAATCATATTAATTTATTTTCCTTATATGTTCAAACTTCCATTTCTACTAGCATAGGGGAAAGGACCCAGTAGTTGAGCATGTACCAATTGTTGTGAGGGTTGTTGATACCTTTTGTTCCAAAAATTGAACAAATAAAATCTATTATTTGAAATAAAAAATATCAATTTTTGTTAGTAAATGTACCAATAGTTGTTAGGAAATGTACCAATAGTTGTTAAGAAATGTACTTATATTGTAAAAAGTAACCAATCAGGTGATGCCATGTCAGCTGCACAACTATTGGGGTCTCTTTTGCACGCCTATTGGTCTCACATTTTTTGGGGGCTGTTTTGGACACCTTGGCAAAAAGCATGCTAATGTGGCATCACATTTGATGATGTGGCCCTGAAACCTTAGTTATAAGCAGGGGACTTGCCAAGTAAGCTGCTGTAAAAAAATCGAAGTGATTTGAAATTTCCAAGTAGGATTTTGAGAAGCACGAAGTTAGGGTGCACAACTACTGGATCCTTTCCCCTATATATCTTTACTCTAATCTATGTAAAGTACATCGAGATATTTGAAGGCTTTTAATTTTGTTGTATTAATTAAATAATAAAAAAACTCATCCTAATTTTGTCAACTAAAAAAACATGCTTCTCAAACCTAAAATATCAATATTTGTGGGGAAAGGGAAACCAGTAATGTTTTGGGGATCACAAATAAAAGAAAAACAAAAGCGTGTTCTTTCCTCGAAATTCACAAAACGTGTATAAAAATTAATTATAAGAGATCACAATCCGAATCGTTGTCATGAACTATATTTCCACCATCTATAGAAATACAAACTCAGCCGTACTATTGGATATATAACGTACTTATCAACGATAAGTTTGAGTGCTTATCAGCCTGGTGACAAAACTCAAATGACACGAGCCCGGGCCCCAATAGCACGGAAACGACCCACAAACTTATAATAAATTCAACGACTTTACATTTTCTTTTACTTGAAAAAGTTTCGCAGTTTGAGGGAAATACTTCCCAGGAAGGGTGACATTGATTTGCACTGGCTGAGTGATAAATTCGAGAATGGGGAACTTAAATTTGGATTCGTTATATAATGGCCATCAATCCATTCTCTTCATTCATTCACCGTGTTTGATCAAGCTTTCTTTTCATTGTTTTCAGCTCTACTTGCTCTGTGTTGAGGCGAAAGAAGCAGAGCTACAATAGCAGAAGCGAAGGAGGCGGAAGAAAGAGAAAATTTTAATATGACCTACTGCATTGTTTAGTTGTATGCGACAATTGAAATTAGATTTGGGTATGTTCATGTGGGTTACTTCATTTCTCTTACATGCCTTTTGTTTCTTCTGGTGTTCTGTTCCAGGGTCTTGAGGTATGTTGGAATTACAGAAGCAACTAATTAGTTTTATTTATTTATTTCCTTTTCTGTTTTCTTAAAATCTTTGAGTGTCCTTTGAGTTAGGATACCTCCATGTTCAGAAGGATAGTCATGCCTTGATGTTGGGTGAGATTTAGATCATAAACTTAGATTTAAGCTTTGGAGAGCTTGCACTCTCTAGATTTATCTAGGACTTGTACCAGTTAAATTTACTGGATTATATTTTTCTAAAACTTGAGCCGGGTTAAATATACTCTAGACTTTCGCCTGGCCTGCTCTGTTGCTGTATGGTATATGTACTGTTAAATTTACCCGTAGCCTACGCCTGGCTTGGTCAGTTGGAGTAAGGCGCAGGGAGAATTGAATGTGTTAATGAGTATGTAAAATGTCATTTGAAGATCTGAGCAGGGTTTAGACTATGAGTGCCCTGAATGAATATGCAACTTACCTTTTGAGATCTTCACTATAAAGGCCAGCAGATTTTACAAATCATGAGTTATTATATTGTTTTGCTTTTGAGATCTCCAATATAAAAGCCTTGTAACATACGGTTGTTTTCAGTGGGACATTTTTTGCCCTCGTTTTATCGTCAGTTCTTTATATATTTAAATTTGGTTGCTTTGAATTCACAAAGATTTGGGTGCCACGGTCAGTGCAGGGATGAAATGATTAGCCCTTTTCAAAATTCCCATCTAAAGCTAAACTGAATCTTTCTTGTTTGTTTTTATCTGTAATTTAAGAATTGTTCACTTTCCTTTCTGACACTACTTGTGAAAAAGATGGAACTGGTTCCTGTTTTGTGAACATAAAGATTGTTGGGTGTCTGATGGTACAGGTGCTATTGATCCTTGTCAAGGAGAAGAAGAAGAAGGAAAAGTTGAGTTGGTTCAAGGTAAGTGATTTGGACCAGATCTTGTATGCAACTTACCTTTTGAGATCTTCACTATAAAGGCCAGCAGATTTTACAAATCATGAGTTATTATATTGTTTTTCTTTTGAGATCTCCACTATAAAAGCCTTGTAACATACGGTTGTTTTCAGTGGGACATTTTTTACCCTCGTTTTATTGTCAGTTCTTTATATATTTAAATTTGGTTGCTTTGAATTCACAAAGATTTGGGTGCCACGGTCAGTGCAGGGATGAAATGATTAGCCCTTCTCAAAATTCCCATCTAAAGCTAATCTAAATCTTTCTTGTTTGTTTTTATCTGTAATTTAAGAATTGTTCACTTTCCTTTCTGACACTACTTGTGAAAAAGATGGAACTGGTTCCTGTTTTCTGAACATAAAGATTGTTGGGTGTCTGATGGTACAGGTGCTATTGATCCTTGTCAAGGAGAAGAAGAAGGAAAAGTTGAGTTGGTTCAAGGTAAGTGATTTGGACCAGATCTTGTATGAGAGCCCTGAATGAATATGTAACTTACCTTTTGAGATCTTCACTATAAAGGCCAGCAGATTTTACAAATCATGAGTTATTATATATTGTTTTGCTTTTGAGATCTCCACTATAAAAGCCTTGTAACATACGGTTGTTTTCAGTGGGACATTTTTTACCCTCGTTTTATCGTCAGTTCTTTATATATTTAAATTTGGTTGCTTTGAATTCACAAAGATTTGGGTGCCATGGTCAATGCAGGGATGAAATGATTAGCCCTTTTCAAAATTCCCATCTATAGCTAATCTAAATCTTTCTTGTTTGTTTTTATCTGTAATTTAAGAATTGTTCACTTTCCTTTTTGACACTACTTGTGAAAAAGAGGGAACTGGTTTCCGTTTTCTGAACATAAAGATTGTTGGGTATCTGATGGTACAGGTGCTATTGATCCTTGTCAAGGAGAAGAAGAAGAAGGAAAAGCTGAGTTGGTTCAAGGTAAGTGATTTGGACCAGATCTTTGCAATTCGGTCACAATGTACACCAACTTGAGCAGCGAATTGCTGTTCCTCATTTTGCAGTTTCTGGATGAGGAGGGGCTCAGTGAAACAGCACACAAGTAAGTATTATCTGTCTAATTCTGGTAATTTTGAGCATTGTTTTGTTTTACCATGATCCTGCAAATCAGATAGCTCAACTTTCTTTTTGTCTGCTCTTGATATTTACTGTACTTTGATTTTGCATTGCCTAGGTTGGAACAAGAGTCTGGGTGCTACTTTAACATGGATTATTTTGAATCCCAAGTTCTGGCTGGAGAATGGGATAAAGTTGAGTGTTATCTCTCCGGTTTTACAACAGTTCGAGAGAATCTCCACTCTACGAAAATTTTCTTTGAGATCAGGAAACAGAAATATTTAGAAGCATTGGACATGTAAGCAATATTCTCTATCGGAATTTGATCTGTATCGGTCCTTGTTGGATGTGTTGTAAAATGTATTTCCTGCAAGAACACTAGGCCAGTTTATGTTATCAATATCAACATTTAATGATAAAGAATGAGATTTTTTCAGTCTTCTTTTTTGTGAAAATTGGGCTTTGGGTTATCTTTCATTTTTCTGTTCATAAAAGTTAACTTTGGGCTTGTAATTTCAATGTAACATTAATTGATGATTCTGTTCAATACTTCTGATTTTTCTATTGAGATAGAGCTTGCTTGTTATTCTCAAACTCGTCATGGTTCATATTCCAGAATGTTTGTGGATCTTGTTTGTTTATTTTTTAGTCTTTTCAAATTTTGTGAGTGTTGTAGACAATTGTTTCAAGATTATGGGTTTCAGGTTATAAATTCCTCAGCTGTATTTAAATAATGCAGCTCTGAGTTTTTTAGGTCATATTTTCTGAGTAGTTTATACTTTTCCAGGGAAGATTATGCAAAAGCTGTGGAAATACTTAGAAAGGATCTCAAAGTATTTGAACATGTTAGTAATGGCATTTACAAAGAGCTCTTACAGTTAATGCCTCTTAGAAACATCAGGTAGTGCTCTATTTTATGTTTGGTTTTTATTGCTTTTTCAGGTTGTCCCATTGTTTTCCCTTTCCATATATATTGTAATTCTAAATCATGAGTTGGTTCTGTGTAGGCAAAATGAGAAACTTTCTGATTATGGGGATAGAACATCCACACGGAAATCTATGTTTTTGGAGCTGAGAAAGCTTCTAAAAGGCAACCCTCAAATTTGCAATAAGCTGAAATTTCCACATACTGAAACTTCTAGGTTAAGGACCCTCATAAATCAAAGGTCTCACTTCTCTCCTTACTTTGCCACAGTTTCCAAACCTGATTAATTAAAGGAAAATTGTTTCTTTTCAATAGTTACAAGAGTTGCATTATAGATTTGCTGGAACTTTCAAAGATATAATGTATCCACTAAAAATTGTATCTTCAAATAAGAGTTATTTGATTAAGCTACCTAAATAACTAGTTAATAATAATTAAGAACTAATCTAACACCAATCACTTTATTCCAGAGCTGAATTATCATAAAGCTCCAGTAATATGATTAGAATTTCATTGAAGCAAATCTCATGTTTGTTATCCACATTTTTAATGGCAATCTGCAAAATGTTTGAAAACGAGTCTACCAGTTTGGAGGATGTAATTTTTGAATTAGAAAACCAATTAAGGGTCAGATATTGTACTTTAAGCAAGGATTGGTTTTCATTTTGTATATTTTCTTACAACTAATAAGTTTTTATACGCCTTTTTTTCCAGTCTGAATTGGCAGCATCAACTTTGCAAAGACCCAACTTCTAAACCTGATATCAAAACTTTGTTTGTTGATCACATATGTGTATCTCATGGTGGATCTCAAAGTCACACAAATAATTCTATTGATGGAGTGATTCCTCAAGGGGTACCTTCTTTCCCTATTCCTACACATGCTGTAAGTTGTGTTACCATTCAGTAGTTTAAATATTTTAAACCTGCCTCATGTCTTACTGTTCTCTCTTTACTTTTAGGCATTTCTTGATATCATGGCCTCTTTCTTAGTAATAAACCTTTTCTCTTATTTTTTGCAGCCATTTCTGCATGGAGTTGATCTCTCTGGTAGTAGTAGGTTGTCTCTTACAGGATGGATGGCGAATTCTGAGCCTTCCATGCCACATCCTCCTGCAGGCATAGGGAATCTTTTTCCACCTCAGAATGCAGGTAAATATTTTGTAGTCTGTAAAAAATTTAATTTTCATTCAATAAATTTCTTAGCCATTCTTCAATGTTTGTTATGGGATGTTGGTTTCTTAATAAGAAGAATAACTGGTCTTTCTTAATATCTTAATTTTAATAGGATCTCCCTGTTGTGTGGAAAGGAATAATCAACCAAACAATGTATATTTTCTGAAACAGTTTTATGGCTAATGACTTCAACAGGTTTGCTGAAACAAAATAGAACACCCACTGCAAATAGTACTGGAACTGATTATCAATTTCTGAGTCCTGTACATGTTGCTAAGCGTTCCCGTATTGGTCCATCTGATGTGGTAAGGAATGGCTTCCCATGTATGATGTAGTTTTTGAAGTTTCTCAATACTTGTTCCAATCTTGTTCTAATTGCACAAAATGATTTGCTTAGTCTTTGTCCTTTGTTGTGTCATCTCTCCTGCTATATATTTCTTTATATAGTATTTTCAATAGAATTATTGACATAGCTTTGAGTATACTACGACTTGATAATTTACAGTTTAATAGTTCAATCAATGGATTAGAATAGATATTGTTTCAAGTGAGATCTTCAAAACTGACATGGCTTACAAACAAAGCACATTAATGTATCTTACTATAAGACAAAAATATCATAAGTACCTCAGAAAGGTTAAGAATGCTGATTTCTGAAAGGCAGTTTCCTTTTGCATGTTGGGTGTTCCCTTCCAAATATATTAGGAGATGTCTTTTGCTACTCAAACTTTGATCAGTGTGTCTCTCAACCCCCAATGTCTGTATTATGCCTTCCCGTGCCTCCTGTATTGCAAAAATTATTGGTAAGAATTGAGAGCTTCAACCTCACTACCACTGTCAATTATCAAAACCTAAACAATCAGTTACAGAGCATCATTTTTATATTCAAGTTACATGCAGGGGTCCCGAAAGTTCTTCGAAATAGGAACTAAAAATCTGTCCTGAAACACAAGATATCAATAATGACATTTGCTACTTGAGTGATATGGCCATTATCTTGAACTATCCTATTAAGAATGAACTTTACCCTTTTTTTGATAAAAACTTTAGGTTTCTCCATTCTTTTAACTTTATATCTGATCTATTTAGTATTTCTAATATTCTTTTTAAACTTTGGTTAAATGATTCTTTCAAGCAGGCGGTTTGCAGAATTTAAAGGGTTGTGACTTTCACATCAGGCTCTAGTATTTAAGTATCTAATATTTTGTGCACCATTCTAAATCTGTATATACTTGCCATAGAATTTTCTTTACTTACTGTCATTGTTATGGATTAATAATATCCGAAACTTCAACATTTATCATTTTTATTTTGATAAGCAGATGATGTATAGAGGACCAACTCAACCTCATAATATTTATCCACGAGATGATCTTCCTATGAAGGTTGTGAGAAGCTTCAGTGAAGGCTCCAAAGTAATTAGCATGGATTTTCATCCCCAGAAGCATTCGATTCTGTTAGGTAATATTCAATTTAAATTGAGTTAACATTGTAGCCAACAATGTTCTTCCATCCAATCTATTACTTCTCTTTTAGTTATTAATTGTATGACATCTATGCATATTGACTACGATTATAATTTCAGTTGGAACAAATACTGGTGATCTTGGAATTTGGGATGTGGGATCATATGAAAAATTAGTTCACAAAACCTTTGGAGTTTGGGATGCCTTAAATGGCACCACAAAGGTGCCGGTCTCTTTTCTGTCTTTAATATTAGTAGAATTACTATATTATTTGCAGGAATGTGTCCTATATTATTTTTTGCATATCTTCTCATTACATATAGAGTGATTCTCAACAACAAAGAACTAACTTATATTTGTTCTTCTCACCATTGTGTGCTTAGTCTGTACTTTTTGTTGAGAAACAAGCTGTCTCAGTGAATCGTTGTATTTGGAGCCCTAATGGAGAAATGGTCGGTATGTTGGTCTACCTTATTGGTCTATAGGATGGGCAGTTAGATATCATCTTGTTTTATTGATGATGGCCCCTTTTCATTAGTAGACAAAGATATTATAAAAATAGAAATAGTTTTTTGAAGGTTTTCTTTTCTTATGACTTGACTTGCAGGAGTTGCTTTTTCCGAGTGTATTATACGCATATATTCCTATACTGGGTATAGAGAATTGAGACCACACCTTGAGGTTCATACACAACTTTAGAAATAATATGTGCTTTGCTTCCTTTATTTCCTGTTCAATGGAATCTAACAAAATTAAACTCAAAATTTGTAGATCAATGCTCATATCGGGGGGGTAAATGATATTGCCTTCAATTGTCATAAACAACAGCTTTCTGTTATCACATGTGGGGACGATAAGTGCATCAAGGTAAATCATATACTTATCGTACTGACCATCAATAATGATGTTCATTACAAGGACAAATCAGTTTTCTTCCAAATTGGAGTTTTGATGTAGTCAATAGCTCTGTGATAAAATTACTTGATTGTGAAGGTATGGGATGCGGTAACGGGGTGCATGCGGCACACATTTGAAGGTCATGAAGCCCCCGTTTATTGTGTTTTTCCTCATCAAAAAGAGAATGTCCAGGCATGTGATTCCCAGAAGGCTCTCCATAATCAAAAGAATGTTGGAAGATAAGCCATTTATGTAGAACATTGGAAATTGCATTTCTCTAAATCTTTTCTTATCAGATTATGATTGCTCTAGTCTTAAACTATATAATCTGAATTTTTCAGAACATGCTCATAATATTTCATGATTCATTGCAGTTCATCCTCTCTACAGCTATTGATGGCAAGATTAAAGCCTGGTTTTATGATGGTAGGGAGTCTACATTTGACTATGATGTGCCCGGGAAGTTCTGCACTGCAATAGCTTATAGTGATGATGGATCACGGTACTATGTTATATTCTAAGATATAAGTCCTTATTCTGTGCTTTGATGACTACAAAATATTGTGTTAATTCACTGATACATTATAGTTTTTTTAATTGGTTAATGAAATACCTTGAGACGTTCTTTGATTCTCTCTACCTTTTATTGGATTAGACTTTTCTCATGTGGAACAAGCAAAGAAGGTGAATCATACTTAGTTGAGTGGAATGAAAGTGATGGAAAAATCAAGCGTACATATTGTGGCCTTCAAAAGAACTCCTTTGGGGTGGTGCAGTTTGATACAACAAGGAATAGGTTCCTAGTAGTGGGAGATGATAACCAACTTAAGTTTTGGGACATGGACAATGTCACCATATTAGCAACAACTTATGTTGAGGAAGGCTGCTTGGAGGTAAAAAGAGATTTTCCATTATGCCGATTAGTACAATTTTCTATGGTTAGAAAATATGTGATTTTATAAATTGACTAGGCCCTGTAATATTTTGCAGACCAGTCCTCGTCTTTGTTTCAACAAAGAAGGGTCCTTATTGGCTGTGACAACAAAGAACAGTGGGATCAAGATCTTAGCCAATGCAAATGGACTGCAATTGCTTCACACGCTAAATAATGAAGTATTTCATGGAGCAAAGATACCTATACCGGCACTGGTAACAAAGGTACCATGCTACATCATATGCTTATCATGTTCAAGCACCCTATGATAGAACATTTATCAATATCATCTGAATGCAGGACACAATTATAAATTCTGTTGCTTCTGTAAATGAAACTACCCCACTTTCTGGCACAACAGGTTGCTTAGAGAAGATTCTTTCAGTAGCATCAGTGGTAAGAAGCTTCACTTCCATTGTTATGTGGCCTTCTGCTTGGGTCTTGAAGTTTATGAAACACAATGTGTCTGCTAATCATTTAAGTTTTTGAAGAACATACCATGAAAATGAAAGGTCCATGTGATCAATATGAAATTAATATTCTGGTTGATGATAATGAGATTCAAAATTTCAACAACCTTAATCCCATTCTTGTTCGTATGGATATGAAATGTGAAAGTGACTAAGATTCTAAACTTTTTATATATAATGGAAGCATTTTTATTTATTTATTTGTTTTAAACAATATTTTTGAAAATGGATTTGAACCATAAAGTTTATGTAGTTTAATATCCGGCGCCCTCGAAGATCAAATCACAATGTAAAGTAGACAGTCTTATTTTATTTAAACTTAGAAGCAGATAATGATCTGCACTTTTTACAGATGCCATTAATATTGATCCTGTGTGGTGTATTGGAGTTTTGAACTGCTCAATCCTAAATTTGCTGCGAAAAACCAGATTATAAGATAGTGTCCAAGTAAAATTTGACCACCCCGTTCAAAATTTATGTTGGTTAAATTTGATGGTAATTTGACTTGATATAAGACAGTATCCAAGATGCAGTCCCTTTTCTTTAGGTAAGATAAGGCCTTCTCTAGCTATTTTTTATGTTGGATATATGAATCAAAAAATATTGGAAATGTCAGCCACCCTAATATGCATTTTTTTGCACAAATCTAGAAATAGTATAATGTGAAAATTGTCAGGTAAAAATGATGGTGGATTGGGTGGTTCAGTGAGGATGAATGTCTAGGTGAATTAACATAGTTATAGTTCTATCTTTACAAAGTGATGACAATCTAAATATACCTTACCTTGACTCTGCACTCAGCATGAAATTCCAGGTGGTTCCATTTATTGGCAGTATCCTACATCATCTAGTCATTGGGCAATGGCAATGAGTGGATTTTTGTGTTTGAAATCAATTCTATGGAGCTTTTGGAGTTGATGCTGGAGAGAAGATGGAATTTGGAAGACTTACAAAAGACCTGAAAGACCTTAGACAATAGTGATGCAATCCTTGATTGTGGTCTGATGTTTGAAAATTTATATTAAGAGGGATGTGATTTATTTTCATGATATTTGAGCATGGCAAAATTGTGGCATGGAGTACAGGGCAGCGTATTTCAGGCTAGTCATGTGAAATTGTTCTACAGACTTAATAGTTTTAATACAATATCATATTCTCTCCATTCTCATGACTTTCATTTGACACTAATGTATAAGCATCTAAAATTACCGTTTCTTGAAATCCACAATTAACTGCAATGGCTGTTACACATACAGAATAATGCTGATAGCAACCGGCCAACAAATGTAAATCAAAGTGTTCGAGATGAGGATGCAAACAAGATAAAAAGATTGAACCTTGCAGAGGTGTCACGTTCAATCCACTGTAGGTCTCTCAAATTACCAGATGGAATGTCAAAGGGAAAGGCAAGTTCTCATCCTCTATATGCTAGATAAAACTATCAAGGTGAAATACAAAATCTCATTTACTTGTTCTATTGTGTGCCTCTGATTTTCCTTATTGTGCTCTACAGATTGTTCAATTAGTCTATACAAAATCTGGTTCTAATGTTTTAGCTTTGGACTCCAATGCTTCTCACAAGCGATGGATATGGACATGTAATGAGGGGAATCCAACTGGGAAGGTGCAGATTCTCATATGGACATTTACTTGGACTGAAATGGAAATCAGATTATTTTAAATGAATCTATGCATTTTATTTGATCGAGTATTAGAAACTTATTTTCAGGTGACAACTACCATTCCGACTGGGTTCGAGTCAGCTACACATGGTTCAAGTCACAAAGATCCAGGAAAACAGATATCATGCATGGTTTTGTCAAACAATGACAGATACATATTATCCTGTTCTGGTGGAGAGGTGTCCTTACTCACATTGGAAAAGTTGAAGGTGATTTATATGTTGATTTCAAATGAATAGGTTTATTTGTAGTTTTATAGTTTGCTTCACTAATTTTCTTCCTTTTCTATTAAATATTTCTTTGGCTAGAAAATATAGTAATTTGCCAATGATTCTACTTGTACTTAATCCTGTTAAATAAATACCATATAGTTATATGTTAAAAACTTTTTAAAGAACATTATGATGTAGGTAGAAGTCTGTATCCCTATGATTTTCATTCTTGAATTCATGATTTTTTGGTGATTGATATAAGATTCTTAATTGCAATAATGCAGTCCATATCGATATTATTGCCCCCTTCCCCACCAGCAACATCTTTTGCTCTTCATCCAGAGGATAATAATGTTGTTGCTTTTGGATTGGAGAACTTGAAAATTCTCATATGCAATTTGAAATCCGGATCGGATAAGGTACCATGGATATATCAGTTTTTATGAGCATTTAGTATTTAGCAGTTTTTCCTGATTTTCATTTATGACCTGGTTCTATAATGTCATTGCATTTGTTTAATACCCCGAGAAGATGTTGCAAGGACACCACCAAAAGAAAATCACTAGCCTGGCATTTTCGTTATCTTTGGACCTGCTGATATCAGCTGGAGCTGATGGTCTGGTAACGACTTTAGCTCCCTGAGAATTACTCAAGTAATTTATGTTTCTCGCATTAAGTCATGACAACACAGCTTTGATTGAGATAAATATTATGATGGCAGCTCTGTGCCTGGAGCCTAGATGGATATGGAATACAGCGAGAACAAATTGTATATCCACATGGAGAAAGGTTATCATCACCAGTTGGAGTTAGTAAAATACAGTTTCACAAAGATCAGGTTCACTTGCTAGTTGTGCAGGAGAACCAAATTGCAATTTATTATTCTTCTGCATTTGAACAAGCATGCTATGTAAGATATGCTTAGCTTTTATATGATGGGCTTTGAAAGTTTCAATCTATAGTTATACTAACTGCATACATGAAAACTGGAGTCTAACATTTGAAGAAACAGCTAATGACTACTAGCTGCTTTCTTTTGCAGTGGAAACCTCAGGATTCAATGTCTGCACCAATTTCAAGTGCCCAATATTCGTGTGATAGCCAACTGGTCTATGCCAGTTTCTGTGATGGTGCAGTTGGTGTTTTTGATGCAGATATCCTAAGGCCCCTTTTCCGTGTCCCTCCTGCTGCATTTTTGCCATCAGGAATGAGCAGGTATGGTGTCTTTTATACACGTGTTATGATACACTTCTTGAACTCTATCTAACCAAAATTAATGGAACTTTCTTGGTTCCCATCTGCAGTGACAATGTCTATCCTCTTGCAATTGCAGCACACCCACATGAATGCAACCAATTCGCTATTGGTTTGACTGATGGGGGAGTGTATTTGATTGACCTTATAGAATCACAGGGGAAGGAGGCCATGGGCTCACTGGAGAATGGAGTGGTTGGTTCAGATCCCTCGACGAGCAACCATGGTTCAGAATTACCAAGCTAGCATGGAAATGTGACATGACAGATATCAAGCAGCAAATGGCAATTTTTGAATTTTAATTTGTTTATGAGATCAATAATTGTAGCATTTTTCTAATGCGCATGCATACTGTAATCCTATTTACTTTTTTAGAAGAGCTTCTGCTATTATTTTCAATGTATCACAAGTTATTGTAATGATGGATATCATTTGTTTGTTTTGACTGAATAGATGACTTTGGCCTAGCAAACTGTAAATGTTATGTAAATGATTCTTTTGCAACGCTCTGTTATTCATTTAAAAAACATATAATACAAGGGAGAAAATTTTAAGTGTCCCTCTTAGAAGGGCCAGTTCAGTGGAGAGGGTAAGTAATTTGGTAACCTAACTTGAAATGGGATCATTCATAGTACCCAACCTAGCTTCAAACAAAAATGGTGCCCTCCGCCTTTTGAAAGGGGGCGGATTGAAACATGCTCCAAATTTGTCATGGTATTTATTAGGTTAGGTTACAATAAAAGACCCCTCAAACAGTGATCACTGGCAATTTTAATGCCATCTAGTCCAAATTTGTTCATAATACCTATAAAAGCATAACTATTTAGAAACTAGACTGTTTCTATAATTGTTGAGCTTTACCATTGTTTTTTATTAAGTAGGAATGGATTTTGAAAGGGTCTTGACCCTTTTACAAGTCAAGAGATATAGCAATAAGAAAAGCCAACATAACCATTCCTGCTACCAACTCAAATTCAGGGTGGTTTATAAAATTGTTCAAACAATTTTTATTTGACTACCATAAATGAATCCTTGTCCTCTTAACTTCTTTTCTTGGAACAAAAATAATTCTTTACCTTCTGGTTTTCAATTTTAGTAGGTTTTTATTGGGAATTTCCTTTGAATAAGAAAATGTTCTACTTAAAAAAACATATTTCACCTTCCATTAAAGAAGGATATTTCTGTCCTTTCCAGAATTATGGACAGAATTATGGGCATAAAAGTTTCAGGTTTTAGCTTGAAGTAAACTCTGATGTGTATAAAAGGGTTATGGACACTTGTTTTTTAATATTTATTTAATTTTAGACTACATCTCTCATTATAGATTCTTTTAAAAACATACTTAAAACAACGATTTTATTAATCTTTTTTTAATTTGTTTTTAAATGTTCATATAATGTTTGGAAATAAAAATTTCATAATTTTATTTTGTTTTATATTTTTGAATTTTTTTATAATTTTTTTTTTTGATCGATAAAAGGCCGAAGCCAAAATTTATTTCTTTTATAAAGTTATTACATCTCCATTCAGTGTGGGCACCGGTAGGAAAGAATGGAGATAAGAAAACCTCCGGTCTAGCCCAGATCCCTTATGGGATCAGATAACAAAAACAACTGTACATTTTTACAATTCCTCATCTGAGGATGGTGTCTGTCTTATTTAGACATTTTAGTTTCTTTTGTACATAAAATCTTGCAACACTTTCCGGTTGGATCCATCTTCACAAATATGGCGAATCCACTAATACTTCGAGCTTTAACTTTTGTCCTGTATCCCGAATCTGCAAAACCTTAATGCAACTTACTTTGCCAGACTGTTAGAAGCATAGTAAACATAATAATTTGTAACAATCATTCAATGAATAATAACATCTTTTCTATTTTATGTAAGAGGATTATAGCCTGGATATCCCTAAGCTTGAAACCATCTTAACCTTTTGGGTTTCAATTTAAGAGATTATCCAGGCTACAATTCTGCCTACATTAATGGAAAGGATCAATTTCTAACAGTTCCTTAATTACTTTTAACACAACAGACATTTGATACTCCATAACATAAATAAATTCATATGCATATGTGTGTACATTTATATGTCAATATGCGAGAATATCATAGAGTCTACCAGGATCATGAGTATATACAAATGCACACAGAAATATATATGCTCGGAGATAGGAGTGAAACAACAAAAGAGCAAAGGACCTGTACAGAGTCTTATCCAATAGAACCTTCTACATAACTATATCCATGACTAAGCCTGGACTGGCCACTACTTCCCTCCACAAAACCACTACAAAAAAGGACATGCCATCCATTTCTCAGTAGATTGTAATAACCCGAATGAACCCCACCCGGAAGAGAAAGAGTATCAAAAATCCAAGATAAGTCCAATGCTATGATATTCTATGAAATCCACTGCTATCCCACAACCAACGAAACAGAAACCTGTGCTAACTGTCCCATATTTAACACAGGGCTTATTTCAATCACTATCCGATGCAAAGAATCTTGAATATCAGAAATTCAAAAAACCATTAACCTTAGCACGTATACACATAGCCTGGCAGTCACTAATTATCATTAGAAGACATCATATATTCCTTATTGCAGTCTATACCCTCGCTGCCCAGGACAGTCTAAACTCAGACAACTTGCATTGGAGGGGAGACCTGCATGTGCCAGAGCAGGAATATCCGACTTCTACCAATCACCTTTCTACACTCCTAAAACACCCCTTTCATCCACACACAGGGACAGGAGAGGAGAGATTTATACAAGCATATATGAAGGATCAAATAAGGATAGCTTTGAATATGTTTTTGAATACATATACACATACTCATATATATATAGTTTCTGTATATATATATATGTATATATGCGTGTGTGTAATTGTATGTGTTTCTATTTACACCCACACACATACACATATATATATGTATATGAGTATATATATATATGTAAATATATATGATTGTATATAAATACATATATCTATATATATGAATATATATATATATGTATATATATGTATTTATATGAATACACCATATAACACGAATCAATCCATATGGGATTAACTACAAATATATACATATATATATATGTGAGCATATATATATATATATATATATATATCTGAATCTTAGTATACCAAAATGCTGAAATAAGGAAACGGTGACCGCATATCCTAGAACTTATACCTGAGGGACTAGGAGAGGACTTGGAGAGGAGTGATATGAGTTGATGACATGGCCATCGCCAAAATTTAATCCGAGGGAATATCCTTCCTAAAGACAGACGAATTACCATCTGCCCCTAAATTTGCTAACTTGTCTACTATAGAATTACCTTCCCTATAAATATGTTTAACCGAAGTTTCCTCAAAGTATTTGATCAAATCCAGAATTCTTTTTAATTCCGCTTTCAATCTCCAGTTTGACGCTTCCCTAGACCTGACTGCATTTATAGTTAATGACGAATCACCTTCAATTTCCAGATATTTAATCTTGAGTGATTTAGCTATAATCAGTCCCTCCCGCAATGCTGAAAACTCAGCCATGTTATTAGAAGCCACACCTATGGGCTTATTAATGCTAGCTATTAGATCTCCGTTATCTTGGTGAATAGCACACCCTATACCTGCTACACCAGGGTTCCCACGGGAAGCACCATCAAAGTTTAGCTTAGCCCAGCCCTTTCGGGGGGGAGCCCATTTTGTTAGCTTCCTATCTATCTTAGCCTGTTTACCTCCCTTCCCAATAAACGGGGGAATTATCAAACCCAACCATTTAGATCGAAGAACCTCATCCCATCTGGTTAAATTAATAGACTTTACCTGTGTATGTCTAAGTTTATTATTGATTTTTTCCACAATTGTTGCCTCGATCTTATTTAGAAGGGATTCTACCCTCAATTTTGATTCTTTGAAGATCCGCCTGTTTCTCTCCTTCCATATTTCCCATATGAGGATAGCCGGGGCAATTGTCCACACTAAGTGATATATATCCTTTGTATGAGGAGGTTGCCAGCTAATCAGCCATTCAGAAATGTCCCTAGGTCTCGAAGTCGGCCATCCAAGGCTTGAGCAAAGCCAATCCCAACATCTCTGACTGAAACTACAATTGAGAAGCAGGTGATCCGCATTTTCTTCCTCTGATTCGCATAGAGGGCATCTCGATGGTCCCAAGAATCCTAATTTTGAGAACTAGTCTGAGGTAAGAATTCTTTTTTGGAAAGCTGCCCATGAGAAGATACCAGCTTTGGGAAGACCAACGTTATTCTAGCATAGGCTAATCGGAATATTAGGATTGGTTGCAGCTCGACTGAGTTTTAAAAGTGAGTATCCTTCTTTGGCTTTGTAAATGCCCGAAGAGCTACCCGCCCATATTATCCTATCTTTCCCACTATGTAATGATAAATGCCTATGCCTCAAATTATTCCAGAGGATCTCCTTGTCTGCATTTGACAAGTTCATCTCATCCAGGGGTTTCCATTCCCAACCCAAAGCGGGATCATTGGAGATAAGCTTGATATAATCCTTAACAAACCTACCCCTGATTGATTTGCAATGTTCTATACCTTCTTCGCTTATACCTATTTTGTCTAAGGCTGAATAGCCCCCCCCAAGAGTCTTCCCAGAACAGCGCCTCAGATCCTTTCGCAATATCCCAAGTTAGATAATCCCTGATCACCTCTCTACATTCTATCATAAAATTCCAAACTTTGGATCCCTTGGGTAATATTTCCGTCCTCAATATACTATCAGGGTTGGAGTTAGTAAGATATTTAGCTTTGAGGATCCTTACCCATTTAAGATTTGGTTCCGAGTACATTTTCCAGACTAACTTCGCCCCCAGAGCCATGTTTTGTACCCCCAAATCTTTGATGCCAACTCCCCCTAAACTGATAGGTTGGCTAATTTTATCCCAAGAAATTAATGCAAATTTCTTTTTGTCTGAATCCATATTCCAAAAGAACTTCCTCATCTTTTTTACCATTTCTAGCCGAGCTCCTTTAGGTAATTGCTGGCAGGACATTTGATATATCGGAATAGCCGCCAAAACAGCTTTGAGTAATGTAATCCTCCCAGCCAAAGAGAGGCATTTGTTCTTCCAAGAATTCAACCTGAGAGCCATCTTATCAAGGATACCTTTCCATAATGAAATAATATTGTTTCCCTTATCCATCGGGATCCCTAAGTATTTACAAGGAAGTTTCCCTCTATCAAACCCTAAGATATTACAAATATCTGTCTCTATGTTTTGCGAAGTATTGAAAAAGAAGATTTCCGATTTATTCTTGTTCACTTCCTGACCAGAAGCTAATGCATAAATGTCAAGAATCCTTTTGAAAGCCATGGCTTCAGTCCTATTCGCACATCCCATCAGCATTGTGTCATCAACAAACTGCTGGTGAGTTATGGCCTCCATTCCATTAGTGATTTTAATACCTTTAATAATCTGATTCATACGAGCACAAGAAATGATTCTCCCAAGGCCCTCTGCCATTATGATAAATAAGAAAGGGGATAAAGGATCTCCTTGTCTAATCCCTCTAGATATCTGGAAGAAGCCTGCTGGGGAACCATTTATAAGTAATGAAACCCTGGGAGATGAGATGCATTCGAATATCAAATTGATCCATTGTTTAGAAAAACCAAAGGATTCTAAACATTTACACAAAAATCTCCAATCGACTTTATCATAAGCCTTCTTAATGTCTAATTTGATCATCATAGCAGCTGAACGATTCTGTTGTAACGAGTGCATTACTTCTTGAGCAACAATAATGCCATCAAAGATAGATCTACCTGGAACGAAACCGGTCTGTTCCTCTGAAATTATGCAAGGGAGAATGCCCTTCAATCTATTCGCTAAAATTTTAGTAAAAAGCTTATAGATTGTGTTACATAAGGAAATAGGTCGGAAGTCTTCAAAGTTTCTTGATTCCTCCTTCTTAGGAATCAAAGTAATGAAAGTATTGTTGATCTCCCTTAAAATACTTCCAGAGTTTCTAACAGCGTCCAATGCTTCCACCACCTCCTTACCAATAATGTGCCAGCATTTTTGAAAAAAGCAAGCTGGAAAACCATTGGGGCCGGGTGCTTTATTAGGGTTAAGTTGCCCCAATGCTAATTTTACTTCTGATTCTGAAAATTTTTTGCTAAGCGCTTTGTTTTGGTTTTCAGTTACAATCTTAGGAATATTCCTAAGCAAAGTTAAATTGGCGTCTTTAAGGGAAGATTCCGAACTGAATAGGGTTTTAAAATGGTTCACCGCTTCTGAAGTTATGTCCTTTTGATCTTCCAGAAGTATACCATTATTACTCATGATCTTGTGAATACTATTAGTGTTCCTCCTGTTTTTTGTACTATTGTGGAAGAACTTAGTATTCCTATCCCCATTTTGAAGCCAATTCTCTCTAGATTTCTGTTTCCAAAATATTTCTTCTTTTGTTAACATATCCTCATATTTCCTGAGGAGCTCCTTTTCTTTGAGGAAGCTATCTTGATCCATTCCTAGTCTAAACACTTTTTCATTTAGGTCTGCGATTTCTTTTTCTAATGAAATTTTGGTTTCAAAAATGTTACCGAAGACTTCATTATTCCATTTCAGTAACTTTCTTTTGAGGTGTTTTAGTTTATTTACAAGGCAAAACATTTTTGATCCCTGAAAATTAACCTCAGACCACCACCTGGCTACGAGATCATAGAAATCCGGATTTTGCATCCACATTTTCTCAAACTTAAAGGGGCAACATCTCGGTGTAGCCTCTCCCTCGATATTGAGGATGACAGGATAGTGATCAGATCCTGAAGATGGGAGTAACGAAGCTGAAAGGTTAACCGCTAGATCGCTCAAATTCCCTCTAAAAAGGAATCTATCTAATCTCTCAGCGATTTGTGTAAAGCCTGATCTTCTATTGTACCAGGTATACACTCCATTACTAGTTTCTATATCTGTCAGATTGTTATGAACTACCCACTCTCTAAAGTCTTTTAAGGACTGCGGTTCCCTGCGAATACCACCCTTTTTTTCTGATAAATTTAGGATAGCATTGAAGTCCCCTCCTAGAATAACAGGGGAAGAGGGATCTAGCCCCATCATAAACGAGATTTCTGACCAAACTCTGCGCTTCCCAGCATCCGGAATCGGGCCATAAATGTTTATTAGGGTAAATGAGAGATTGCTGAGTTTGCTTATTACCTTTCCCATCAGCCAGTTTCTGTTTCCTGCTATTGGACAAAATAATATACTACGCGGATTCCAAATGATACCTAATCCACCAGAGGCACCCCTGGCTTCCACAAATTCACAGCTAAGAAGACCTAATTTCCTTTTAAAAGCCTCAGCTTCTACCTGGGCTAATTTAGTCTTTTGTATGAGAACGATGTCATGTTTCCATTTTATAATGTTGCGTCTAATTAGACGCTGTTTGTTAGGGGCATTCATGCCCCTAACATTCCACGAAGAGATTTTCATTGGACCGTGGGAAGGCCCTTCCCCTTCCCAGCATCAAAGAAGGCTGTTAATTTGCCTTGGTCTTTTGCATTTCCATCCTGCAACCTTAATTCACTCAAAGATTTTCTGCCTCTACTTTTAGCTTCTCTAGCGCAGTCAGGAAAGTTTTTCCCGTCATATATGTTTTTTATTCCTAAGGTTTGCTGGGGAACTATCACTCCTTCTCCGTCATCCTCTCCCAGCTGGGACTGAGCTGCTGTGTAGTCATTGACAGGGAGAGGGATGATATCTCCTACCCTATTCTTATTATTTTCTTCCTCATCCATAGAAGCCAGAAGCTCCTGAATTAGAAACCTCTTCTCATCTTCCTCTTCCGGGGAAAGATTTTCAACTACATTATTATTGAATACCTCTAGAACAACAACCATTCTAGAAGACATTTCTTCTTGATCTGCCTCAATATCTTGTCCCAAGTTTTCGACTGATTTTGTTTCAGATGGAGATTTCAATGAATCCACCGAATTGGAGATTCTTTTTGACATCTCCACTAAGGCTTCTTCTTTTATAGAATTTGCCTCATCTATTATTTTATCAAGATCACTAATATTACTGAGATTATTTTGTTTATTTTCCTCTGAGATAGCCACTGGAGGGCAATTAGCATGTTCATGGATTGAATTTGATGTGATTTTTTCATACTGATCTGAAAGAGGGTTTTCCTTTTGATCGATACTTTTAACCAGTATCGGGCCTGATTTCAGCCATAGATCAGTTTCATTTATGACCCCATCATAGAAGGTGGGATGAATGTTCCACTCCCCCCTGTTTGTTACTAGCTTGGTGGGTTCTAAGACCCGGGAATTACTGTCAAATTCAACTAAGATTTTGATGCTCTTGTTTAAAACCACTCTTTCTAATCCTTCACAGCCCAAAAAGGACCCAAACTGTTCCCCTATGTATTCCAAAATTTTAAAATCCAAATATTCAATTGGTAATGAGCCCAAATTAATCCATCTTGGGCATTTGTTTAAATTCTGTGAGTGTGGGTCAAAATTCGGCATCCATTCACATCGAAAAAAACCATAGCCTTTATACAATTTAACCTTACCATGCAGAATGTCATTCCTTGTATTTTGATTATCACACAAAATTGCAAGAAAATTGTTTTCCAAGATAGTGATACTTACCTGTCCCGGATATAGGGCCATCCACCAATCGATAATCCTTTTTGAATCTTCTCCAAATCCTGTCCATTTTGCAAAAACCCCACATTTGCTATATAAATTGAATTGGGGTTCCATTAGATTAGCCGGGATATTGCATATACGCCTCTGCCTAATTTTAGGTTTTGGCTCAAAAATTCTAACTTTCCCGAGCGGCACCAGATTAGCCCCAGTTGCCGGAGATTGCTTTGTGGCTGTGTGTTTGAGCCTATCAACATTTAAAGATGTATCTCTTTGTTTACCCATCTTCTTCATGGTTTTTTTTGAACAAACGACTTGCCAATTTCCGTCGGAGGGTAGCGACATGGCTTCGGAATTTTTTGCCCTAATTGCATCATGTTTCCCAAAATCGCCCTCTCTGAAAACCGAATCCCTCCTTTCCTTTGCTCTTGCAGGGATTTTCTTACATGGCGGACTGAAGACAGAGATGCTCCTCGGGCATGTGGCAAACACCTGTCTGCACCCCCTCGCCGAAAACCTTGACAAGTTCGCTGCGTGAAGAATTCGCATTTTCGCCAAATAGCAGAGCAGAACGCATGAGATTGCCAATAAATTTTAAATTACTTTAGACCCCCTATTTTGAAGCTACTATGAATTTTTTTATAATTATAATTAATGTAATAATAGACATTAATCATAGATATCTTTTAAAATATATATAACACTAGTATGAAATTTTTTAGCTTAGTCTAAATTAGGTGAGGTTTTAGTGATTAATAATTTCAATATGAAAGTTTAAACCTATCTAAGTATAATAGATCAACAAGGAGGTCAAGTAATTATTTGAAAATTTGAGAACTATTTACATGTCAAATGATTGTTACTCAATAATAGACATTATAAAGATCTTAAATCAATTTAAAATATTTAGACTTGAGAATTGTTTTAATTTGGAAGTATTTTTATTTTACTATGAAGATGGTTGTTCTATAATAGAGTTTGTAGCTACTATGTGAATGTAAATACAAATGATTTTTAAATTCTAAATTAAAAAATAGTTACTTCCAAATATTATTTTATTGAGTTATTTTATATTTCTTTAGAATTAAAAAATATTGAGATACATAAGATGGACGCATCCAAATATTTCTTGGCCTCTTTTAAATAAATGTGTTTAAGATATCTATATTAACAATTAATGTGGAGAAGCATTATATAATAACAACAAAGGTGGAGTGTAATGTCATGAGCGTATTAACAAAAATTCTTACTTGACATGTAAAATATTAAGATTTACTATAAATATAGTATTTTCAAAATAAGATATTTGTAATAAAGAAAACTAGTATAGAGATACATCTATCTAAAAAATGTTATGTAAGGATATCAATTTGAAACTATTCTAATTACTTAAGATTTATGTCTCAAATAAATTTATTTACTATATAGCGGGAGATTTAGATATTTTTTTTTGGTCAACTAGATCCTGAAAGATCCCTCTATTGTGTTCCTTACAAATTTTGTAGATAATGCTTGATGGCAAAACATTCTAAATGCATACAAATAAAGTCTTTTTCTCAATACCAGACCACATTAGGAACCAATCTCTAATGTTGTGGGGGAGTGAGTAGTGCCAATTTAGTTTGGTGAAGAAATATTTCCTACAATACTTTACATAAGTGCAAGAAAAGATGTGGTGGTTGTATTCGGCTTCTTTACACAATAGACATCTCCTAGAACCCTAAATACCCAACTTTCTTAGTTTTTTTTTCAGGTAAAATATTCTTTCAGTTGGCCATCCATGCAAAAACACTAGCCAGATTTGTTCCAAAAACAAGTGGAGTGGCCAATTTTGTTTAGCTATTGCCACTTATTTGATCTTGTAACCAAGATGAACCCTATAATCCCCTATCTTGAGCTATACCATCTAATAATATACGCTTTAGTAAAATGAAGTATTACTCTATCTTGTAAAATTTTTCGTTGCTCTTCTTTCTTGAATTTGGGAACATTAATATCATGAAGCAAGCACCAATTCCATTGTGGAATTTTGTCTCTCCTCAATTTCTACATAGTATCTTACCTTACTTCCTCACAACCTAATGAATGGTCTCTACTAAGTACAAAATATTGGTGCAGACAACTCAATGCACTCGCAATAAGGCGCCTTCAGCTTGTTCGGGATCATTCTTGGAAGCCTATGGATCAAGTAGCTTGAGGTATAGTCCAAGATTTCAAGGAGAAGAGCATTAATAAAAGTCAAAGAAGAGAATGATTAATCATAGAGCAGTCCATAATTGAGAAGCATAGTCACCATTCGTAGAACCAGACAATGCACATGCTATAGAAACAAGAGTCTGCAATAGTGATTAAAGCCTCCAAACATATAAAGGGCAGAGAGAGCTCTTGTAACAGTCATATAGACCTCAAGGTAAAAAGCAAGATGAAAGGTTCTTAGTCACAGAGTTGACAATAAAGAGTCAAAGATCCTTCAGGCAAAGCAGACAAAAGAGCTTGGGTATTTCATAGCAGTCCTCAATCCATACTCCATAGAGTGAGCAGCTAATGAAGTTGTGTGGTGAATGGCGAACCAAACATCACAATGAGCCATAGTTTTGTTTGCAGTCATTAAGAGTTGCAACCTTGAAGTACCAGACAATGAATAAGGTGGAAGGCAACCTTAGGAGTCTAGGAAAGAACAAGAATGCATGATGATTTGTTGGTGTGTTAACTAGGGCAACAATCATGAATAATAGTACCGTAGCAACATCTAAAGACTGTCAAGGATAGCATACACAGGTGTGTTGGCATAATGGCATAACTGATAGAGATGATGATGTACCGTAAAGGATGTGGATGATATATTGAAGGACTGTCAGTGATGATATATTGAAGGACTATTGGTGATGATATAATTATGATATGATGCTCTATGATCAGTTATTTATGTTGTCATTAATGATATCCATGTTTGTTTATGTTTGATATATCATCTAAGTTATCTTAGTCTACAAATATAGCCTAACCAGTAATGAATTGAGTTGGATAGCAAAACTGCTAAGTTGCAGATCCTACATGGGATAACCTAATGTCCTTGAGCAAAAGCTCATTTAATTATCGACCAAGAACATATATACTTAGATGATGGTGGCACTATATGTGCAACAAAGGACATAAGCTATATATTAGTCACATAAAGGAGACTATCAACTAATCAAAGCATAAACAATATTGAAATAGAATATATGCCTATATAGTAGTTGCTACTACAAGTAACTTGGTAAATTGACTCAACAGTGGTTGTGTGCAATTGTTGATATATTCCATCACTACCCATATGGTTTGTTGTGATTGCTTATTTGTTTGATTTGTTATAGGATTGCAGAGTTGAAAGCTTGCTTACAAGCATTGGGAGAAAAGATCGAGGATGCATTTTTGGTACCTATTTTTCTACGGGCACTACCGTCCAAATACAAGGTCTTTGTGAAAACTTTGAATATCACTAAGATGACCCCTACATTTGAGAAGCTAGTAAATCTACTCCAAAAAAGAAGAGTCCATCAACCAAGAACATGATCAGGATGATCATGCCATGACCACACGCCATAAAGGGAAGAAGCCTATGAAGTAATTTAAAAGTGGGCCTTCGAAATCTAGTACCTCATCCAAACTTCTAAAGAAGTGTCTAATATGTGATAGAGTTGGACATGATGTGCAGAATTGTTGGTACAACTCTTTCAACAAAGGATCTTCCAACAAATCACATCCAAAGAAGCCCTTTCAAAGCAGCAAACCGCAATGGGAGTAGAAGAACAAACAAAAGCAACAAAGCAATGTTGTTGAAGAAAATGATTCTCTAGACGAGGAATACATGCTATCCACTCACACTTCAAAAAATGGTTCACAATCCACTTCTATATGGTATCTAGACTCAGATGCTACAAAGCACCTGATTGGATAGAAGGAGTGGTTTCTCACATTGAAACCTCATCATGGTATAATCACTCTTGGAGATGATACCACCTACGACATCAAAGGTATTGGTGGCATCTCTTTGAAGTTTGGCATACATAGTTACAGGCTTACTAATATTTTGTACATACCAGGGCTTACCAAAACTCTTCTTTATATTAATCAGTTTCTTGATCATAATCTTAAGGTTGAGTTTGATACAAATCATGATAAGAAGATTTGTCTTATCAAAGATGTCTAAAAATGCACAGGTTGTTGCTAGTGCTTCTGAGATTGGTAGAATGTTTAGGCTTGATACAATCTCTAATAATCAGGCCTTAGTGACCAAGGATGATGATCTTGCTATGATTTGGCATTGTAGATTTGGTCATTTAAGCACTAGTTACTTGTTCAAACATAGTCAGAAAAGCATGGTCAAAGGGCTTCTGTCACTAGAGAAGTCAAGTGTTGCTTGTTCCAGTTGTATTGCTAGAAAACAACATAGGGCACCCTTCCATCCAAGTGAGCATCATGCAAGCCAACTCTTGTAGCCAGTGCATACCAATATGTGCGACCCTATGACACCCACTCATAAAGGATATGGGTAAGTGCACCAAGATGGTGAACATAAAAGTGGCCACATGCAAAAAAAAAAAAATCATAACCCATGCGTGTTCTATGAAATTCAAAAATGTGCTAGGCTTGGTTGGGACTAAAATATGAAGATTTGTCCATAACCCATACAATTTATGTAAACCTAATTTGAACGTTCACAATTTCTCATAACCCGTATGGGTTATACAAAACTAGAAGTTTTGGCCTTAGTTTAGCATAACTCGTACGGGTTATGTAGAACTAGGAACCAAAGAGGAAGAGAGAGAGAGAGAGAGAGAGAGAGAGTAGGGGGTAGGAAGAGGGCTAGAATAGGATAAGGAGAGGGAGAGGGAGAGAGAGTTAGAGTTAGAGACAGAGAGAGAAGGGGATAGGAAGGGAGGGAGAGAGATAGGGAAAGAAAGAGAAGGGAGAGAGGGTGAGAATAGGATTGAGAGAGAGAGAGAGAGAGAGAGAGAGAGAGAGAGAATAGGGGGTAGGAAGAGGGATAGAATAGGATAAGGAGTTAGGGAGGGAGAGAGATAGGGAAAGAAAGAGAAGGGAGAGAGGGTGAGAATAGGATTAAGAGAGAGAGGGGGGGAGAGAATAGGACAAGAAGAGGGGGTGAGAGAGAGAGAGAGTTGGAGAGAGTTGGAGAGAGTTAGAGAGAGTTAGAGATAGTAGGGAGAGGGGGAGGGAGAGAGAGTTAGAGAGAGAGTAGGAAGAGAGGGATATAATAGGATAAGGAGAGGGGGAGGGAGAGAGAGTTAGAGATAGAGAGAGAAGGGGATAGGAAGAGAGGGAGAGAGATAGGGAAAGAAAGAGAAGGGAGAGAGGGTGAGAATAGGATTGTGTGTGTGTGTGTGTGAGAGAGAGAGAGAGAGAGAGAGAGAGAGAGTGAGAGTGAGAGTAGGATAAGGAGAGGGAGTGGAGGGATAGGGAGAGAGAGGGAGATTGGGAAAAGGAGAGGGAGAGAGGGAGATTGGAGAGAGAGAGAGAGGGGGGTGAGAGAGAGAGTTATATATAGAGAGAGAGTAGGGAGAGAGTTAGAGAGAGAGAGTAGGGGGTAGGAAGATAGGGATAGAATAGGATAAGGAGTTGGGGAGGGAGAGAGAGTTAGAGACAGATAGAGAAGGGGATAGGAAGAGAGGGAGAGAGATAGGGAAAGAAAGAGAAGGGAGAGAGGGTGAGAATAGGATTAAGAGAGGGAGAGAGAGGGAGAGAGAGAGAGAGAGAGAGAGAGAGAGAGAATAGGATAAGGAGAAGGGGTGAGAGAGAGTTATAGAGAGAGCAAGGGGAGAGGGTTTAAGAGAGAGAATAGGGGATAGGAAGAGAGGGAGAGAATAGGATAAGGATCTAGGGGGAGGGAGAGAGAGAGAGGGGGTAGAGAGAGACAAGATTGGGGGAGAGAGAGAGAGAGAGAGAGAGAGAGAGAGAGAGAGAGAGAGAGTAGGGTCAAGAGAGGGGAGGGGGAGAGAGGGAATAGGATAAGATAACGAGAGGGGGAGGGAGAGGGGGGAGAGGGAGGGGGAGAGAAAGAGAGAGAAGGGGGAGAGGGTGAGAATAGGATAGGATAACGAGAGCGAGAGAGAGAGAGAGAGAGAGAGAGAGAGAGAGAGAGAGAGAGAGAGAATAAGATAAGATGACAAGAGGGGGAGGGAGAGGGGGGAGAGGGGGAGGGAGGGGGAGAGAAAGAGAGAAAGTGGGGGAGAGGGTGAGAATAGGATAGGATAACAAGAGATAGAAAGAGGGAGAGAGAGAGAGTAGGAGGAGAGGATGAGAGACATGAGGTAGAGAGAGAACGAGAAGGAGAAGAGGCTGAGAGACTCGACAAAGAGAGAAGCATGAGGGGGAGAGATGAGATAGAAAAGAGAGGAAAATAAGAGAGACATGCATGTATACAAACATATATACATATATCTATATAAATATATGTATATATAACTAAGATATGCATATATACATACATAAACATACATTATATATGTATTTCTATACATATGTGTAGTAAATGCTAAGTTTACAAGCATGCATTTTGATGTCTTCATAACCCATACGGATTTTCTGAAACTCAAAATGATGGTTTTAGTTCTACATGACCCGTATGGCTTATGTAGAACTATGAATGATACTTTTTATTTTTCAAAACCCGAGCTGGTTATGGCTCGGTAAGAGGGTTGGAAAATGACCCTAAGGCTTGCAAGCCCATTTTCCTCAATTTTTGCCGCTTTACATGTTTTTTCATCTTCCAACATGATTTATTGACTTCGTCGTCATCAATTCTACAAATGATCAAGTGGGTATCTCTAAAATTACCACCATAATCTCACACGTCTTCTCATCTTTCTGACCATATAAATTTTTCTATTTTTAGACAACATTAGTATAGTAAACTTTAATTTTCTTTAGTAGTGCCTTGACAATCCTCACAGACATATGTCTACCATTTTTTTAATAACTTTTGATATACTTGACCAAATACAAAATAAATTGCATATTATTGTTCTGCACTAGATTGTATACACTTTTTAAAAAAGAAGTTTGCATTTTCGATCATTTTGATGCAAGTTATACCTAGCGCATGAACAAGTACCAAATTTTCAGGATGCTGACACTTCAAAAAATCATAAATAAAAAAATGCACAACTTCTAGATCTCACTCTTACCTATCATCCTACCAAAGGGTTTTTCAAAATACTAAATCTAACTATATATTTTGTGCAGCACACGAGAATAGCTATGTTATGGTTTTCTGAAAAAATCAGGAACAATTTTTCATGCACAAGGGGTTTGACCCTCTTAATCTTATCCAATTTTAAAAAACTTTAGTAGTTTAGAAACTAGATTCAAAGTACTGCAATTCTTATTCTTTGCTCAACTCCTAGTTTTGAGTGCATGACCTTCAAATATCTCTTTTAAGTTCAGGTTTACCTGTTTAAAAAAAAAAAGTGACCACTTATACCCCCCTTTTTGTTCACCATCTTGGTGCACTTACCCATACAAGTATTTTCAGCTTTTGTGATGATCATACAAGGAAAATGTGGGTATAGTTGTTGCAACATAAAGATGAAGCTCTTTCATATTTCAAAGGTTTTCGCATTCAAGTGGAGAAAGATACGAATCACAATATTCATGCCCTCCACTCAGATCGAAGGGGGGTATTAGGAATTCATGTTAGTGTTCACATGGGATAGAGTGTGAGGTAATGCAATTATTCACGTAGTAATTATGTTTTATATTAATACTAAACTATCTATTAGGTTTGTTAATCATATGTAGAATTATATTGTTGTACGGGAACATGTTTGTTTGAGTTGTTAAAACAACTCAAATAATTAATATTGTTCCTATAATATAGGAACCCAAACTCCTATAAATATGTAATGTGTTATTGAACAAAATAGAGAAGCATGAATTATCCTGTGTAAAACAATTGCAGCTTCTATATCCATAATTTCTTATATGGGTTTTTCAACGAACTCTTGTTAGTCACCAACGATGGGGCCACTCATCAACTTTGGTGGATTTTATTTTCTAGTATGCAACATGTATGATTCACTTTTCAATATGTTGTGTGAATAAGTAGAAATTTCACATTGTGGGGGGGGGATAATAACCAATGTTCCATTCTCATTTCATGCCAAAATGACTAAAGTTGGGGGCATCTTCTAGTGGTAGTGGTGGTTGTCTATTCTATTTGATAGTTACAGCTATCAATAATAGTGACTACAATTAAGAACATTGTGTTCTTATGGAATATAGTGTGAAACCTTTTCTAGTATGGGTTTTTCAGATTTGTGATATATATATATATATATATATATATATATATATATTTTTGATTTCTATATAACTTCCCTGATGTACAAGCATAGTTGCAAACAAATACACCAACATAGAATTCTCCACATATTTGAAGGAAAATGGGATTTGACATCAACTGACTTCAGCATACACACCTCAACAAAATGGTGTGGAAAACGAAGAAATCACATCATTGCAGAGATGGTCTGAAGTATGTTGAAAGATTCTCACCTGGAGCATGCATATTGGGTTGAAGTCGTTCACACTGTAGTTTATCTTCTAAATCTTGCACCAATGAATTCCCTTAATGGAATCACTCCAAAAGAAGCATGGATAGGGGTAAAGCCTTCTATCTCACATCTTCATGTTTTTGGATGCACTGCCTATATGCACATTCCTATATAGAAAATAAAGAAGCTTGATGAAAAATTCATGAAATGTATACTTCTTGGCTATAGTAGTGAGTCTAAGGCATATTGCCTTATGGATCCTGACACAAAGAAAATATATATTAGTAGGGATCTATTTTTTGATGAGAAGAGTGAGTCAATCTCTCCTTCCACATCATCACCTACTTCAGATAGTTCTCCTATATTTAACATGGATGGGAAAGATGATGGGAATGTTGACAGTCAATCAACACCCACCAGTGTCACAAAACCCTTATCGAAGTGGTTTACTACTACCATTTGAGATGCCAAGCTAGATGGAGTCCCAGACACTTCCACTTCAGGTCCAAGGACTCGTGGCATGGCTCATAATGAGGTAAACTTTGCACTTTGTTGAAAACTTTGAGTCATCTAATGTTAAGGAAGCACTAGAATCAAAGCCTTGGAAACAAGCTATGGATGCAGAGTATCTATCTCTGATGAAAAAGAACACTTGGGAGCTTATTGATCTACCACCTGGTAAGAAAGCAATTGGTTGTAAATGGATTTTAAAACTAACTATAAAGCAAATGGTAGTATAGATAAACATAAGGCTAGACTTGTAGCCAAGGGTTATGCCCAGAAAGAAGGGATAGACTATGAGGGATTACTTTCTCCCACTACAAAGATAAAAACCATTAGAATGAGTTTTTCTTTAGCTACCCAATTTGGATGGAAATTGTACCAAATGGATGTAAAAAGTGCCTTTCTTAATGGAGACCTTAATGAACATCTGTATATGACCCAACCAAAGGGATATGTTGCACCTATTTAAGAAGAAAAGGTGTGAAAGCTAATCAAGTCCCTATATGGTCTCAAACAAGCCCTGAGAGCTTAGTATATCAAAATTGATGAGCATTTGCTAAAACATGGTTTCACTAGGCATCCATATGATCCAAATCTCTACCTCAAGGATCAAGGGGGGATATTGTGATCATTAATGCATATGTTGGTGACTTGGTTATCACAAGAAGCTCAAAAAAAATGGTTGAGTCAACCAAGAATGATCTCAAGAAGGCTTTTGATATGATAGATTTTGAGCTACTACACTATTGTCTAGGCTTAGAGGTATGCCAAACAAATCACCATATCTTTGTGTCATAGAGGAAATATGCCAAGACACTTCTTGAGAAGTTCAAAATGATGGATTCAAAACCCATTTCTATACCTATGAAATCAGGTTTGTACTTATCTACCTCTGATCAATCTCCTTGGGTGAATGCAACTCTCTATCGTCAAATGATAGGAGATTTGATTTACCTGACATATACTAGACTAGATATCAGTTTTGTTGTTAATTATCTTTCATGATTCATGCAAGAACCAAAGACATCTCATTGGCTAGCAACAAAAAAGGGTCTTAAGGTATATACATGGTACAATGGATCATGGTTTGGAATATAAAAGGAGTGATCAATTTACCTTGACAAGATATACAAATGCAGATTATGTAGGTTTTGTTGATGATAGGGAATCCACATCTGGATTTGTTTTCTTCCTAGGTTTAGGACCTATTTCATGGGGAAGTAAGAAGCTAGCCACAATTGCTCATTCTTCAACAAAAGCATAATATCATGTAGCAAGTGCAACAATTTGTGAAGCAGTTTGGTTGCCTCTCATATTAGAAGGATTAGGGGTACCACAAAACCAACCTATAGTTCTTTATTCTGATAATCAGAGTGTTCTCAAGCTTGTTCGTAATCCAGTGTTTCATGAATAGACCAAGCATATTGAATTTGATTGTCACTTCATATGAGAACACATTTAATGAAATAACATTCACCTCCAATTCTGCTCCATACAAGAACATTGTGTTGATATCTTCACCAAGTTTCTTGCATGTGTGAAGTTTGAAATATTTCATGATTCTCTTATTAGTACATTAAAATAATGATGTAATAAGGGGGGAATGTTGGTATATTCCATCATTACCCATATGGTTTTTTGTTATTACTTATTTGTTTGATTTGTTATAGTTTGTTGGTTCATTTAGGCCACTATTTGTTATTTGGTTATACCTATAAGTTCTATTTTAGAGCACATGGTTCCCTGTATTCTTCCTACATATTTTCACACTCTATGGGAGAATGTATTGGAGAATAATATTATGAGTAATTTTCTCTAATAGTATTAGCGTAATGACTTGGTTGCGATCTAGACTCTAACTATCAACTATGTTAACAACTTACATGAATTGAATAAACCATTACAATGAATCTATAAAATTAATAACAATCTAAGTAATGCTTCAACAAATGAAAATAACTAAGAGAGAATTATTGTACCTCAACTGGCCCTTTCTTGAGGAGATATAACCTTAGACCACAAATAATCCTTTAACTAAGAATGTTTCTAATCATTCAATTCATTCATATTGATAAATTCAAAATAATAGTAACATTACTATTCTTAACTACTCAAAAATCTAGGTGAAATCTAATTTGGATTACATATGTGTTTTGAAGAAGATCTTCAACTTAGGCAAAACTAAACTTTTATAAATAGTCCATTAGAGTGGAACAATTACTTCTCTAGGCCTATTGAGAATATGCGTCAATCCCCCCTAGTATTGAGGTTGACTTATTCCAATGAGAAATGAAAATAAAAACTAAATTTAACATAAGTCCCAATCCAAATTGGACTCTTTATTCAAAACAGTAATAACAAGACAAGAACATGCAAGAATTCATGCATGTGGATTTATGAAACATAAATCCATCATCCCACAGACTCCTAAAATTCTTCTACACATTTCTTCTATAAGAAAAGATTAGACAACTTCATTGCAATTGTGTTCTAGTTGATAACCCTTAGACTTCTTCCACATAAGTAGAAAGTCATGATCTACTTTGGTTGTGGGTTGATTGCATATACTTAAGATACATGTTAGTTTCTCAAAACAAGCATTTATCCACATTAGTATCATTTATAATGCATTGAAAATTGATATATTAACAATATAAATTATCATAGCATATTCATATATTGACATGTCATATATATTATTAACAAGGTAAAAGTATGGTTCATGATATAGTCTAAGGCATACAAAAGTGTAATAAAAGTAGTAGTAAAGCAAGTGAAATAGTGGAAATTATAAGACTCATCAACCCCAACTATACTTTTGTTTAAGCTCAAGCTCGAACTAGGGCCTAAGATTATAACTTAAGACATCAATTCTATAATCGATGGACTCATCAACACTTGCACCCTGATGCATGTAGAAATTAAAATAGTCTCATGTGATCCACTCCCACCATTCTCTTTCTTTGACCAAGTCTACCACCTTCCTCCTTGACTAGTATAGAATTGGGTTTAGGAGGAGGTGATGATGAAACACAAGTAAAAGCCATGATTATTTGGTGTCGTATAAATATTTGTTGTAACTTCTTTCTCTCAACTCCAAGGAAATATAGTTGTAAATGGAGTGTTGTTCCCTTCTCTTAAGCTCGGGGGTCAACTTTTCCCACCTATTCTGATAGTGCACCATCGCCATTCCCTTACCTAATTTGGCCATTAAAATTTAGCCTTCCATATTCATGTTCTTTGCACACTCATTAACCTTTGCAACCACCTCTAGTTTAATGATTATCTCAACCCATTCATCCATAATTTTCTTTGGCTTGAATGACTTACCTCTAATTTGTAGAGGATGTGCTTTCTACCTCTCCTGATATGCTTGGCAGAGTTACTCTCTTTCTTTCACATTCATTAGGTAAGATATTAGTGCTTTCAATTGAACATCTACCACATAGATTGAAGGGTCCCAAATTGTGTTATAGAGTACAACCAAGTTATGGAGATAAAATGTACACATTAAATCTTGTGTTAGGTGTTTCCCTTGAATATTCAATTAGGAATGATCTAGGTGTGATTATATAATTGGCACATTGTTAATAAATTGGCTTATCTAGAAACATATATATTTTTTCTACAAATATAAAGCATACAACCTAGAAGGAGGCCTACAACTTCTAAGTTAGTTTACAAAATCAACCATTTTTTCAAGATTGACAGTTACTTAATTTACTTTTGTATCCTTTTCTCCGAGCTCTCCCTCATATTTAGCCTTAAGTGTTTCCTTCTCTCTTTTCCATTGCTTCTTATGCCATTCAAACTTTAAATATTACCACCACAAAGAAATGCCAAGGGTAAGTGTTGTAAGATATGTTGGAGTCTCCCTTTCTTTAGCAATTAGGGGTTCTTTTTTTTGTATTTACATTGTGTAAAGCGGAAAATCGCGGTCGAACCCTAGTTGGTCTCCCCTCTTCTAACTCCAAGGAGAGAGAAGGGAGGTTCGCTAGGATTCGATGGGTTTTCACTTAGGGGGAAGACTTTACATTCAAAAGAGGGGTTGAAACTCATAAGATCCAATCCCACACAATGTAAGGTTGGATGCTAAATGAATTTCAAGGGTTAGGAAAGCAAGGCTACCCTCTTTTGTAAAGATTAAGGAAATTAAGCTAAGGATGCATAGAAAGTCATAAAGATTCGCTTATAAACTGAGTTCGGGTTATAGGATGAAGCTGCGGACCTGGAATTAGCAGTAAAATGTCGATACGGCGCTGTCCTGCAAATTTGAGCAAAAGTTGTCGGGACGATGGCGCCCGACGCCACGGTCCTCCGAAAAATCCGCGAAACGAAGGGGGATCTGTTCGTCTCTGCACAAGGATTCCAGATCTTCAATCTCAGCCGCGTACCTGCAACCTACACACAGAAAAGCGAAGACGATTGGGGGGTTAGGGATTAGGGGTTTGCCTTTAGGTCAAACCCCGGTTTTGGAATTAACCAAGAAATGAGCAAGAGCTGTAAATGTAAATGACTGTAATGTAAAACAAGTACTAATACCTTGTTCTAAGGATGTTTGTATCCTTATGTGCAAAGGTTTAGATGTTGTATGTTGTAGTGTGTAACATGTAATAAGTGATCTCCTCTTCAATGGTTGAATCCTTGACTTGAATGCAACACTTAGCCTTGAATGGAGACTTGGAATGATCAATTACTTGAATGCTTGAATGCTTGAGTATAATTTCCACGCCTTTTCCATCATCATCATATCGAATGAAAGAGGAAAATGTCATTTATATACTTGTCAATTAGGGCTGATAGACTGATTTTCCCGACCTTAGGCCGACCAGGGAAGTATATTTCCAAATTGCAATCAAAAAGACCCGATATCACTTAGGAAACCGGGCCCAAAATAGGACCCAGGGACCAGGGCACTGGGCGCCCTGGTCCTAAGGGACCAGGGCGCTGGGCGCTCTGGTCCCACCTCCCGGGACATCAGGGTGCAAGGAGGTTCAGGCCAGGGTGCTTGAAAAATGCAGTTTTCAGTGTCGTGAGCAAGTTTTGGGGTCTCCATTCAGGTTGCGTGTTGCATCGCCATCGTGAAGACCGAAATGCAGTCGAAATTGCAAGTGTCGCAATTTTAGGACGCTACACATTGTAGCCAAGTTAGCTAACTTTTATAAACCTTCCTCTTCTTGCTAGTGGAGTTTTAACAGTGTTTCCAACTCCTTTACTCTTCCTTGCAACTCAAAGTCTCCTTTATAACTTGCCAATTTCTCTTCCAAGTACCTTATTTTATTAAGAGTTACCTACAACTTATCATCTTTTCCTTTCCCTTCAAGGACATGTTCTAGCCCAATGAAAATTCCAGCCACTACATCAATCTCATATTTAGCATTATAAGTCCCCATTGGATGGAGTATATCCTACTATTATGGGTTTAGTGTGTTATTATCCCTTTTATTATCCATGAAGGGGTCATCATTTTCTATGTCATAATCTAAGTTGTATTGTTCATGATCCATATGTGTGTCTTCTCCAATGTTTTTGTCTTCTGATAAATTTTCACCCTCAATTGTAATGTTATGTCTCCTAAAAAGATACTATCTCAAAATTAGTGTCAACATCCAAGAAATTATCATGTTTATGAGATTTTTGTTTGCTTGTAATCCCTTTTCTTGAGAGGCAATAATAATTCCTATTTGGCTTCTATTTCTTATGAAGCTTTTCTTTATTTTGCTTCTTTTATTGGTATTTTTCTCCAACTTGAGGCATCTTAGGTTTTTCTTTAAGTTTTTTTCTTTTTGTACTTCTTTCATGAGGTTCTCCTAGACTTCCCCATAGACTTTTTTTTTCTTTGATTCCTTTCTAACTACATGTTTTTCCATATTTTCTCTAATCTTCTATTTCTTACGTTTCCTTGCTATTGAAGAGTCGGAAGAGGCCAAATCTTTTCTTTTTCTTATTTTTAGTGGAGATGGAGGTATAGAGCTTTCAGATTGAAATAAAATAGGGTTTTATTAGAAGTTGTAGGTGAGATTGGTGACAAATTTCTACTTCTATTTTCTTTTCCCAGTTCTTCATTTTCATGCTCATGGATTAGGGTAGGTGATGTAGGTGGTGGCAAGTTGACTTCATTATTTATTGACACATTTTCTATGAGGGTTTCAATGACTTCCACATCTCTAGTTGTAATGGTAAAAAATTAGGGTTTCCATAATTAAATGTATGAAGACCCCAAATTTTCAAGCTTAGAGACCATTACATTAAAAAAGGAGTGAACCTAATAGATCTAGCCATAAATCAACAAGGATAGGGCAGGGAATTCTTATTAGATTCACTTTGGTTGGTGGTTGATTATCCTCTTTTAATTTGAATTATAAAATGTTGAAATTAGGGTAAATGTGTTGGAATTGAAGTAATTATATGCAAACAATAAGCTAAAATCACTGGATCAAGCCACAAACCTAGATCTAAGGAATGTAGTGTATTTAGATCTATTCCCAGAAGGAGCTCCTGAAATGTTGAGACTGGTGTGCCCATCGCCCTAGTCCTCTAAACTTTTTATCGTCCAAAGGGTAACTTGTTCATCTCTATGAATAAAGCCAATTTTGAAGATCGCAGCTCCATACCTATTCCTGCACACACTAGAGAAGTGAAATAGGTTGGAAATAGGGGTTTGCCTTAGGTCAAACCCCTATTTGGGAATTAGCCATGAGATAGAAATGAAATGTAATTAAAGTGTAGTAATGAAAGTGATCCCCTTCTGAGGGAGATGTTGAATAATGTCTAAAACACTAATGATGTACCTTGGTATAGAGTTTTGTTTGTCTCTACATGGAATGAGGGTTTCATGAAGTCTTGATAAACATAGAACATGAATGTCAACTCCAATGCTAGAATCTTGATGTTATCTCTGCTCTAATGCTTGAGGGAAGACTGATTGCTTTCTCACTTGAATTTGAATATGTGATTGCTTGATGTCAAATTGAATTGATGTGTATGTATATCAAAATGAGAGGGATAGACCTCCTTTGATAATTGCTTGTGGAAAAATAACTTAATTTTCTGACATGAGCCAACACGGGATCTATATTCCCTCCCAAATGATGTTACCCTTAAGGGGCCCCAAAATGGGCCCTAATTGGGAGGACTAGGGCACCAGTGCCTTGGCCTTGACCAATCAGGAACCAAGAAATGAAGGGTAGAAAGTGTGTAAAGTGAAAATATTTGAGATATTTGCATGGTATGAGCAGAATCAAAGATTTGATCAAGCCTAGGGACATGAATGCCAAGGTGAGGGCCCAAGTCAGGACAAAATTGTAAGGGATTACAATTTAAGACACTACATTTGGCCCCCACTTTAGCAAGAGTATGAGACTAAGCATATGCTCGGTATAGTACAAAGGTTCGCATTGAAAATTTTCATCAAGATATCAAAGAGACAAGACACACTAAGCCCCCAATGGAATTTAGGATCTTACTACTTCAACATGAAGATAAAAGGGACATCATAAGAAAAATATGGAAGAATCATGACTACTATCCTAGTAAGGTTCACTTACTATGAGTCATGAAAAAAAAATACCCAAATTATAAAGAAAAAGGCTAATTTTGCAAAGTAACTTGAGTATCAAGATATGCAAAAGAGAGAAACATTGAGTAGATTGTATGCCCCCATGTTAAATTAATTGCATATTCCTTGTCGGGAGAAATTGCTTTAAGGTATCATGCATCCAAAAGATAATCACATTAACACAATGATATGCCCCCAAGAAAGGACAAATCAAAGCATAATGGTTACAAGACATAAAACACATAAGGGTTCTTCTTAACTCTGGGGTCAACATGCTCTTATGATGTCTTCATCCCCAAAAGAAATTAGAACCACAATGGATGAAAGGAACATGTGTCTTTTGAGTCAACATGGGAGAGATAAAAAAGAGGTCTCAATGATTTGTATCATCCTCAAGTAAACAACACTAGGGACAACAAATAGAAGAATTGAGAAACAAATAGAGGAAGGTTATGAACAAGCAAGAGAGGAGAGAGGGAGAGGGAATCTACAATGTGAATGAAGATAATCAAGCAATTCATCTTCCTCCCAATCTTTCTCAACATTGTTTTGGGAAGGTGGACAAGGTGCAAGAGGAGAAACTTCAACAATGGTAGATGGAGATATCACAAGTTCTAAACAAGTCCAACATTCTCTAATGATGAGTCACTTTGGCTATCACTAGGACCTAGGATTAATGAGTTGGAAAATTGTTTAGATAAATCATTTTCAACATCAACAAGCTCATATTCATCATTGGAATCACTATCATCAATATTGCTATCATGAACTATATTATCGTCCATTTCTTCATCAAGAATAATAAAAATAGGATCCCTAATAGGAATAGAACATGAACCATCATTTTTCTTAAGCATTTTTAATATTGAATATTTAGGTTGAACTTCCTCCCTAGGGTTAGTTGAAGGCTAGACAAATGGGATCATATCAATATTTGGTGTCTTTGGGGAGTAAATGGTTTGAGAAGAAAGTTCATGATCCTTAGCATGACGTCTCCACTGACATTCTCTTGTACAACAATCTATTCTAGTTTTAGCCAAGGGTTATGAAGGTTTAGGATAAATAAGCATAGGCTTATTCTCTTCCTTTAAATAAGGATGAATGGGAGAAGGTCTACTAGGCTGAAAGATAGAAGATGTCTAACACTTCCCTTTGAAATATGTAGGAGGCAGAACCGCAACATATAAAGGAGGAATGGAAGGTGTAGGGAGGAGATCGGGTCCATCATGATGAAGAGGAATAGGTCTACACTCCTCATATCATTTTTCCACTTTTCATAAGATTGAAAAAGAACATCACTTTGAGGCTTAAGAGGTTGAAATTGTTTAGACCAAAAGTAATTAAGGTTAACATCTCCACACCTCACCATGGGTTGGTACGTGCTATGATTAATTGAACATATGATTTTTTCATTATGAGGGAATTTTAAACACTCATGAATAGTATAAGGGATTGCTTTCATGGAAGAGAGCCAAGGATATCCTAACTTCACACGAAATTGATCTGATGTAGGAGTGATAGAAAAAATGACATCTAAGCACTTACTACCAACCTCAACGGAAAGATTAATTGAACCAATAGTAGGGCAAGAGAAAATGTCAAAGACCTTAACCACTACATCAGATTTATCATAGGTTACTTGATGCAATTGCAAAGTATAGAGATAATCTTTAGTTATGACATTTACCATACATGCTAAATCAATAAGCACCCCTCGTCAGAGTATGTCTTTGATTTTCACAATGATATATAGCAGTCCATTAGGTGCATCAATAGTCTCATTAGGATCAAAGGTAATGCATAGGTCCTTGGGTAGTGTAGGTTTATCAATAAGATTCACCACATTAATAAACTCAAGGCCAAGGTCATTGGAAGAAAATGCAAGATGCTCAAACTCAACCACGTTAGTAGAATGGGAAGCCAAAGGATTAACTACATAAAGATTTGGAGGTTTTAATTTGGAGGAGCTACAGATTTGTTTCCTTTGTCATTTACACCAACTACAGATATGGTATTGTTATCAATAAACCCTTGAATTCTATTCCTTGAGGAATAACACTTTTCAATGTCATGACTGGGTTGACGATGATATTGACAAAAAGATTTGGTATCATGATAAGGTGGCAAAGGTTTTCATGTGTCAATTGGTTTGATGGGAGAAAGTTTCAACACATTTTTGTTCAATAATTGTGTTATGATGCTATGCAAATATTTAGAAAGAGGAGTAAATTATTTTCTAAAATACTTAGATAAAGGAGACACACATGTTGTTGCAGCTGCTACTTGGGTATTGATGTTGTCATTGAACTTGATGAATCCTTTGTTCAGTTTAAACTTTGCAAAAGGTTGTTGAGAACTTTCACTCTTATAAAACATAGCCATTGAAGGAGATTGTTCAAATTGACTCACTTGAAGCTAATAATTTTGAAGTGTTGTGCACAACTACGTAAAGGAAGTAAACTCGGAAAAGAGAAGATTATCCCTAATGTCTTTTTGCAAATTATAAATAAAAATTCTTTGAACATCATGAACAAGCATAGGATAAGAAATTTGAGAATACAAATGTTTATATTTACCTATAAAATCAGTCACTTTTTCTTTAACACCTTGCTTACAATGAATCAAATCATTCAAAGTAATCTTAGGACCAATATTACCGTGAAATTTTTGAATGAAAGCATTAGAAAATTGTTGAAATGATGTAATAGAATAAGGAAGAAAAAAACAATACCATTGCAATGATTTATCCCTAAAGGTTCGAGTAAATAGTTTAACCATAAGTCTTTGATTATGAGAAAAGTCACTACACAAAGTTTGAAATGTTTTTAAATGAGTCAAGGGATCAATTTTTCCATTATAAATCTCCAAATGAGGGGCTTCCATATGTTTAGCAAGGATGACATGGAAAATTTCATTGGATAATGGGCTTGCTACATCAAATGTGGGCACATTAAACTTGGATTGGGTCATGGAAGCTATTTTTTGTTGCAAAAATGAAACAGGTTTGGGATAGGTTGTTGATGGTAGCTTTGGTTGATGGATTGAAAGTGGACATATTAGATTGAGATGGAGGAGTAACATTGTTGTATGAAGGAGAAGGTTGGTAATAAGGAGGTGGAAAACTATGATAGGTAGGTATGGGATATTTTCGGGTCACAAATGGAAGACTCATGGAAGGAGATATGAAAGATTTTTTATTAGCAAAGTTTTCCCCTTGACTAACTTGTGTAGGAATAACATTTTGTGTGGAAGTAGTCATGATTGAAGATGTGAATGCAGGCACACTAGGCATAGAAGTAGTCATAGGAATGGAGTGATTAACTTGAGTGGGTGCTTAGGTGTAACCAAGGACCTCAACACAACTTTTCATAGGCATGCTATTAGTGTCAACAATATGAGAAAGGATATGCAACAAATCAACGCCCACTTTATCACTTTGAACTATTGTTTTTAAACTTTCAATCAATGGGATTTCCTCACTTTCCAAGTATTTTTGACTCATCCATTGTTGAATATTTTTAAATTCGTTGTCAATCTTCTCCAGTTGGTCAATGGAAACCCTAGTTAGTGATTCATCCACATCATTAGAATTATGGAAAGAACGAGGATTAATGACATCATTTGTTGGATTGGAAGAACCACCAACATTCTCATGAAATAAGTTATCCAAATTAGGCTCCATATAGTTATTAAACCTTGGGAAGCCTTAGTTATAAAACTTTGTCTCACATGAATATTGTAGGTAGGACAAATGGTAGTAAAAATCATGTACAAAGGATGGAAATTGTGCAAAAAGGAGGGAAATTTGAATTGAAATTTGAAAATTGTGATTAAACAATGCAAAATTTTCTAAAAATGATTAATTAACCAATTAATTAAGCAATTTTTTTTTTTGAATTTGAAAGATAAATGCATCTAGATCATAAAATAGCATAACATAAAGATCACATTTGAAAATTGCTTTGAAATATTATGCAACCCACAAGTAAATTCTAGAATTATAAATTAGGGTTTTTTTAAACTCAACCACTAAATTTATGTTATTCAATTGGAAATTAGATCTGTGAGTGCAAATTTTTTGAATTTGAATTTGCATGAATAATCAAATCTAAAATTAAAAAATCTAATTTATACACCCACAAGCTCAATTTTAGATTTTAAAAATAGGGTTATTGTGAATTTAACCTCTAATTTTTTTAAATTCAATTAGAAATTAAACTTGTAAATGTAAATTTGAATTTGAAATGCATAAGAACTCATATTTGAGAACATAAATAAAAAATTAAGGTGTAAGATGTCATGTTCACCAAAATGTAATGGTGAAAACTTAGGGTTTCCACAATTAGATGTATGAAGACCCCAAATTTTTAGGCTTAGAGACCATTACATTAAGAGGAGTGAACCAAATAGATCTAACCACAAATCAATAAGGATAGGGCTGATAATTCTTATTAGATTCACTTTGGGTGGTGGTTGATTATCCTCTATTAAGTTAAATTATAAAATGTTGAATTTATGGTAAATGTGTTGGAATTGAAGTAATTATATGCAAACAGTAAGCTAAAATTGTTGGATCAAGCCACAAACTTGGATCTGAGGAATGTAAGTGTATTTGTTGACTAAGTCCATGTCAACTGTTAGCCCTGAAGATTATCGATCTAAGACATTTCAAATTGTCTAAAATCCTGAGAGAATACCTCCTATTTGAGCCTAAAACCCTAAACCCTAAGTGTTAGGGCTTTTAAGTCTTTTTATACTTTTTGAGATCTAATTTTCTATTTGGATGTTGACTGGGTTGATTGGTCAGATCACTAAGGTTACCATCGGATCACGGGTTAAGTCATGGTGGGGCCAATTTTTTTTTTCCTTGTCTACTGACTAGTAGGGCCAGCAAGGATTTTCAACATATCTTCTCTCTCGATAGGGCAAGATTTGGGTCTTGGTGAAAGGGCCTTCTCTTGCCTAACTTTTGCCTTTGTTGACAGAACCGTGGGCCTTGTCTTGGTAAACTCCAAGGATTTTTGACAGACCTTCTCTCTCGACAGGGCGAGCTTTGGGTCTTGGCAAAAGTGCCTTCTCTTTCCGAACTCTTGCCTTTGTTGGCAGGACCGCGAGCCTTGTCTTGGTGAACTCCAAGGCTTTTTGGCACAACTTACCAAGGGTGAAAAAGACAAAAAATCATCTGGATGAAAGGCCATCTTTTTCTGAAAGGACCAAGGTCCATGGCGGGACCCAATGACATGTCACAACCACATCATCCATCATGGTGGGACCCGATCTACAAGAGATAGTGAAGGGCCTTTTCAGCCAGACTATATAGGTCGACAAAGGTGAAAATGAGTCTTGCCAAAAGGCCATGTCTTATCGAAAGGGTCGAGGTCCATGGTAGGGTCCCCTTTGTGAACAACGATTGGTCTGGTGGCACCCACCCGAGATGTGGTTTGATCACAACCGTGGATTTTAACATAAAACCCGATGAGGCAATCATATTTTAAACTCTCATTCAACCTGCCAAAGGCTATGTGGTGTAATCTCGTGTGTCCATCTTCATGTGCCATGGAAGATCTAAAGGTTGAGATTCAAACTCACACGCAGGTCAATTTTTTTAATTCTCTGCAGGGGTGGTTGTTGACAATCAGTTTCTACCTTGTCAATGCCCAAATCAAATCAGAATTCAACTTTTCCAATGGGAATCCTTACCATAACTCCAGACTTGAATCTGTAGACTGATTTTAGATATCATCTAGGGGTATTCAATGCATATCAGAGACTTTTTTCTCTACAAGTGTACTCAGAGACATCCATGCGTAGAAATTTTTTCTTCAGCGGGGATTTTTGCTCCTTTCTAGAAGGGATAGTCATTTGTTGAGATGATATATATGTTATCAAATCATCTTGTTGATTTGATCATCCTCTTTAGATATTTTTAACCTAACCCTAGGTAGGGTTAGGGTTTCTAACCGTAGTCCAATTAGAGTTATACCTAAGCTACAAAGGCAATTTTGTAGCTTGTTTTTCAGGCATCTTCTTTCTTTCTTTTGCAAAAAACTTATGTTTCTCTGTATTTATAAATTTTTCTTGCCTTTACATGAATAGAATTTACTTATTTTACCTTCATTCAGTTTTCACAATTTCTGTAACTTGTTTACCTAGTTGTTTAGATGCATTCTTTTTTGTTTTTCTTAGTTATACATGATTGTGTTTACCCCTCTATGGATGTTATCTATGAATTGATCTAATTCCTCTTTTCATCCATTAGAATTCCAATCTTCACCCTCTACTTAGGACACTAATTTGGATATAATATTGTGCATCATTTGGGTAGTTCTTATTGATGTTTTGTGAAATATAGGCAAGGAAGATCATAAATTCAATCTAGGTGCAAACGTCTTTTCCCTTTTCAAGCACCTCTTCTTCCCCTTTTCTCCCTTAGATAAATAGATTAGGATTTATATGAGTTGGGTTAGACCAACGCCTGCATCTAATTGGAAAGGAATCTAGTCTTCTTCGGAGACTCAGCCTCACAATATGAAAGTTCCAACACTTAGAGGTTTTTTTAATGTGTCACAAGGTTGATGATCAAGGTTGTTCATCAAGCGGGTAGATTTTTGTGACAACATTTTCTAGCATGCTCGATGGGACACACATTTCAATTTCTTGCTAAGAATCCAGTGCTTCTCTTAGAAATTCATCCTTTGGAGGCGATCATATTAAACACTTGGTGACTATAGAGACAAATTCAGACTCTTGTTCATAACCAACTACTACTTCCACGCCAAGAAGACAAACTAGAGCATCTTCTACAGGTAATGTCCATTACATTGAGCTTTCAAGTTCCAATTCTATGAGAATAAATGGTAGATATTCTCTATCACTTGTTAGGGGAACCTAAGAAGAGGCATCTACACCCCTAAGATCCCATTCTACCCCACCATTCACAAGAGTAGCATAGCCTAGGGGCCTTGCAATTCACATCAATGGGCCACTTTGTTCTATGGCAGTCCCTAGAGCACATGCATTTGTCACTTTTAATGGTGCCAGTCCTTTGGTGTTAGCCTAAAAGGATGATATTCCAATAGAAGCCCTATAGGCTATACCATTTTTTACTAGAGAAATTGTATTACCCCAGCTAAACACATTCAAGATATTGCAAGCATCTGCACGGTGTTTGATGTGACAAAAGATAATATTGTAGTGATCCTCCTTGCCTCATCATTTAAAAGAAAAGCCCTACAATGGTATAGCAGTTTAGCCTCTAGCTCCATTCATAACTGGGATGAATTAGGAGAGTGGTTATGCAAGCATTTAGAAGATAAAAGTGACCATTTGTCACTAATTGAGCAGATAACTACCATCAAGAGAGCACCTCATAAGTTCATGGATAAATTAAATTATAGATTTTAGAAAACTTGGGATAGGATCCCAATGTTGGCAAAGCCCTCTTCCAACCATGTGTTCTTGTACTTTCTTAGGGCCCTAAACAGTGACATTGCCACTATGATGCAATCATTAGAAGGAAATGACTTACCAAGAGCTTATGATGCTGCCATTAAGAGAAGGAATTATCTAATACATGCAAGGAAGTTGTCTCCTAAGCCTCCAATGCCTTTGTTCCTAGAGGCTCCTACACAACAGCTTACCTTGGCACCCATACCAGTGGCATCAACAAGTCAATTTATCACACCTACACCAACTCCTCAATCTTTAGAGATTCAAGAGCTCAGGTCAGAAATCAAGACCATGATACAGGGATTTGGGAATGAACTAGTTTCAATCAAAAGATAGAGGCCACAAGCTAACAAAGGTCCCTACCAACCATCAAATCAAAATTTTCAACAAAGGTCTAACTTTCAAGGGAAAAATCAATGGAGTAATGCTAGACCCTTGAATAGTTTAAATCTTATGGATGCAAGTACCTCAAGAGAATTGGTACCAACACAGAACGATCATTCTCAAGAGCAAGAATGGTGCAATTTATGCATCAACCTCATAATCAGACCGTTTGTCAAAATGGTGATTTTTCTTAGGCCTTAGTGGCACAAAATGAACCAACTACATCTGGACAATAATAGTTTGATGACTATCCAAATCATCCACAGGGAGATTCCTCTCACATGAATTGGCAGGAGGCTAACTTCTATGGTATAAATCAGATTAACAGTGACAATGCGGCCAATAATACTAGATCTAAGAAGAGGGGAATAATGCTACTTCTACCACAATAGCCCAAGCTTCATAGGCTACAAATCAAGCTTTAATGCTACTTCTACCACAATAGCCCAAGTTTTTCATAATTGCATGAAAGATAGTGGGGCTAGTAGTTCAGTTATGCCTAAGGGAGTAGTTGACCACCTAGGTATCAAATATGAGCCTATGACAAGAGGGGTTATGCATCGTGATGGCACCTCAATTAAGACTGTGGAGGTCATTAAAGACTTAAATTTGGCCTTTCATGCTTGCCTAGTTTGTAGTGTGTTACAAGATATATCAGTCATTGACCTCCCGACCTACTTTTCCATTTGATATCTAGGTAATTCGATGCTAAGATAGGTGGTTACCTATCTTCTGATTGGTCTCACATGCTGTTTAGGACAAGGTATGGTACAAAAGTGACCATCAAGGCAAACCCTATTGTAGTTGATCACAATGAACCCTATACCCCAATCCCTATCAACATGAATTGCTCTCTACATGAGGAGAAAAAAGAATTTTCAGTCAGAGAGCCTACAACTGAATTGGAAGACGTTCATGATTTCCTACTTGATGAGTGGGAAAATGCATTTCAGTTTCATCCCATTGATGAAGTCAATGATACTAGCCTTGGTACATATTGTATTATGAAGAAAATGCCCCTATTCCCAATCTTTCAAAGGAAAACAATGATATACAAGGATTGTGGGATATGTTATTTGATAGATCAAGGAACAAAAATGGTGTAGGGGCTGGTGTATTACTTATTTCTCTTAAAGGGGAGAAATATTACTTTTCTTTTAGAGTTCATTTTAGTTGCACTAACAATGTAGCCGGGTATGAAGCTTTGATTTTGGGTCTACAAATGACACAAAGAAGAGGGATCAAATCCTTAAGAGTGTATGAATATAGTGAGTTGGTTTTATAATAATATTAGAGATCAACGCATTACAAACAACAACCTCCTCAAGTATTATAAGCATAGAGCATGGGACCTGATTGAAGGATTTGAGGCCTTCAATATTTCTCATGTCCCTAAAAATCAGAACAAACATGTTGACAAACTTGCAATAGCTGGTGCTCAACATGACATTCCATATCATGTTACAATAGAGAAAGAACATCAAATCAAACTTATGGTGAGACCTGTAGTGCCTGGTAACCAAATGAATTGGTAGGTCTTTAGATTGAATCAAAAAAATGTGAACTTTTTAGAAGAAGAGGAAGAATTCTCCCACAAGAAGCAAGGTCTTCTACAAGATCAATATGGAGATCAAATTATGCAGCTAAATTCAAACAAGCTACCCAAGGGATTGATCACCTTAGAAGGGATTTTTAATACTAATGGTCAAATGAAAGGGAGATTAATGAACCTGGCTACAAGGAAGGGATATTACAAATCAATCTCCATGGCGGATGGAAAAGGTCTCAATTTGGAAAACGTATGTTTCCAAATAGATAAAAGCATGTTTGTCAAACTTTGTCAAGAATACAGTGATGTTTTTGCTTTTAGATATGAGGATCTAAAAGGGTTTGGCCCTAATTTAGCTCAACATACTATAAAGCCATCTCTTATCGCAAATCCTTTTAGGCAAAAACAAAGACCTATAAACCCCAAGGTTGAGCCTTTGATGATAAAAGAGCTATCCAAGCTTATAGAATCTAGCATAATTTTTCCAATTAAGCATTCTTCTTGGGTAGCTTATCTTGTTCGAGTTAGGAAGAAGAATGGGGAAATTAGATTGTGTGTAGACTTTAGGGATCTCAATAGAGCCTCTCTTAAGGATCGTTATCCCCTTCCTTTCATGGAACAAATTTTAGCCAAAGTTACTGGCTCTCAAAGATTTTCATTCTTTGATGGATACTCAGGGTATAACCAAATTCTAGTCCAAGAATCGAACCAATATAATACTATATTCACTACTAAATGGGGCACTTATCCTATTGTAAGATGCCTTTTGGATTAACAAATGCAGGTGCAAATTTCAAAATTTCCATGGATATGGCCTTTAAAGGGGTATTAGCATAATTTGTACTTGTATATCTTGATGATATCACTATATACTTTGAGAATACAATAGACCACTTTTCTCATGTTGAGCAAGTAATCAAGAAGTGCAAAGAGTATGGTGTATCCTTGAACTCCAACAAGTGTGTATTTGCCACAAATAAAGGCAAGCTTTTAGGAAATATTGTAGCTAAAGAGGGTCTGGCTATCGATCTAGAGAGAGTGGAATCTATTGTGTGTCTTCCACTCCCAATCCATAAAAAGAGGTTGCAAAGCTTCCTTGGAAGGATTAATTTTGTAAGAAGGTTCATCCCCAACTTGGCTACTAGATATGGTAAAACCTCTCACAACCATGTTAAAGATAAACAAGATCTTCAAATGGACGAAGGAGGGTAAGGAAGGATTTGATCAGATCAAGCAGGTCATTGCTCAAGCTCCTATCTTAGTCAGTCCCAACTATGAGAAAGATTTAATCCTCTACACTTTGGGAGAAAAAGAAGGTGTGTCTATTGTCCTAATGTAGGTAAATCATAATGGGTTAGAGAAACCCATTTATTTTTCAGTGAAGGCCTAAAATATTATGAAGTCAATTATAGTTATGTGGAGAAGCGGGTCATTATAGTTGTGAGAGCATTGAAAAAATGCTCTCCAATAATAGGATTCATCTTCTAGTTCCACATGCTAGCATTAAATATTTTCTCCTGAATAAGGACATAGGTGAGAAGAGAACTTGATGAATTATTAAGGTCATGGAATATGACCTCAACATCAAGATCACTAAGCTAGTAAGGGGTAGAGGACTCTCTGAGTAGTTTATTTCAACATTTGGAAAAGATCTAGAGGTCTCCCTCTTGCCATAAGAAGAAGAATAACTTGATAGTTAAGAGAATGCACAAAATGGTTGGTTTGAAGATATGTTTTCCTTCCTAAGGGATGGTATTTATCCTCCTCACTTTGATAGAACCAAAAGAAAGCATCTTAGACTTTAGTCCATATAGTGGATGGCATTTTGTTCAAAAGAAACCTAAATGGTAACTTACTAAGGTGTGTAAAGAAGGATCAAACCAATAGTCTCCTAGAAGAATTTAATAATGGCCCTTCAGGTAGTCATTTCTCAACAAGAACTACAACCATGAAGATTATTAGGGCAGGTTATTATTGGCCATTTTTATTTGGTGATGCTTACAAGTGGATTAGACAATGCAAAGAGTGTGCACTCTTCTCAAGCAAGAAATGATTGGTTGGCCTTGCTCTTCATCCCATTTCAACTGATCAACCCTTTGCACAATGGTGCCTTGAATTCATTAGTCCCATTAATCCATTGTCAAGTTCAGGAAATAAGTGGATTTTGGTCATCACAGATTATTTCACAAGGTGGACAAAGGAAATTGCTTTGAAGGATGCAACTGAAAATTCAATGGTTCAATTCCTTGAGGGGATTGCAACTAGATTTGGAGCCCCTTCCATAATCATATCAGACAATACTAAAGCCTTTGTAGGATCTCAGATCAGCTTATGGGCAATCCAACATGATGTATTCTTGAAGACGTCATCAAATTATTACCCTCAAGGCATGGCCTAGCTGAGTCTCCCAACAAGAATCTCATCAGGATCATCAAAAGGACTCTTGATGATAATCAAAGGTCTTGGCACCTAAAGGTGGGAACAACCGTATGGGCTGATAGAATTACTCCAAAAAGATAATTAGGTAAATCACCCTTCATGTTGGTATATGGAAGGGAAGCACGGCTTCCCTTATCTCTTGAGTTACCTTCTCTTGTTTTACCACACCAGCTAGAGCTCTTAGAAAATGATGTCATGTGTCAATTAGGTATGTAGAGCTCACAAAGTTGGAAGAAGTCACAGAAGGGGGTATGCAAACCCTAAGTGTCCATCAGGGACAAGTGAAGAGATATTTTGATAAGAAGGCTACATTTAGGACCTTCAAAGTTGGAGACCTTGTCCTGAAGTGGGATGCTAATAAAGCAAAGATAGGAAGACACTCAAATTTTCATGTAATATGGAGTGGTCCTTATGTGATTACAGGCTACAAGGAGGAAAATTATTTCAATTTGTCATGGCTAAATGGTGAAGCCCTCCCTATTGCAGTTAATGGTATTCACCTCAAAGCATGTGCTTAGGGTGATTTTTAGGTTTCTTGTAAATATTTGTAAATATTTTTCTATTTTCTCTTGAAGTGCACATGCACAAGTTGTTCTTTCCAGAATGGCAGAATTTTGATGTCTCACGAGTTCTAGGGGTAGAAATTTTGTTCTCTTTTAGACCTTGACTCTATGCCCAATGGACTATTTAAGGCCTCTGGTCTTTTTCCCAAGCAAGCTTGTCACCCCTCTAAGTCACTAAAAATGTTGACTAAATTCATGTCAACTATTAGCCCTGAAGATTATTCATCTGAGGCATTTCATGTTAGAGTAAAAGGTTTTATTTACTTAATAAATCATATTGATTAATTAATTAAGTTGCCTTTTCCTTTTTTCACTTAAGCGAAATTTAGGAAGATTTTTTAGGTATTTAATAATTATTTTATTTCATGCATACATCCCTTAGGGTTTGCTTTAGGGTTTTGATCTCCTTTATTAAAGGATTGATCTCATTGTAATTATTCATTCTGGCAAGTTAATTCAATTCTCAATCCTTCTTGCAATTGTCTCCAATTATTATTGCACTCTCTTGTTTGTAGTTTTTCTCTTGTATGTGGCAGGTATTTGCATGTAGGTGATTACTTGGCATTGTGGAATTCATCAATCATGAATTCTAACATGGTATCAGAGCTCTAGACCTGAGGCACCATGTTCGTCAAATTTGATATTTTCCTTAAAGTGAGGGTTTTTGTGTATCTTGGGTCAATTTGAATCTCAAAATCCGATCTAGAGGGTTCAAGATAGTTAGAATCACCTTTTGTTTTTCTAAAATCGAACATATGGGGACAATTCCACAAGGGTTTCAAGTTGTGGGATTTTCTCTATTCCAGGAGGCACCCAAAAATTCAAAACATTTTGGGCTCATACAGACCTCACCATCAACTTCAGATGGTCTTCCATAAATTTTGATATATAATTCGGCATATTTGGGCTACAATAGCTTCTGGAGCAAAAACCAATTTACCTATAGGTCGTATGGCCGTACAGGTACAATTTTTGCAAAAAACAATTTGGGGGCCTCTACAATGTAGACTGGGAAGCTAATTCGGTGGCTGCGAGGAGTTTCGCTCCGCCTCACAACCGCCTGCACTCCACCTCTGCCCAACCATGGGCCGCTCCACCTCTTCTCCATTGTCGCCACCGCTCAACCACATCCAGTTGTGTCGCCTAGGGGGGTGGTGATTTTTTTTGCATGTCCTATTGACAACCAATTCTCTTTTTTGTGATATCTTGAGCATACAGAGGCATTTTTCCACATAACATATATCACTGGAAAGCTCTTTCTAGATCTTCATCTTATGTCATCAAATTTCTTACTAGGTACACAAAGTTTAGTCATTTGTGTTTTTTGCTTTTAGCACTTTACAGCTTTCAGATTTGTGCTAGGGTTTGGTTTGTGTATTGGGTGGTGGGTATTTGTCCTCTATTTCACATGATAGACCCTTCCTCTATTGAGCGGATCACTCCACACAATTATCACACCTGGAAAGTACATATGGCCCACCTTCTCATGTCAAAGGGGATATGGTTTTGTTTGGATGAGATTAAGCCTCAATTGACTTGTCCATTTGAGATCATGCAACACTGGAACCACATGGATGAGGCCATGGGGATGATTTCCTTGAATATCTTAGATAGTCTTTTGTTCCACCTTGAGGATTGCACTACACCTCGGGCCATGTGGATCAAGTTTCAAACTCTCTTTAGCACCATCAACAAGTTTCAAGCTCTACAGATTGAGGCAGAGTTGACTTTTTTGGCACTTGAGTACTTTCCTACCATTGATGACTTCCTGATGAAGTTCAAATCACCGTGATCTCAGTTGGAGGGTGCTTGTATTATGAAGATGGATACATAGTGCATCTACCTGATTCTCACTAAGCTTCGAGGTCCTTTTCAGATTTTCTCTTCTTGTTTTTTCTCCACCATGGATGTTATGGGGGCACATCATACCATGCCCACTTTTGAGGTATTTTGTGATCATCTGACTCATTAGCATGCTACTAGTTGTACTCTCACAGTGGATCACATAACCATGCCTTGGTTGCACAGTCATCTCAGGAGCCACAAAAGCAGAAACAAAAGAAGAAGACCAAAGAGCCTAGGAAAGATTCTAGTTCACAACACTCCTCTGGCCCACCTCCTCCTAAGGGGGGAAAATAGAAGAAAGATAGACCTAAGTTTGCTTATTGCAGTAAGCCAAATCATGATGAGTCTTAGTGTTATGAGAAGAAGAATGATGGCTATGCAAAATAGGTTTTAGATTTGACAGCTCTTCTTCAAAAGAGCGACGTTGATATTCCTTCTTCTACTTCTCATAGGTTTTCTTCTTCTTCATTCCAAACAAATGGACAAGTCAGAAATAAGGGTTATGCATTATGTGTAATAGTTAGTCCACCTTCTTCTAGATGGTTACTTGATTCAAGTGCTTCACATCATATGGCATCTTCTCAAGATATTTTCTCATCTTTTGATGCTTCTCCTACACCACACATTTTGATGGGTAACAACATTGTTGTGACTATATGTGGGAAAGGTTCTATCAACATTGATGATGGTACATTTCATGATATCTAATGTGTTCCATCTTTTTCCTCTAACCTTCTCTCCATCTATCAGATTAATCACAGTGGGACAAGGAAGACAGTTGAGTTCACTTGAGATTCAATGCACATCAGAGATAGTGAGATTGACAATATTGTTGTAATAGGGATAGTTGATCATTTTTCCCGCTTATACTCTGTCTCTCATTTTGGTCCACCATCTCCACTATCGAAGAATCGCTCTCTTTCTCCAAGAGATCATGTTGAGGTGAAGTTGGGTCACTTAAACTTGTGTGTTGTTCCTGAGACCAATGTTGTGACTTCTACACCTCCACCTCTTGTTGAGATTACTTTTCTTCAGTAGGATTCCTCTTCAACCTTGACTGACATTGAATCTCCATGCATGAATCCACCTATTTGAGTTGTTGAGGACATATTATAGGACACTCATCTCCTCTCAAATGATAGATTCAATGCATCTATTGTCCCACCATCATTGGGGATTCTATCATAGCATCATCATGCATTCTCCTTTGAGCATCATCTAGGCCTTCTAGTTTCACCACCTGTTCAGGGGTATCCTCTTCTTTGTCCACAACCTTTGTTTCTTTCATACTGGAGACACATTGGTTTGACTATTGGCACATGGGTTCTATCATTTTGGGGGGCTTTGGAGTCTCAATCCTCTCTCATGGGAGAGGGGGGTTGGTTGTACACATGTTCTTGAGAAAGTATCTTGAGACATGCACTTGCATATGTACTTTCTTTTTTCCATCTCTTTTTGGAGAGGAGTTTTTTCCCACTGGGTTTTCTCCCTTTCTTTACAGAGATTTGCATGTTGTGATTGAGTACCTCATCAGACCTTGTTACTGGGACCCAAATTTGCATTTTTTCATGTAGTTGCATTTTTTGCATGTAGTTGCATTCATGCTCCTAGCTTTTTGGCTAATCCCTAAATTCATCTTAAGGGGGGGTGTTAGAGTAAAAGGTTTTATTTACTTAATTAATTAATCAAGTCACCTTTTCCTTTTTTCACTTCAGCTAAATTTAGGAAGCGTTTTTAGGTATTTAATATTTATTTTATTTCATGCATATATCCCTTAGGGTTTGCATTAGGATTTTGGTATCCTTTATTAAAGGATTGATCTTATTGTAATTATTCATTCTAGCAAGTTAATTCAATATTCATTCAATCCAACCCAGCCCAACAACCTAATTTTGATCCTAGTCCTAATAGAAAGGGGATATCACACAAATAATTTTGGGCAGGATCGATCGACACCCACCAATTCTAGCCCAGGGCATCCCACACCCCAACATTGACAAAATTGCCCCAAATACAATGAATATCCATAATTTTGACACCCTCATGATATATTATACCCTGGCTATGGGTTTTAAGGATGAAAGGAACCATAGGCCTAAGGAGGCAAGGATCAAAAGCAAGTAGATGAGGATAAGGAAAGATAGGAATACATATCCAATGAAGGACAAAAGCAAGGGCAGAAGGAACGAAGGATAAGGATAGACATGAACACATGTGAAAAGATAAAGAAGGATGGAAAACCATAAGGATAAAGAGAAGGACGAAACCAAGGATAGGATAACAAGGAAGGATAGACAACAAGGATCGAAGGAAGAAAGGATTGAACAATCAAGGGAAGGATCGATCCAAGAATGGGAGGAATGGACCGAACCATCGAAAGGATGGATCAAATAATTGAATCAAGGATAAAATCAACTAGCGTCAACAACTGAACTATCCCAAAAAAAGGACACCAAGGATCCAAGGACTGATGGAAACGAAAGATCAAACCAAGCACAAATTGATAAAAATGAAGGACTCAACCAATAGGAATGATCGAATCACCAAAGGAATGAATAGATCAACCAATGATTGAAACAACCAGCCAAGGAAAACAATTTTTATCCCACCATCAAAAGTAAGGACCGATAGAACCAAACCAATACTGGGACAAGGATCGACAACCAGAACACAACCATCCAAACCAAGGAATGAATCAACTAGCCTAAAACTCACTAGTCTAACAAGAACAAACTAACATTCTTTTCTTTCTTTGAAGGAAGGAAGGAATAAGCACAACCTAAGGATTAAATCCACCTAACTAGCCAAACAAGAACAAGACACGTTTTCTTTCTATTGGAAGGAAGGAAGGATAAGGAAGGAAACAAATATAGATGGAAGGCAATGGAAGGAACAAAATGGCCAAACCACGGATTGAAGCAACAACCCAACCATATATTGAAGAAAGAAGGGAACGATGGATAACAAGGAGCTAGGGATCGAAGAAAACAAAGATAGATCCAAAAAAGCAAGGACAGAAGGAACGAAAGAACAAGATCGAATAAAGAAGGGAAAACCCTCATGCCATACTCTTTGGTTATAAGTTGCAAAATCAGAACAAGAACAACTACATCCCTATCGATCCTGACCCTCTTGGGAGGGTTGCTCTCTCAAGTGGCTACGAACCACAAAACAACATCTACCCAAAGCCAAAGGAATGATGGAATTAGAAGGAATGAAAGGAATACAAGGAGGGAAGGATAGAAACAAGGGGACAAGGAGAAATATTTTAACCAATACAGATGGAAGGAAGGGCAGAATAAAGGAAGGTTACCGATACCACTACTTCCACCGCTACTACAGCCTACCCCTACCCCAACCCAATCAACACAAGGATACTACCTACCTCCAATAGACACGTATCTAATTAATACTACAACAAACACATATCTAATTATAATTAATTAGTCTATGATTTATAGTGTTACCTAAAGGTAACACTACAACTATTCTAGTTCATATTATATCATAGACCATAGTATCATACGCACAGAGAAGAATTTTTGCCCCAAAATCAATAATTTACCATGAGATACACCATTCTAGGTGGGACTAGTACATCTAGAAACTTTCAAGGGTAGCTACCTTCTAGTCCATACTACAATGGGAGCAAGGCACCCTTCACCTAAAATCCTTAGTGGGAGGGACACTCCAACTAACACCTACTTACAGGGAGAGCCCCCCACCTCCCTACTTCATGGGAGTGCACCCTTAGTGACCTTTTCTATACCCAACCCAGATAGGAAACAACTAGCCCATACTTCAAGGGAAAGGAAACCAACCTACCCTAAGCCATATCCTTAGGGTAGCTACTCCCTACTTCACGGACAAGGAAACCACCCTACCCTCCTTACCTTACAGGGGGACAAAAACCCTTACTCTTTTGATCCAAGGAGGGGTCAACCATTACCAACCTACTTTCAAACCTAAACCTCCAACAACTATTCTTACCCATCCTACCAAACATCACAACAACCCTACCCCAACACTCTTAGCCATACCTCCTACTCACAAAAACACTCCCCTACAATTACATGACATAACAAACCTGCCCTTACATACTCGCATATGCAAGGCAGCCTACAAATAGAGGAGAGACAAACCCTGCCCTTCCATACCCTCATTGCCAGGAACACACTACCCTTCCCTTACAACAAACCAACCCAACCCAACAGAAAACTAGTCCATACTTTAGGGGGAGGAAAACCAACCTACCCTAACCCCCACTGTCGGGGAAACCCTACCTACTCTCTACTTCTAGCAAAGGGCCGCCCTTCTATTCAAATAGAGGGGCCAACCCTTACCAACCAAGGTTGATCAACCATTTCCTTTACATGTGAGGCCTTACCTAGTCCCTACCAGGGGGAGTAGGAGGGTACCCACCCACACTTCCCTTCCTTGAACAACCCAACCCAACCCAACAACCCAATTTGGATCCTAGTCCTAATAGTGAGGGGATATCACACCAACAATTTGGGAAGGATTGATCAACACCCACCAATTCCAGGGGACATCCCACACCCCAACATTGACATAATTGGCCCAAATACAATGAATAGCTAGACTCTCGGCACCCTCACGATAGATTATCCTCATCTCCTTGCTTGTGATCCTTGCCTCCAATTATTCTTGCACTTTCTTCTATGTAGATTTTTTTCTTATAGGTGGTAGGTATTTGCATCCAGGTGATTACTAGGCATTGTGCAATTCATCAATCATGAATTCTAACATTTCAGACTAGCTAAAACCCTAAGAGAATGCCTCCTATTTGATCCTAAAACCCTAAATCCTAAGTGTTAAGGCTTTTAAGCCTATCACTAAGGTTACCACAGACTGGAGGGTTTAATTAATGGCGAGGTTAGTTTCTTCTTTTCCTTGTCTACCGGCTAGCGGGGCTCGCAAGTATTTTCGACATAGCTTATCTCTCAGAGAGGCGAGCTTTGGGTCTTGGTGAAAGGGCCTTCCCTTTCCGAACTCCTGCCTTTGTCAAAAGGACCATGGGCCTTGTCTTCGAAAACTCCAAAGATTATCGACATAGCTTCTCTCTTGGTAGGGCGAGCTTTGGGTCTTAGCGAAAGGGCCTTCTCTTGCCAAACTCCTGCCTTTATTGACAAGATCGCATGCCTTGTCTTGGCAAACTCCAAGGCTTTTCAGCATAGCTTACCAAGGGCAACAAATTTCAAAATGCATCTGACCGAAAGGGCTAAGGTCCATGGCGGAACCAACAACATGTCATGGCCACATTATCGATCATTGTGGTACCCAGGCTACAGGAGATAGCAAAGGGCCTTTTCAGCCAAACTATTGAGGGTGACAAAGGAAAAAATGCATCTGGCCAAAAGGGCCAAGGTCCATGGTAGGGTCCCCTCCGCTAGAAACGTTTGGTTTGGTGGCCCTTGCTTGACACGTGGTTTGATCACAACCGTGGATTTTCACTTAAAGCAATCAAACGGTCATATTTTAAACTCTCATCCAGCTTGTGAAGGTCTATGGGGCGTAATCTCACGCGTCCATCTTCATGCAACGTGGGAGATCTAATGGTCAAGATTCAAATTGACAAGAAGGTCAATTTTTTGAATTCTTTCTAGGGGTGGTTGTCGACTTCATTCTTGACAATCGTTTTTTGCCTTATTGACGCCCAAATCAGATCAAAATTCAACTTTGAGAATGAGGATCATTGCCATAACTCCTGACTTGACTCTATAGACTGATTTCAGATGCCATCCAAGGGTATTCAATGCATATCAGAGACGTTTTTCTCTGCCAGTGTACTCAAAGACATCCATGTGGAGAGATTTATTCTTCTGCGGGGATTTTTGCTTTTCCCCAGAAGGGAAAGACATTAAAAAAGATGATATATACGCTATCAAATCATCTTATTGATATGATCATCCTCTTTAGATATTTTTTAACCTAACCCTAGGTAGGGTTAGGGTTTCTAACTGTAGTCCAATCAAACTTATGCCTAAACTACAAAGGCAATTTTGTAGCATGTTTTTAGGCATCTTCTTTATTTATTTTGCAGAAAACTTATGTTTCTTTGTATTTGTAAATTTGTCTCGCCTTTACATGAATAGAATTTACTTATTTTGTTTTTATTCAATTTTCATAATTTATGTAATTTGTTTACCTTGTTGTTTAGATGCATTCTTGTTTGTTTTCCTGAGTTATAAGTGATTGTGTTTACCCCTCTATGGATGTTATCTGTGAATTGATCCAATTCCTCTCTTCATCCATTAGAATTCCAACCTTCACCCTCTACTTAGGACACTAATTTGGATAGAATATTATGCATCCTCTGGGTAGTTTTTTATTGATGTTTTGTGTAGTATAAGCATGGAAGATCATAAATTCAATCTAGGTGCAAACCTCTTTTCCTCTTTTCCTCTTTCCCTCTTATACAAATGGATTAGGATTTATATGTGTTGGGTTAGACCAACACCTACATCTAATTGGAAAGGAATTTGGCCTTCTCTAGAGACTCGACCTCACAATATGTAAGGTCCCACACTTGGAGGTTGTTTCAACATGTCACAAGGTTTATGATCAAGGTTTTTCATCAAGCGGGCAAACTTTTGTGACAACAGTATTCAAATATGTTCCTAGAAGGAGCTCTTGAAATATCAGGATCAAGACCGGTGTGCCCGTCACCCCAGTCCTCTAAACTTTTTCATCATCGAAAGGAGAACATGTTTGTCTATGTGAATAAAGCCAATTATGAAGATCACAACTCCATACTTGTTCTTGTGCACACTAGAGAAGTTAAATAGGTTGGGATAGGCAAACCCCATTTTTGGAATTAACCATGAAATAGAAATGAAATGTAATTGAACTATAGTAATGATGGTGATCTCCTTTTGAGGAAGATGTTGAATAATGTTTGAAACACTAATGATGTACCTTGGTATGGAGTTTTATTTGTCTCCACATGGAATTAGGGTTTCATAAAATCTTCATAAACATAGAAAATGAATGTCAACTCCAATGCTTGAGTCTTGACCTTATCTCTACTCCAATACTTGAGGGAAGACTAATTGCTTGATCACTTGAATTTTAATAGTTGATTGCTTGATGTCAAATTGAATTGATGTCTGTGTATATCAGAATGAGAGGGGTAGACCTCCTTTTTTACTTGCTTGTTGGGAAATAACTTAATTTTTTGACACGAGCTAACATGGGATCTAGGTTCCTACCCAAATGATTTTACCATTAAGGGGCACCAAAATGGACCTTGATTGGGAGGACTAGAGTGCCAATGCCCTAGTCTTGACCAATAAGGGATCAAGAAATGAAGGGAAGCAAGTGTGCAAAGTTAAAATAATGAGATATTTGCATGGTGTGAGCAAAATCAGAGCTCCGATCAGGCCTTAGGACATGAACGCTAAGGTGAGGGCCCAAATGAGGACAAAATTGTAAGGGGGTACAATTTTCGATGCTACACTAGTTTATTCTAGTTCTTCATCAACCCTACCTGGTTCTCCTTTAGCCCTAATATTAACATTTTCTGAAATATTTCTCATCCCATTTCTTAAAATCTTTCCATGTGATGTTTGGAAATTGGGAAAAAATACTTCTTTTAACTAGAAGAATTACTAAACAATGATATGACAAAGAGGAACTTTTCCACTTTCTTCTAAATTCCCTAACCATTCTTGTAAGCATGTGATGAGAATAACTAGGAACATGCAATAGCCTATTATGACGAAGATGACTTAATAGCTTAAAATGAATAGGATAAAGCAGAGAGTGGTGTACATCATAGGCAAATTACCTTATTATTTGGGATGCTACATATTTCCGTGGCATAGGCAGATAGAGATGCTTAGTAACCTGAGTTGAAGAGTCAAGTCTTTCTCAAGCTCTGAAAATTTTTACTCTTGCAAAGATAGTATCCGGGATGTTGGATATTCCTCTCTGGTGCGTGGAAGACCAGAAACCTCTAAAATAGCTACTTTTGATGCTTCTATTCTCAATCCGTCGATGACTACTTTATTATTGTGAAAGATCTCTTCAGACTACTCTATCATTTCATCCTTGAACTCCTTTAACTGTAGACAAAAAATGTATCCATTCGGACCTTTCAAATATTGGCAAGGACTCTACATCTAAAAGTAACAACGTATGATCTTCATAGGTTCATGTTTTATAGGGTCATAAGTCATTTTATGTATTCTTTACTCTTTTCTCTTGTTCCTTATTCTCTTATGACTGCAATTGAGCTATTTTTCATAAAAATTTACTCTACCAGCATTATAGTTTTCTCTTTAGCTCAATTCTTTCAAATTACCAAATTTTGCAACTAATGTCTATCAAATTTCCCTTACCAACCCAATTTATTCTCTACTTGCATATCATGGGAGAAACATATGGTTACGATGTTTGTAACTGACTTACTCATCTGATACAGCTTAGCCAAGGTCTACACTTACCAAACTCATTGAATAATCATGAAAATAAATTCAATAATTTTGAAGACAAAAATAATCATTACAACAACTCCCAACTTAAAGTGTTAATGTATTCTCAAATCAATTGTAGGTAAATAAGGTGGTACAAAAGGTTTGAACTTGGAATTTGGTAATGATAATTGACAAGTCAATTAATAAATACACATGTGAATTGCAAAGTTGATATAAAATCAATTATGTGCTAAATGAGTTAATTCTTTAAATACCTACATAATATTTAAAAGTTGACAGTTGACACATTGATAGTTGGGGTTAATTGAATTAAATGGAACTTGGACTCAAGTTGGTGTGGTTGATTGTGTCACATGGAAGGAAATTTGAAATTGGCAGTGACAAGGCTACTTCATGCATAAGATTGGAAAGTTGATACATTGGGTGTAAAAATTGTGAATGACTTCATTTAAACTCATTTTTTCTTCGGTTGCATGTATTATGAGAAAAAATGACAACTGCATGAAGAGCTATAGTAGTCATATGCGTGTTAAGTTGGGTACCAACTGTGGTATGATATTGCAATTCCCAACTGGTGTGTATAGTTTGCATGCTCCTTAATGACATTGAAAAGAAAAATACAAAGTGAATGATAATATCTAGGGTAGCTTATGCTAATGGAGTGGCTATGCATGAATGAATAAGTGATGATGGTAGTATTTGAATGACATCATCAAATGGAGTGGATGGTGATGGGGATTTTGGTGGTGAGGTGAATTACTACTGTAGATGGTGAATTACTAGTGTGATTTATTGTACAATTGAATTATATGCATGTTCAACATTATAAGAAATGAACTAGATCTAGGGTGGCAAGCTGAACACTTCTATTTGAAAACACTTGTTGAATTTCATAGGGCCCCAACCACCATGTCTATAGTTTTCCCTTATGGTCCTTATATATATCATTTACTCTTTTATTTTAGAAAAATCTTATTGTGTTTAATTATTTCCATCTGCATTTGATCAAGTGTATTTAGTTTATGTAAATAGCTCTTATGTTCTTTATTAAGATCTATTTCTTGTCTATTTTTGTTCTCAAATATTTATATTCAAATTCAATAGGTATGACTTCATTTTTACCATAGACAAGCCCATAGGGTGTAAACCATGTGGCTGTCTTCCATATTCTCCTATATGCCCAAACTAATTTGATAAATTTGGCAGACCAGTCTCTTAAGTGCAACTGAACTATCTTAGTCAAAATGGCTTCAAGCTCCCTATTAGGCACCTCAACATGTCCATTTGATTGTGGATGATATGATGTTGACCTTTTTATGTTTGATCACAGGCTCTTTCCCCGATTGTGCAATCAAATCAAAAGTAAATTGTGGACCTTGGTATGTTACTATCTCCTATGGAACTCCATACCTAGTAAATTTATCTTCATACAAGAATTCATAAACCTTAGTATCTCTTGTAGTCCCCAAAGCCTTTAATTCTACCCATTTAGTGAGATAATTAGAACATACCAATATGTAATATTTGTTGTTAGATGTATGTTATATTTATCTAATAAATCAAACCCCCATTTATCAAATGGTGTGATGTTAGCCAAGGTTAAAGAGGCATTTCATCACTCCCTGTATGACTACCCATATTTTGTAATATATCACATCTCTTTGTATAATTGACAACATATTTGTGTATGGTAGACCAATAATAACCTATATTGAGTATTTGTATTATTTTCATCTTAACAACAAAGTTTCCTCCACATGGTTCATCGTGACATGCCTTGAGGGTATCAAATATTTCTTATTCTAAGATACATCTCTACATGACATTGCCAAGCATGTTATAAAATAGGTAGGTAGCTATCCATGAGTAGGAAGAGTTGTGGTAAACTAATTTCTTCTTCTCAGTGGGTGACAAGTGTGGAATTATCTACCATACAACTAAGTAATTTGTAATATATACATACCATGGGGTATAAATTGATAATGCAAAGAGGTGTTCATCTAGAAAGGAGTCATGCACTATTGCCCCTTTTGTGGAGGTTGTTATTTTTTATATAAAATATGCTCCTACATTGGCCTTTCAAGTATTCTCAACAATTATGATGTCAAACTCTTGTAACAAGAGTAGCCATCTGATAATCTATCCACTTAACATTAGATTTTTCATTAGATATTGTATTTTTGCATGATTAGTGTGAAAACAAAATACAGTATCTAGTGATATAATGCTTAAATTTGTTTATAGCACAAATAATAACAAGCATCTCTTTCCCTCTAATTTTATAGTTAACCTCAACGCCTTGCAAGTTTTTAATTACGTAATAAATTACTTATTCTAAACTACCTTCCTTTTGACCCAATATTGCTCCCACTGCAAAGTTAGAAGCATGTGTGTATATGGAAAGGAAAAGCCTAGTTAGGTCCTCTAAGTATTGGTGCTTGAGTGAGAGTTGACTTTAGTACTTCCAATGATTGTTGGCAACTTGCAGTCCACTCAAATTCTACTTCCTTTGTGAGAAATATAAAAAGAAGCATAGGAAATTTTTTGAAGTATTTTATGAAGTGCCTTTGATAACCAACATTCCTAAGGAATATTTTGACATCTTTTTAGTTCAGTGGTAATAGGATCCTTGAGATGATTTCAATCTTGGAAGGATTAACTTGAATTCCATTATCCAAGACAAAATATCCAAGTACAACTGCCTCTTCCATCATTATAAAATATTTTTCATGAATAAGGTAAAGGTTGTTGTCTTGACACCTCTGAAGTATCTTCTTCAAGTTTTCCAATGTCTCCTCATAAAACTAATTGTAAGTTGTAAAGTCATCCATATAAATTTTCACATAGTACCATGGGCAAAGTTTGATAAGATGCTCAAAATAGCTCTTTGAAAGGTAGTCAATGCATTGCATAATCCAAAAGGTAGTAAACAATAGGTGTGTGTCCCCCATTGGCATGTGAAGATGGTATTTTCTTGGTCCTTAGGGGCTACTTGATTTGAATGTAGCCACTGAACCCATCTAGGAATGGAAAATGTCTTTTAGTAGCTAGTGAATCCAAATCTTGATCGATAAAAGACAAAGAAAAGTGGTCCTTTTTGGTTGTTGCATTCAACTATCTATAATCTATGCACACTCATCGTTTGCCTCTCTTTTTAGGAATAATTATAGGGGATGAAACCCATTCTCTATCTAACATAGGGTAAATAAAACTTGCATCTAGAATCTTTTATAGTTCATATTTTACTATGTCCCTAATTGTTGGGTTCATCCTTCTTTGTGGTTGTCTCACTAGTCTATATCTCTCATTGATATATATCCTATACATGCATAGGTTGGGATAAATACTTCTCATATCATGATAGTACCATACAAATTCTGAAGTATGATCTTGAAACATCTAGAATAGTTTAACAAGTTGAGATGTAGTCAGTTTATTGCTTATGTTGAGTTTCTTATAGGGACATTTCTATAGGGCTAATTGTTGTAATGATAGAGGAAATGTCTAGCTTATAAATCTTGAGATTGAATTCATGAGGCAAACATCATAAAATATGTGTGGTGGACATGTAGATAAGAACTCCTCTTGTTGAGCATCCAAACCATAAGAGTTTTGCATGATGTAAGCAAGAACTGCATCTTCAACTTGGATTTCCATCATAGAATCCTTTCTATTGTCATGAGAGTTTGAAGGGAATATTGATATTCATCCTCTAGTGTAGGCCTTACGGATTGTTCTATATCAACATGGGGTTGAGATGGGGGCAGATTACCAATTTATTGGTCATATTCCCATTGGAGATAATCATATTGCTAGACCTGCAACTAATAAAATAATTAGCGATACGCAACCATGTGGTTGCCCAAGGATTACCTCCTAAAATGACTTTGGGTTGTAATCCCATAAAATCAATAGATTGTTCCCATGAATCTAAAGTTATCACCAAGTCTTCAATTACTCTTCTATTTTAACAATGGATATATATGCTAACTACAAAGCACTTGGTGTTGGACTTATGCTCACTAGTTGCAATTCATTTATTGTCTCCTAAGTCATGTGACATTTATTGTTGTAGCAAGAACAATCAAGGTTCTTCTTCTAAGGTTCCTATTGATATTCACATTTGCAATAAGACTACCAAGGTCTGAATACTTTGATATTATTAGAGTACCCAACATGATGTCAATAAGTTTTCCTATGACATGGACAATTTGTGGGTCATTCTATGTTCTCCTTGGGCATTTGAGACATAGGTCCTTGATATTCTTGGTATAGATTAGCACATCCTTAATAGCTTGAATGAGAGGAATCTTGACACAAACATTTTTCAACTATTGTAAAAGGTCATATTCAAGCTTAGGGTGGTATTTTTGAGTGGCCAACCTTTCTAAAAAGGGGGTTTTCCTTATTTGAAATTTCAACACATGGTTGAGTCTATTTAGGTGGTTCATTATTAGTGACATCTACTATTGGTTCTTCATTAGACAAATTTATGATTTATGGAGACATAGGACCAACAAGAGTCTTTTCTGAGTAGAGGTGAGAAACACTATTTTCAATTACATAAGTTGAATATTATGTTTCCATATTAGAGTAAGCTTGTTGAACAAGCTTATTGTTAGAATTGGGTGCAAGTTGAATAGGTGATTTTAGTTCTCTTTTTTGTGCGAGGTTAGGCATGTTATAGTTGGGCATAATGGTTAGATATTGAGGAAATGCATTAGGCATAAGAACACGTTGTTGGGCTAGGTCTGGCTATTGTTGTAGTTAGGATGCATTAGACTATTTCCACTATTTTACCATGGATTATAAGGGTTATACAAATAACTATACCTTGTAAAATGATACTAAGATTACTGTATCCATGTCCCTTGTTGTGAAATCTAGTTTGATGTTGCATTATCTTGCCATTGTAGACTGAACATTAATTTCCAAGGTTGGTTATTCCAACTTACATCATATGGATTGACCCAAGAAATGAAACATTATAAGATAATAGGTTTGGAGCCTGTATACCTTTCTTTTTTTCCCATGGCTTATGCTAGGACATATAAAATATATGTTACTCCTCATCCTCCAAGGCTTGAAACTCAATTCGAGTCAAAATTTCCTTGAAAATGGTAGAATATTTCTACTTTTGCAATTGGGCATTTTTTGCTTGTAGTGGGGGAAGTATTCTATGAGGCCGACCTCTGTTTGGCCTCTTGCTTCTTTTTAGTATAAAGAGTGCCCAATTGAGTAGCAAGATCATTAATACTATCCTCTTTCATGTTCAAAAGCAAGTTTCTGTTGGCAAATGCACACTCCAATGAGAAATTGTAGGTGATTGAAGGTTTTGTCATTGATGGAAACCTTGCAATCATATGATACTGGCAAGACAGAATACCGGCACCGGCAACGATAAACTCTACATCGGCACATAGAACACCGACAGTGAAAGGAAGGATACCAGCATCCTGGCTGACAGGAATTTTGTTTAAAATGTATTTTATAATTAATTGTAAAATCATTGTAAGCCGACATGGCGAGTTGTAATATGACTCATATATGTATGAGATCATTGTAGATCATTTAGTAGAGAGAGTAGAGAAGAATAAGGAGATAGGCGAAATTATGCAATCCTAATGTGCGAATTATAGGTTAAGGGTTTATGTATGTAGCAGAGCTTAAAAACGGTACTGGATCTGGCATAGAAGATGCTAATCTGAAGCAGTACAAGACATTGGATTAATATAATCCATTTTTGTAAGTTAGTGTGACTTCTTTTGTAATTGAGTAGTGAGCTCTAGGCACTTGGCCTTCCTGCATGTGCATGCCCCTATTGTAAGAGTAATATTCCCTTATTGGCTAGTAAGTGAATATTGTGGGACACAAATCCCACCGAGGTTTTTCCCACACCGGGTTTCCGCATTAAAATACTGTTATGGTGTGCTTCTCATGTGGTTGTTGTTATTCTTGTTTATTGCATTGTTTCTGGTTTACCGGTACACAGTTTTAATATGCTTTTCATGTTTTAAGTCAAGTAAATTTACATATCGGTTAGATACTGATTAACAACACCCCCCCCCTCAGTATCTTTGGGAATCCTAACAATTGGTATCAGAACCTGGTCCTCTATTTTCAAAAGCCTAACAACTTGAGGAAGATATTGTCACCGGTAGAGATGGAAAACTTGAGAAAGCAATTGGAAACAACTCTTTCAGACTATGATGCAGAAAAGTTGAAAAATATCAAACTTGAAGATGATCTAAAGGCTGCTCAGGATATTATTCAAGCACTTAAAGAAAATTTTACCATTGCAAGAAACAAGAGAAGATAACTTTGTGAAAAGATGCAGAATGAGAATTATGAAAAGGAAACTCTTAATGATCTGGTAAAAAAGCTAAGGCAAGAAATCAGTACAACAAAGAATGAGATGCAGGATATGACTATGAGATTTTGTAAAGAAATTGAAGATAGAAAGAAGAATGAAGAAGACTTGGTTAGAAGACTAAATGATGCTGGAAATGAAAACACAAGACTCAGTCATAAGAATGATATGCTAAAGATAGATCTAATTCACTTGGAGCATGACAAAACTGAACTCATGAGACAAAAAGACTTCTTGGAGAACAAACTAACTGCTGCAAATCATCACAAGGAGAAATTTAAGAAAAGTTCAGAAGAACTTGCTGACATGCTGAAGAATCAGAAACCTAATGGTGATACAAATGGCCTTGGCTTTGAAATTGGTAAAAGCTTTGGTACTGCAAACAATCATAATCATAACAAACCGGTAAGACAACCCACTACTTACAAATTTAATGGCAAATTCTTCAACTGTAACAAGTATGGTCATAGAGCAAATCAATGTAGATCTAGAAATTATCAGAACACTAATACACCCACCGGTCAATGTTCCAAATGCAACAAAGTTGGTCATAATTTAGAAAATTACAGAATGAATGTAAGATGCTATGTTTGTGGAAGATTTGGACACTTATCTAATCAACGCAGAACACATACCAACATAGGATATGGGAAAGCTATTCAGAAGAACAATGTGACTTGTTATGCCTGTAACAAGATTGGACATATTACAAAATTTTATAGACGCAAGTCCTCACCGGCAAATAACAAAGGTCCTAGTTCAAAAGGTAAAGAAAAAGTTGAAGAGGTAAAACAAGAATTCTCAAAACAATGGATCAAAAAGTCAGATCGGAATATTGATGGGAATACTCCTCCACCGACAGAACAGAGTAACACTCCACCGATAGGAGACTCTTCATCTAACTGAAGAAAAATCCTTTGGGGGTTTAGCAACAAAATGAAAAACATGCTATTATTCCCTCAGTTGATGGTAAGAAGTTAAAATTACTTCTATACCAGCAGATGAGTTAAGTTGTGATTAACCGACAAGCATTAAATATGGTAGTTGGCAAAAATAACATTATAAAGCAAGTGTTTTGGCTCCTTTTTCATTCACTGAACATTCAAATCATCAAGAGTGCGAAAATTCCCAAGCAAAGATATTCCAAGCGAAGAAGTGAAGCAATCTATCAAATCAATCATCCTTAAAGCAGATTGAGGTATTTATAGTTATGGCATCTTCATCCACTCCTGAATTTATTGCAAACCCTACTATTGTTGAATTTTTTAAGTGACCTAGACCCATATTTCAGCTAGTTCTCAAAGTTGGAAAGAAAGATGATAGCATAGGTGCATTCTCTCAAATCCCTAAAGGAGTAGTATATGTTGAAGACCCTAGGATGTATATACATTGTCATATTGATGAACTAGGTGATAATGAGGTTAAGAACATGTCTAAGATTGTAATCTGTGATGAATCCAAAAATATCAAACTTGAACATAAGATAGTAGAAACCCTAGGTTTCACTTAAATTCTTAGTATCCCGGATTTTCCCAAGGATATCATAAGGATTGTGTTAAGCAGAGTACATGGTGAATTTTTTTGGTTAGACTCTATTCATAAAATCACAAAAGAAGCAGTAAAAGTTGTAACAGGGTTACCCTACACCGGTAACAGACCTGACAAAACAAAGAAGGTCTCAAGTGACATGGTGACAAACCTAACTGGTGCAACATTTGATAAGAGATCTCTAAGAGTAAACGATGAGAAGGATATAAATTTCAGATTTATAAGCATGATCTTAGGTTATAAGGCTACACATGCAAATAGGTTAAACTCAGTTTCTATCCTATGTATCAAGAGTGCCTATGATATGGTCAATGATAATGCAAGGATAGACATATGTGAATGGCTTAAAGACAAGTTGATAGACAATTTGGGAAAGATCAAAACAGACAAAAAGGGAACATTCAGATTTGGAAACTTACTTGTTTGTCTGATGCTATACATAACCAAACAAGTACCTAGTATTGTTGCTAGAGATTTTGGATTTAATATACCGATAGGAAAACAACTATCAAATCTATTGAACAATATGGGAGAGAATAGGGAGAAAAACATAAATGAGTATTTTCAAGAACTAAAGGCTCAAATGAAAACTAGAGCAAGTCTATCACAAGCTATTGTGGACAAGTATCAAAAGGAAATTTGTTTTGTGATCAAGAAAGATGAAATTTGGATGGAGGAAGTTATCCTAGAACCATCTGGGTAACTGAAATGGGCTATGAAACAGATGATAACATCATAGAAAATTATGCAAAAGCCCTCCTTGAAGCTCCTAAGGAACCGAAAGAAAAAGTATTTGGTAATGCAGAAACAATTGAAAGCATAATACAATCTAGAAAAAGGGTCAAGAAAGTAGAAGCAACCGTTAGAAAAGGAACCCGACAGACAAAGGCAATCAAGGAAGATGTGCTAAAACAAATTGGTATAAATGAAAGTGAGTTGGAAGCACTTCAACCGGAAACTCATCTTTCACCGGTTGGAACTTCTTCTGAAAGTGACATACCTGCTATATTCAAGAGAGTTGAGAGGAAAAGAAAACCTTCACCGGTACCTTCTCCTACGCCAAAAAGGACAAGATAGAAGCAAAAGGCAGTAAGGCCTCCTGCAAAGAAGATGACTCCTAAGAATAAGGTAAAACAAACTATTGCTCCTATTGACAAACTTCTTAGTGAAATAATAGAAGATGGTAAGCTGAAGAATATCAATAAAATATACAATACACTATCAGCTGATGATAAGAAAAGTATAGAGAACAGTGTAATTTTACACTTAGATATATACAAGAAATTTCTAATGGAAGTTGTTGATGAAATTCCTAATGACTTGTATAGGAGATTAGAAGCTAGAAGGTTATCTATTGTTGAACTAGATAAAAAGATTAAGATTGAAAAATTACTAGCAGTGCATCCAGTTAACTCACCTGATGAAATAGAAAAATTAATCAATGAGGCTAACCGGATAGTGTTTTCTACTGCTCACCAACATGTAGCATTAATGGAAAGCAGAGTAAAGGAATTTTCTAAGGAAACTGCTGATGGATGGGATATTTTCTTTGTGGAGAAAGAAAAAGAGGAAGAATTACTCAGACCTAAAACTATCAAAGTATATCAAAAGGACAGAGATAAGGGTAAAGGTAAGGTAGGTGGACCACCACATTTAAAAATAACTGACAATATGCCCCCACCTCCTTCAGATACTCCACCAGTAGACACTACTACAAGTCAACTGACCATTGAGAGTATGGAGACTCCAGTAGAAGATACAAACCCTGAATCAGAAATTTTGTATACAATAAATGTAGATACTCAGGAAGTTAATGTTGTGGTTGACAAAGAGACCACTAAGGATAAGGAGAAAGATGTGACTACTGATTCACCGGTTGCAGAGGTTGAGTTAAACATAGAAAAACCTACACAGGCAGAGAAACCGACAAAGGATACCACTGAGAAACTGGTAGATACAACAGATAAACCATCTGAAGAACCGGCTAAGCAAAGTTCAAAGGCACAAACTAAGAAACTGACAACTGAAAGCTTAGAGAAACTGCCTGAGACACAATTGGAGAAACCCAAACTGGTACAGGTTAAAGCATAGGTACAAATAGAGACAGTGCCACCGAAACTGAAAAGCCTAAACCTTTGTTTATGGAAATGCAAACACAAATAGACCTACCAGAGGTCGAACAAAGCAAGGAAATAACTACAACTGGTAGCATGGCTATTGTAAAAACTGTTGGACAAACATTTGGGTACAACTATGATAGAATTCAAACCTACTAATGTAACTAAGGTCTTATTAGATTCAATAAAGAAGATCATGGAATGCAATGCACAAGCCTATAAGGCTATTGATGATACCATACCAATTCTTAAATTGATAGCACCAAAGTGCAGTGTTGAGAATAAAGATTCTTTAAGTCAACTAAACACATTGTCTAAGTTTATCACTGGCAACCTATTAACAATTGATAAAATAAATGAGGATACATTTAAGGAAAGACTAATGAAAGAAAAAGAGAAATTCTTTGAGGATATTGTAAAGAAAAACAAGGAAGAAATGGACACCCTTTTACCGGAACTTGGAGAAATAGTCTATGACTTCAAGAAACTGTACAGGGACACTTGTAAAACAAATGTATTAACAGAGGATCTTGATAAGGCAATCAACAAAGCTCAAGAAAAGATAAATAATATTGCTGACAATTTGATTGGAATATCAGATTCATTTTTGGAATTAGAAAAGAAAATTGCAGAATAGGAAGAGAAAATCAAGAAATTGGAGAAAGACAAACAGGAAATAAAGGACAAGGCAAAGGAGTTAAAATGTAGACTTAGTCCAAGACTAGAGTATCTTATTTCTCTAAGAAAAGAAATATCTGAGGCTCTGGTTTCCGGAATGAAGAAACTAGAAGAAAAAATGCACATACTCACTAGTACAATGCAGAGAACACAAGAGGCCATAAAAGACTGCAAAAGATTCAGCAATGGCATAAATTTAGTTTTGACAGATATCTTTCAGATTGTAACCCACCAGTTACAAGAATCCAGGTAGGACTCCACTAACAACGAATGGCAATCTTTGTAATTGATGTCAAAGGGGGAGTAGTGGGATGAGAAAAATGGTCAGAAAAAGGACATCATCTGCTCAGGGGGAGCATACAGTTTTGAACATATAGTTTTGGAAAGACAATTTTTGCAGACTGTTTTTGGATATCATTTTTGGACACTTTTTTGATTTTTCTCATGAGTGTTGCCATCAATGCCAAAGGGGGAGATTGTTGGCAAACACACACTCCAATGAGAAATTGTAGGTGATTGAAGGTTTTGTCATTGATGGAAACCTTGCAATCATATGATACCGGCAAGACAGAATACCGGCATCGACAATGACAAACTCTACACTGACACATAGAACACCGGCAGTGAAAGGAAGGATACCGACATCATGGCCGACAGGAATTTTATTTAAAATGTATTTTGTAATTAATTGTAAAATCACTGTAAGCCAACATGGTGAGTTGTAATATGACTCATATATGTATGAGATCATTGTAGATCATTTAGTAGAGAGAGTAGAGAAGAATAAGGAGATAGGCGAAATTATGCAGACCTAATGTGCGAATTATAGGTTAAGGGTTTATGTATGTAGAAGAGCTTAAAACTGGTACTGGATCTGGCATAGCATATGCTAATCTGAAGTAGTACAAGACATTGGATTAACATAATCCATTTTTGTAAGTCGATGTGACTTCTTTTGTAATTGAGCAGTGAGCTCTAGGCACTTGGCCTTCCTGCATGTGCAAGCCCCTATTGTAAGAGTAATATTCCATTATTGGCCAGTAAGCGAATATTGTGGGTCACAAATCCCACCGAGGTTTTTCCCACACCGGTTTTCCTCATTAAAATATTGTATTATGGTGTGCTTCTCATGTGGTTGTTGTTATTCTTATTTATTGCATTATTTATGGTTTACCAGTACATAGTTTTAATATGCTTTTCATGTTTTAAGTCAAGTAAATTTACATATCGGTTAGATACTGATTCACCCCCCCCCCCCTCTTAGTATCTTTGGGAATCCTAACAGTTTCTTAGCTCCACTATGGAGATTCTATTTGATATCTTGGTAGTTGGAAGGAGCTAGAGCTTTTATTTTTCCTAAAAGTAGACCTAGAATAGTTCCTAGCAATATTGCAAATATCTTCAAATGATTCTTAGAAGATGTCACCCCCCCACCCATAAATTTCACTATGTCTATGTAGTCCTCATTGATTACCCTTAGGAAAACTAGTATGAGGGACTTAGGATAAAATTTATTTTGTCTAGATTTTTTTAGACATAACTAAAATACCTTTATATAGTCCTCAATAAGTTTACCATCCATTTGGTACATCTTGAAGACATCCTCCTTCCTCATATATCTACCTCTACAATAATCCTGATACTTTTGCATAAATTATTCTTTCATTGTGTCCCAGCTAGTTATCGCATTTCTATGCAATTTGATAAGCCATATTAGTACAACATCCTTCAGGGTTGTTGTGAAGAGTTTTAGTCTATAGAAATAAATGGTATAGTCACAACTACGACACAATACATCAATTTCAAACAAAAAGGTGTTAGGGTCTTTTGTGATTAAGCCATAGGAATTTGGGAGAGTAGATGAGGGTATATTCTTGAGTGCTATTTCTCTCTCTTGAATAGAGATGGGGAATTCAAAACCAATTAGTTTTGTAGGGTTGTATATCTTTGCATAAACCATTATTGAAAGTGTTTCTTGTGCCATCCTATTTGTTAATGTGGGTGCTTATTTTTTTCTATCATCAAAAGATGTTGTAGCTCTTAGTGCATGGAATGGATCTTTTAGCTCTCTTGTTGTGTTTGATAGGTCTTCTGGCCTCTTTAGTGAATTCAATGTCTTTTGGACTTTGTGTAGAGAGAAGAAACCTCTCAAAGCACCCCTCTTCCACTACATGCAATGAAAACATGGATCTTATGACCTACCTTCCTACACTTGTTACTGAATAGTTTGAAATTGATCTTAAAGTATATTATTCCTATTATTGAAAATAAAGAATTTAATATAATGGAAAATAAATAAATAAAAATAAAATGAATCAAATAACATCAAGAAAATCTAAACTCAAGAATCCTAAACCTAAGTATCATCCTCAACAATGACACCAAAAATGAATGGTCAATGCTAAGTATAAAAGAGTGGTACAGACAACTCAATACACTTTCTTAATTGGGAAGCTAATCCAAACTGAAGTAACCTATTCCCAATCCAAATTAGACTCTTTATTCAAAATAGTAATATAGAAAGACCAAAATGTCCAATAATTAATGCATGTGGATTATAAAACATAACTCCATCATCCTACAGACTCATACAATCCTTCCATGCATTTATTTCGCAAGACAAAATCAATACAACTTCATTACAGTCATGTTCAAGTTGATAACCCTCTGAATTTTTCCATGCAAGTAGCAAGGCATAATCTTCTTTGGCATTAACTTACAATAAATCCTTAAGTTGTATGTTAGTTTCTCAAAATAAGCATTTATCCATATTAGCACTATTTGTAGCACATTGAAAATATATTAGCCATATAAATTCTCATAGCATATTCATATATTCACATGTCATATATATCATTAACTAGGTAAAAGTATGGCTCAAGATACAATTTAAAGTATGTTAAAGTTTGATAAAAGTAGCAGTAAAAGAAAGTGAAATAATGGAAATTGTAGGACTCATCACCTAAAAGTCTTAGTTATAATAATTTCCAATTTATAATTCTTACTAACAACACATGGCCCTCCCATGAGCCAATCCAAAAGGATGCACTTCTCCCATCCCTAGTTCCCCAAGTGACACACTTGGTTATGATATCTCTGCATTCCAAAATAAAATTCTACATCATTGAGCCTCTTGATGGGTCCTTGATGGTAAGGATCCTAGAAAGGAGGTTAGAATACAAATATTTTTCTCTAAGGATTTGGACCCATTTATGATCTCCCTGTATGCATAAATTGCACACTAGTTTAGCCCCTATAGCAAGATTCGTGATATTCAATTTCCTTATTCCGATCCCCTTTACCTCTTTTAGGGAGAAAATTTTATCTCACGAGACTCCAAGAAAATTCTATTGATCACTCATCTTGCTCCAAAAAAATCTTCTCATGATTTGGACTAGGATATCCTCCACTAATTTTGGTATCTTATTGTAATGCATAGAGTAAATATGAATGACTAATACTTATTTGAGAAATTGGAAATTTGCAAGATGAGGTAAGCCATATTACTTTCCATGATTTCATCCTACTCATATAGCTATTGATCAGTTATTCCAAGTAGTATTTCTTATTTACACTGATGAATAAAGGCATCCAAAAAGTTGGGAACACAAAGATCCAATACCCAAGTGATGTCTCTTTGTAGACTAAGTTGAGTGTTAAGGAAGAACACCTCAAATTTCCTCCAATCGATACTCTAACTAGATGTGCTACTATAGGAATCCAAGAGAGATTGAATCACCCTCACCTATTGGCTTCATGAACACCAAAAAAATTGTTATCACTAACAAATTGTTGATGGTAACAACTTCGATCCACGATGCCACTTCCATTCCAAACCACTTTCCTTCCTCCCTTAGATTAAAAATACATCGATTCAGGGCCTCAAACATTATTATGAAGAGGAAGGGAGATATAAAATCACCTTTTGATAGTCCCTACTAGAAGAGAAAAAACCTCACGAGGACCCATTAACTAAAAATGACAATTTGGGGGTCAAAATGTAACTTTTAACCCATTGAATCCAATTACTATCAAAGCCAAACTTGTTTAGTACATCTAGTAGAAACTAACTAGTCATAGAACTTCAAAATATCTTTGATGATCATACTCACATTTTTATCCTTTTGTGCCATGTGGAGCAATAATAATGCCTTCTACAATTGACCAACCTAGGGAGAAACTGCTTTATTCTGCAAGGATAACATCAACCAATAAATCCTTTATTCTATTTTTCATTAGTTTAGTGGCAATCTTATATACTGTGTTGCACAAGGAAATTAACTTAAAATAATTCATTGATTGGGCATATTTCTTCTTTGAAATTAAAGTTAGAAATATGTGGTTTAATGCTTGCACCATTGTAGTTTCCTTCATTTACTCTTCCATGGCTTGAAAAAGATCCAATCTAATAATGTGCCAAAACTTCTAAAAGGAAAATAGTAGGAAATTCATCAGGTCAAAAGGCTTTATTAGGGTTGAGTCAAAAAGTGACTATATTCACTTCTTCCATTGTAACTTTCCTAAATAATTGATTATTTTGATCTAGGCAAATTAAAGTTGGAATATTGCTCAATATTTCTCCCTTTTCATCCCTATTTGCTAGAGTTTCCTTGTTTAACAATGATTCAAAAATCTTGATCTTTTCTTTATTAACTTCTTCCAAATTTTAGGCCATCCCACCACCATCCTTCATGATCTTTGAGATCCTATTTATACTTCTATTTGCAATGGAATTCTTATGAAAGAAATTAATGTTCTTTTCCTCTTCTTTAAACCATACCTCTCTAGATTTTTGTGTCCAAAAGCCCTCTTCCCTTGCTAATATTTTTAATAATTCTTAATTTAATCTCTTTCTTGTTTCAAAATTATTAGCACTCATCCCTTTCTCAATTACTAATTAATTATGTTTTGTCAACTCCTTTTCAACTCCCTCTTTCTCCTCAATTATGTTCTTGAAGTGGGCCTTATTCCAACTATTTCATTTATTTTTAAGATGATTTAATTTTTTGGTCAATAAGTATAATCAATGATTGTTACCAACCTTAAATTCATTCCACCAAACAAAGATTAATTCTTTCAGGCTTGTGTCTCTTAGCCACATATTCTCAAACTTAAAAGGGCATCTCTCTAGAGTTATTTTTGGAGTAAGTTGGAGCTACACCAGAGAAACCTATAAATGGAAGAATTTAAGTTTCATGTACAATCATTTGATTCTCCCATTTGTGCAGTATTGGTAAAGCCTTTCCTTCTAATTGTCTATTTGTAAATACCAATAATTGTTTGGATGTCCCTAAAATGGTTCTACTCAACAAAGTGTTATAATTATAATTTAAATTAGGACAAATAAGTCATTCCACTATATTTTTTAGAATTGTTCAATGCTACATTAAAGTCTCCTACTACAACCACCTTTTCTCCTTCAATATTTTGTAGCTTATCAGAAATTTGTATTCCAACTACTCTTTTGTTGATTTTTGAGATGGGTCCATAGACATTGACTATAAAAAATTTCATTCCATTAGAGTATTTGACCTTGATCGGTTGACAATTTTGATTATCTTCCACCAATTCTTAGCCAACTTAACTAGGTCCCTCCAAAATCCGAAATTGCCAGAATCACCACTACCCCCTACAAAAACTCCTTCCCACTGTCTCAAATTCCTCATTCTCTTCCCACTCTCCCCTAGAAACCACTTGGTCTCCTACAAATAAACTATCTATTTTGGCTTGGTCAATTTGGTGCTTGAACAAGTGCCACTTGTTAGACGCATTAATGCCACTAACATTCTATGTTATGGCCTTTATTTCTGCTCGTGAAGGATGATCTCCTCCTCAAATCTCAATTTTCTTTTCCCTTTTGCATTTCCTACTATCTCCAACTTTTCTTGTTTTTCATTAGCCCCCTTTTTCCCTTCCATTTTATGTTTATCTTCTTGATCTTGGATTGAGACTCTTCAATGATCCTTTTATTCACAATTTACCCTTCTTATTCCAAATACTCACTATCCTCTTTTGATGTAGATCCCAATCCCACTTCACCCTCCACTATTTTTTATGCACTATAACTTATGAGCTTAAAAGTTCTTCTTAATAATTTGGCCAATTTCTCATCCCTACCATCTCCTTCCTTTTCTCTAGGGTTTAGATCTCCCTTGCAAACAAGCAACCCTTACCTTCAATACCAACTGGCAATAACCTTTCCTGTATAATTAATTCCTCTTCATCCTTAGCCTTCTCTTTTCCACTCATTCTAGCTTTAAAGTGGTATAATGGAATAGAAGCATCTACTACTCTTTCCTACGATTTTCTATTTGCATGGTATAATTCTAGAACCACTCTCTTGGCTTCTACTTCCATTCCATTGGATAGATAGATAGAAACATCCTCAAAATTTTGCAGAGGTTTTGTCACTTCCTTTTTTACTACCTTTACTTGAGATGAAGTCTTACCTTTTGAAGACTCCCCCACAAAAACCCCACACCTCTTTATTTCTTGGGTTGGTGGATCCACCAATCCTTTCACCTCAATATTCTCCATCTTAGTGAGGAACTTCAAACATCCCTTCTTCTCGTGTCCTTTTGTAACGTAAGCCATAATATCACATTAACATAATTCACTTTGAAATACACATAATCAAGCATAGATTAATTCCATGTATTCAAATATACAAGATGTCATACATGAAAATATATTTTGACACAATATTAGAGTACATAAGTCAAAAATAAGACAAAACTTAAGGAAACGTACTCCTTTACAATAGACCACAAGGTCACATACAATTAAGACATAAAGGAAAAATACGAAGAACACCATGACAAAAAATCCAAATATATATCTTCTTCGAGTGTTCCATAGGCGAGGAAATTGTTAGAGCACACATCCACCCTACCATGAAGTAGTTACACTTCCTCATATTTCTTTCTAACATGAAGAATGCCCAACCCCACATGAGGAAGATTAGAAATGCAAATCTAGGAGTAATGGAATTTGTGAAGCATGATATATCAACATGATAACACTAATGTAACAATATCATGGCTACAAAAGATGAATACAACATACATAGTAAGGCAATTTAGCAATAATATTTGCTTAGCTATCTAAAATTATTTTGAGATCTTAGTTCTCAATCATGTTTATTTAAAGATAGAAACATAACACAACAATGCATTTACACATGAAGTCAAAGATTATTCTGATCACTCATTGCATTATGAATTATTAAATAACCATTGATATTTGAAATAGATCATTTCATTAATACGTACATATATTGCATGTCTTTTGTATACTAAATTACAGATAATCTCAAAAGATGTATGCAACAACCAATTCATGATTTATTAATAAATACCAACAAAATAAAATCTATATTCATCACTTTCCCAATCCTATTCAAGGGTTTCAATAAACATCAATCATTTATAGAAGTCATTTTTTATTTGAAATTTCATTAATTTAATAATAGAAAAGAAGAATATTAAGTATGATATACAAAGATAATCTTCAACAAGTCATAATTCGCTAAAAGTTAAAAATAAATAACCATTAAGATTATCTAGAAAACTATAACTTTCCATATTCTAGACAAACTTGCTCAAGTTGGGTTTAAAGACTTATTTTTTACCCAATCTTAGGAATATTCCTTAGCCTAGCTACCAACTAGATTGCGGGCAAGTTTTTATTTCTTTATTATTATTATTTAGTTAAAAGATTTATAGAGGGAACATTATTTTGTTATAAATCAATACTATATCTCAATCTATAAATCATAAAGAAAAACTCTATTGACATTAATTGAACTATATAATTTCATTTAAGAGGAGAATAAGCTATAATGAAAATCTCCACAATTTCAATAATTTATTACTATTTGATAATTCTAATTGTATGATAATTTCAATATATTTAAGAAAAAATGTGTGCTTTTATATCTAAAGATAAAACTATGCTATAAGTTTCTTGTGTAAACAATTATTTTCTTTAATATTTTCAATATTTCCAATATTATTAAATCACTACATATTTGCACACTATTGATGTCTATTAACCACTTTGACCCCTTAATTTTCATGTTAGAATGATTTATACAAGTCAAACATATTACCCATAAAAAGGTCAAAATGTAGATATAACTATAAGCTTGATATCAATAAATTGTAGATTTATATTTATATAATTTGCTCACCTATATGGTTATAACTCATCTTAATTTAAATGTATATGGTTAGGATATTTATTTGTTCATAAGCTACAATTTTTCAGAATATATTTTACTATCCGCTTAATCATTGCACTTCTTTTTTATACCAGTGATAATTATGAAACATAGAGAAGGTTTAAAAGAATGAGCTTTATTCAAATATTAACTTATAGTAAGGAAAATAATATATTTGATGCCATAGAAAAAAATGGACTAGGTAACGAATGATTGATAGCAATCTCAATCGATAGGGTTAAGTCGATGCATGAGACTATATTAAGAAAGTGCAAGATTAAATGAAAAAAAAGTGTAGATTTAGCATGTAAAAATACAACATGGTATGCACAAAATGAAACAGAGTAATTTCCAAGATTTGACGATTTAGGAAAGAGAAATCTACATTTCAAATCTAATTTTAGATCTATACTTAATGATGGCATGTGATTGTAAAAAAACAGACAATCTAGAAGCTCATAAATTAATAGAAAGGCTGATTGGCAGTGGTCAGAAACATGATTGCTATAGGATAAATAATTTTAGGACCTATATGATAACTAAGAAGGCTATATTGGTTAATGGTCACAATAGAGATTTTTATCTCAAGTCTCACGAGATACTATTTGATATTTTAAAAGGGATGGAGGCCGTGGAAATTTAAATTTTTATCTCACGATTTTAAGGTACAAAGTTGCTTGCAATGATACTATGGGTGATGAATGGCTTAAATCACACACACACTAAGCTCACTCTTCTAGGAAGGTTGAAAAGGCTTATCTATTTGGCTTTCATATTGTGTTTGCATGGTTGAGAGATCAACTTTGATGCAAATCCATAAGATCCTTAGATTATGTGATGATAGAAGTGAATCTAATACAAGAGAAGGAAAATTAAAAGATTCATAATCCATTTCAACCATTCATTTTTCGGTTTAAAAATAGCCTTTCAACATGCTCTCCTTCCCTATCGGCCAATCATGATATTTTACATCATCCTTTTTCTACCTTTTTTTCTTGTTTTGTCATCCCTAGTTTGGGTGCATTGAATGTTAGTGTAATGACCCGCCAGGAACCCCAAAGGAATAACCACACAACTAAGCAACTAAGGGTGAAATAATCTTTTTTTTTTCAGTATAAATCACATTAAGAGGTTTAATTACTACATTTCACATTAATAACACAAGCAGACTTGACTAACACAAGAATTCCTAAAGGGTTACCAACGAAGAATTAAACGAAAGGTTAGATTTCATAATTAAGGTTAATCCAAGTAACCATCAATTACTTAATGAATACATTCAACCATAATCATATAACAAATTTCATCATTGAAAGACTGAAAGTATTGCAATATAAGTTTCTCTTTAAGAAAGCATTTGCTCAAAGCATAAGGATAATTGAGCTAATAAAATTCATTAACTTAAGATTACATTATTCATCAAATACATGGCTTCCTGTTTATGGTGAAAATGGATAACAATGAACAATAATATTGAAAGACTAAAATGGATTCAACCACCAAACCCTAGCCTAACAATGAACAAAGATCCACCATAACATATGAAGATAACCTAAGACAATGCAAATAACTCAAAATCACAAAGATTATACCATCACATGTCCACTAGGGTTTTGATCTCCATTCTTCCTATCTCCATTGATCTTGCTTGATATACTTGCTCTCAGATTTTTGTATGCACAAGAGCTCAACAAAGAACGGAATGTGGTTGCAAGTGGAATTGTAGTGTAGCCAAGTACTCCAAAATCAGTCATTAGGATATGTCATTAGGGGTCTTAGGCATTAGGGTTTGACAATGAAGAAAGCATCTCCTTAAATAGAAGACACAATAAGAAATGGAGGGTTAAGATTGAGAGGTGTAAAAAGAGAGGTCGGCTAGGATTAGAGGGTAGGTATAGGAAATAATAAAATAATGAAAGAGGTAGGTAGTGTAGGAATTAAGAGATGAATGACATGTGTCATGTGTAGAAAAAGATAATGAATTAATTAAATAAATAAAGATTTATTTAATTAATAGAAGAAGTAGGACAATTAAATAAATAAAATATTTATTTAATTTAAGAAAGGGATAATTTAAATAAATAAATGTATTTATTTAAATGATAAATAAGGCTAGAAGAGGATAAATGAATTAATTAAATAAATAAAGATTTATTTAATTAATAGAAGAATTAGGCTTAGATAATTAAATAAATAAAATATTTATTTAATTAAACATGACAATTTTGAGTGTCTACATTTTGCCCCTCTTTGAGACAATGCGGCTTGTCGCGTTGTTTCAAAGAAGATAAGATGAACTGATACAAAGTTGCCCCAGTATGGGAATGATATGCCCCCTCGAGAGATTGGATGAAAATGTCTGAAAGGATTGCAGACAATCTCTCGATAAGAAAAACGGAATAGAATGGATTGATGGGATAAAGTGACAAAGTCACGGGATGAAGAATACTGACTCGGGAAATGAAGGCCAGGGCTAGGGTAGGCTATAAGATAGACCACGGGGGAAAATACATCCTCATTGTCATCCACACCCTTAGAAGATCACAGTGCAGAGCGAGAAAAGAGCAGCAGCAGTCAGCAGCGATGGCATTCATTCATAGATTCGACCGTGTTCGCCGATTCTAGAGGCCAACGGAGGCAGGAGAGCCAGTGAGTACCACAAAACCTCCTCGTACTTTGATGCATTTATTGTTGTCATTAATGCATACTAGGTAATGTAATAAATGCGCATTTATGTCAAGAAAATGTGTTTGTGTCCAAAAATGCGAATTTGTGTCTTCCAGGTCAAATCGGCAGTTCTGTGATGAACATACGCTATCGATTGGATAAGCTTGCTGAAAGGATACACTCAAGAAGGTCCTCTAGGAAGACTAGGATAGATCAAGGCACTTTGTGATGAACAGTGAGTACCAAGATAGAGTACTTTGTGATGAACAGGGAGTACTAAAATATGAGCAGCACTTTGTGATGAACAGGGAGTGCAAATGTGAGTAACACTTTGTGATGAACAGTGAGTGTCACACACGTAGTACTTTGTGATGAACAGGGAGTACTACTAGGATAGATAGCAACACTTTGTGATGAACAGTGAGTGTCACTAGGATAAATAGCTATGTGCATTTAGATAGCAAGTAGCATTTTGTGATAAACAGTGAATGCCACTATGACTGACATGATATGATTTGCTTGACTGCAGGAGTACTTGCAGATGCTGGAGTCACGGGAGAGATTCCCATCGACTAAAAGGTTGCGACCTGAGTTGTCGATCCAGGACATGATTTCCATTGAGGAGATGGGTCTCACACAGATGCTCTATGTGCCTGAGTTTCGGGCAAACATGGGGTTGCTGACTGCGTTGGCCGAGAGATGGCACTCAGAGACATGCACGTTTCACCTGTCGATGGGTGAGATGACAGTGACATTAGAGGATGTATATAGGATTCTGCATGTTCCTATTGATGGAGAGTTGATTCCCTACGACCGTGACGGTGACAGGGAGGCATTGAGACGGGTTTTTCAGGATCCGGAGTTGGAGATACGAGCAGGTCATGTAGCCTGGGACACCATGACTGCCACAGGATTAGCATTGCCAGCAGTTGTTGGGGGAGTCATCAGTGGATATTTGTGTCCAGACAGGGCCACACGAAGATTGGCAGTGGGCTGGGGAGGGGCATTGGAGACACTGATGGCAGAGCACACTAGGTATGCATGGGGGCCATGTGTCCTAGCACATTTGTATTATGAGCTGCATCAGTTTGTGTACCACGGATCAGTGGGTTTGGGCTGCGGCGTGACTCTCTTGCAGGTGTGGGCCTATGAGCACCTTCCCATCACACGGCCGATTCACTTCAGAGGCAGAGGACAGGGACAGAGTTTCGTGCACCTGTATGCCATGATTACATCCCAGCCTCAGATTGGGAGATTGGAGCACTGGAGGAGAGTTATTGATGATATTGACATGGTGATCTGGAGACCGTACCTAGGGTGCGAGGAGTGGGAGGACGATGCCTTGGAGCTACCATATGTGTTTAGGAGCAGGTATCTGATTGGGCAGACGCCCTATATTCTGGAGAGGCAGCTGGTAGACAGGGTGTGCAGGCAGTTCGGGTGGATTCAGCGGATGCCACGAGGCTTGGGTATGTATGCCCGGACGGTCAGAGATCAGGTGCAGTTTGGCCCACTGTTATCATATGATCAGGCAGTGACACAGTTAGCTGAGATGATGTCGACGCCATGGGACATGCGGTCAGATGTGGATGATGCAGGGATGGACGCAAAGTACTCTGCGTGTGGGCAGAGCATCCATTTCCCAGATTAACAGATCCGGCAGAGCCACTGGATGGAGAGGGTGGAGGAGATGATGATGATGGAGGAGGGGATGGAGGTAGGGGCCGGCAGAGGCAGAGGGGAGTGGTGGGAGAGAGGCGGGTAGCACCTCGGAGGGAGGGAGGACAGGAGAGAGCAGCTCCAGTGGTGAGAGGACGGGGTGGACTGCCCCTACAGGTGCCAGCAACACAGGGTCCCAGAGAGGGACAGAGACAGGTGCAGCCACAGATACCTATACAGGCACAGGGACAGGTGCAGGCAGAGGTTGAGGGACAAGCACCTATAGAGGAGGAGCCACAGGCAGAGGCGGAGAGCGGAGACTCTGAGGAGGATGAGGTGGTGAGGCTGCGGGAGATCTGCCAGGGCCAGGCAGATGAGATTGAGGACTTGGTTCGAGAGAGGAACCACCTCAGGATCAGGGTCCGAGACACAGAGCGAAAGAGGGATCAGGCCATCCAGAGATACACAGAGGCCGAGACAGCTCTGAGGGCAGGTAGGCGAGCAGCAGAGGATGCAGGGGCAGGCTACGCATATGTTTTGCGAGCCGGAGAGGAGATCACCTACTGGAGGGATCTATACTATGCAGCCGTGCCAGTAGATCAGCGGGCTAGGAGCTTCCATAGATCGTCGCGCACAGCGATGGCTACGGGAGGGAGTCGCAGGAGACAGGCATCCAGCAGTGGGGTCATGGGGCCTCCACCACCACCAGAGAGACAGGGGGATCCAGGGGCGGGTCCATCTATAGCTCAGACTCCGTCGAGGCTAGGCGGCTCCGAGGGAGGGAGTTCCTCATAGCTATAGTGGGCTCCCTATGTATCAGTATATATATCATTGTTGTATTGTAGACACCTGCGGGTGATTCTTTTGTAGCCATATGATTCTTTTGACATCATTGTATCATGACACTTTTGATTAGATATGAGAGATGATCCATTTTTGCGACAGCTATATGCATGTGTACCTTATGTGATGAAATGTTCTTATGTGATACATGTTTTATGATATGGATGCTTATATGATGCAATGCAATATATTTTTGTTCTCTTATGTTTTATATGAGATGCATGATGCAAATGTGAATGTATGTAATGCAAATGAATATGATAATGCAAATGATTATTTACATAATGAAAATGCGAGATGTGCTAATATGTGTTGTATGCAGGATGTGATGCAATTGTGATATCTATATGTATGTATGAAATGCTTATATGTGGTGATGTAGATGTAACTATATGAAATGCAAATGTTTTTTTGGTGTGTCATTATACTCAGTCATGTGATAGCGGGCTACGCCGACTCGAGAAGGACAATGGAAGTCAATCAAGAAAGGGGGATGGAAGACAGAAGATATGAACGTGAAAGAGCTTCTTGTGCGTTATCATCATTGAGCTTTATTATGGCAGAATAGGTTATGACAATCGAGGCATTTGTTCGACCCAGAAAGTCATTGTACCTGTTTGCATGGAGATAAGACAGTCACAAACAAGGAATGCCCCAGTTCAAACTAGACTCACAGTGTCCTCATATCCTTGGACAAGTCATAGCATTACTAAAAGACAATCCACAGACAGCAAATGCAAATAGGTGACGATACCCCATCCTCGCCTTTCTAGTCAAAGACATCTTGGAGATAGAATCTCTAGTCAAAGACATCCTGGAAAAGCTAAAAGACATGTCACCAAAAAGATAAAATCAAAAGAAAACCAAGACTCGACACCAACATCCACTGTAGTCCTCAAGTTTAGTGTCTCTTGTCACTTGTATAAGTCTTATTCGATTGTGGTCACAATGTTCACTTTCACAAAAAGGATAAATAGCACTGAACCATATGTTGTCTGAGTCTGTTGAAAGATTTGATTTTGTTGAAGCCCATTGTTGCTGCTGTGTCTCCTTTGAAACTGACTGAATCCATGAAACTGATACTTTATTGCGGAGAAGATGGAACTTTATTGCGGACTGACGATGCGAATGTTGCTTTATTGCGGACTGTGCGCGGATAGACTGAAGGAAGCTGGAAGAAACTGTACTCCTCGAAACATGTGATGTTCTCAGTTCCACACCCATCACTAGACGTAGGAATTGGCCGTAGTCACAGATAGGATCTGATTTATTATGGATGGAAAGGGAGTGAAAAGGGAGGGTTATGGATGGCCAACCAATCTTAGGTAGATCAATAACAAGCCATGATGGGAATGGGTAAGTTTATTGTGAACGAATAGGTTGTGAGTGTGTGCAAAGTGAAAGGATGAAAGAGAATCCTGAAGGAGAGAGGAGCAATGTCTCTACGCATGGCGCTGGTGACCTAGTTTTCACCATGGTACTTGCCCAGGGCGCCACCGAAGTGGTTTTCACCGTTGGACGAAATTATTTCTCTTTACTTTTTTTTTTGTTTTTTTGTTTTTGTTTTTTTTTTTTTTTTTTGTTGTCACAAGGCGCCTGTTTGCCAGGTTTTCACCAAGTAACGATTTTTTTGTTTTATAATTTTTTTGTATTTTTGAAAATTTTTGATTTTTTTGTATTTTTGCATTAGGATATTCAAAAAGAGCTTATGTGTAGAACCTGCGAAGGTGCATGTTGTTGATAGGATCCTCCAAGGATTCACCTTCTGAAGTTGAGAGCTGATATGCCCCAGATCCATATACTGCTGTGATGATGTAAGGACCAAGCCAATTGGGTTCAAACTTGCCGTTCTTATCTCTATCTTGCTGATTCTTGGGGTTCTCTCTGAGTACTAAGTCACCTACCTCAAATGTGCGAGGCTTGACCTTGTGATTGTAACTGCGACTCATTCGTTGTTGGTAAGCCTTGAGATGATTAAAAGCAGTGTGTCGTCATTCCTCCAGCAGTTCTAGTTCTTGTAAGCGAGAGACCCTGTAGTCTTCATCGTTGATTATATTTCTCAAGGAGACCCGTAAAGAAGGTAACTCGACCTCAATAGGCAAGATGGCTTCAGCGCCGTAGACAAGTGAGTAGGGTGTAGCTCCTGTAGGTGTGCGGACACTGGTACGATAGGCCCAAAGTGCGGGATTGAGTTGGACATGCCAGTTACGGCCAGCGTCGTCGACTGTCTTTTTAAGTATTTTGAGAATTGTTTTGTTAGACGCCTCAGCTTGGCCATTACCTTGGGGGTAGTATGGTGTGGAGAAACGGTGAGAGATATGGAATCGCTCATAGAGTTCACGAACATCCTGATTCTTGAAGGGACGCCCGTTATCGGTGATAATGGAAGTAGGAATCCCGTATCGGCAAATGATGTAGTTTAGGATGAAAGTAGCGATTTGTTTCCCAGTAACTTGTGTGAGAGGCACAGCTTCAATCCACTTTGTGAAATACTCTGTGGCTATGATAATGAATTTATGCCCATTGGAAGAAGGAGGGTGAATCTTGCCTATGAGATCGAGTCCCCACTGACAAAAGGGCCAAGGAGATGCAAGTGGCTGTAGTTCTTGTGCTGGTGCATGTATAAGGTCTCCATGAATTTGACACTGCTTACACTTCTTGACAAACTGATATGCATCTTTTTCCATAGTAGGCCAGTAGTATCCAGTCCTGATCAGTTTCTTAGCCAAGGTAGGACCACTAGTATGCGGGCCACATATCCCTTCGTGCACTTCTCGTAACGCAATCTGAGCTTCGTCACTCTCTAAACATCTAAGAAGGGTGCCATCTAAACCTCGTCGGTATAGGACATCAGCTAGGATAACGTATCGGGAGGATTGGCGAATGAAAGTGCGGCGTTGGTTGTTCGATAGATCGGGAGGTAAGATATTGTCGCGAAGGTATGTGAATATGGAACCATATAACTGGGATTCAGGACCAACAACACATATCATTTCCGTAGGAGTGATCTCATATGACGGAATCAGCAGGTTGTCAACCAGGAACTCATAGTAGGTCTCATTTTGCGGTAGATCAATGAGCGAAGCCATTGTAGCCATGGCATCAGCAGCACGATTCTGTTCTCTTGGTATCTGCTCAAACTCTATCTTTGCAAAGTGTTGTTTCAGATCATCTACCAGTTGTTTGTAAGGCATTAGCTTTTCATCTTTTGTTTGATAATCATCAGTTGCTTGACGGATGACAAGTTGAGAATCCCCAAAAACACGAAGTTCTTGGATTTTCCACTGAACTGCAATTCTTAACCCAGTTGTTAATGCCTCGTATTCCGCTATGTTGTTGGTGCAAGGAAATGATAAGCGGTATGATTTTGGTATAGAATCACCTTGGGGAGTTATAAAGAGTATACCCGCTCCTGCTCCATGCTGTGTGTATGAGCCATCAAAGTATAGTTGCCATGGCTTCGCAAGTGATATTGTTAGAATAGACTCATCTGGAAATTCTGACTGTAGAGGAACATCATCTATCATGCGAGCATCTGCCAGTTGATCTGCGATGGCTTGTCCTTTTATGGCTTTTCTGTCCACGTATTCAATGTCGAATTCACTCAAAATCATTACCCACTTGGCCAGCCGTCCAGTAAGTGTAGCTTTGTTGAGAAGATATTTTAGTGGATCAATTCTGGCAATCAACTTAGTCTTGTGAGTGAGCATATAGTGTTGTAATTTTTGTGAAGCAAAGACCACAGCGAGACATGCACGCTCAATTGGTGTGTAATTTAGCTCATATCCCACCAATGTGCGACTGATATAGTAGACTGCTTTTTCCTTGCCGTCAGGTATTTGTTGTGCTAGAAGTGCCCCCAGTGCTGTTGGAGTAGCTGATATGTAAAGTAGCAATGGTTGATCTTGAATTGGTGGCATCAAAACTGGCGGGTTCAAAAGATAGTCTTTGAGTGCCTGAAAAGCCTGTTGACAGTTCTCATCCCATTTGAACTTGATGTTTTTGTGTAGCAGGTGCTGGAAAGGATTGCACTTATCTACAAGTTGTGCTATGAATCTTCGTATGGACTAGAGTCTCCCTTGTAAAGACCGAAGTTGACTGATATTCTTTGGTGGCGGCATGTCCAAGATAGCCTTGACCTTTGCTGGATCAGCTTCTATACCTCTTTTAGACACAATGAATCCTAGGAGCTTCCCGGAGGTTACTCCAAAGACACATTTCTTTGGGTTTAATCGTACCTTGTATTTTTCCAACCGATCAAAAGCAACTGAAAGAATGTCCAAGTGTGTATTTCTGTCTATTGATTTAACCAAAAGGTCGTCAACATAATCTTCCACTGTTACATGCATGAGATCATGGAACATAGTAGTCATAGCTCGTTGATACGTGGCACCTGCATTTTTCAACCCAAAGGGCATGACATTCCAGCAGAAGGTTCCCCATGGACAAGTAAATGATGTTTTATGTTGATCTTCAGGTGCAATCCTGATCTGATTATATCCAGAGAATCCGTCCATTAAAGATAACATCTCATGGCCTGCTGTGAGATCAACAATTAAATCAATGTTTGGTAGTGGAAAATCGTCCTTTGGACAAGCCTTGTTGATATCCCTGAAGTCTGTACATATTCGGATGCTGCGATCTGGTTTGCTAACAGGTACTAAGTTGGAAATCTATTCAGGATAATCAATTGGGCGTATGAATCCTACATCCAGTAATTTCTCCAGCTCTGCCTTGACTAATAATGCCACTTGTGGATGCATTTTCCTCAATTTCTGCTTTACTGGTTTTGCCCCCGGTTTGACTGTTAAATGATGCATTACTAAATCGGGGTCTAGTCCAGGCATATCAGCATAAGACCATGCGAAGTTAACTTGTCGTTCCTTAAAGAAGCTTATGAACCTTGCTTTCTCGGCCTCTGTCAATGATTGAGCCAAAAATATATTATGTGGAACCTCTGTTGTACCAATGTTTGTCTTTATGGTCTCCTCTACCAACATGGATGATTTTTCCTCGTATGATGCTGGGAGAATGTCAAGCCTTCCATCTTCGGGCGCCTCAGAGAGGTTTTCACCCTCAGATACGTCCTTTCTTTTTACTTTTTTAGAGTCAGATAGCGCCACAGTATGGTTTTCGCCAGAAGACCCTTGTTTTGTTTTTATTTTCACATTTTTGCGACTAGAAGGCCCGACACCCTCACCAAAGTATGCCATGTTATTAAGCTCTATGGCGTATCCTGCTTTATGGTCTCCAAGAGGAAGATCATCGTGAATGCCAAGATAATCGACTATAGCTTCGTCATTTTGAAATGTATCAAGCTATGCTGGTCCATCCTGATCCCCGTCAATGAGTTGGGGGTGAACGAGGGGAAGGTCTTTAGTGTTTTCAGAGTTTGCAAGGCTAATAGTGAAGATGTGGTTATATTCAGGTATGTCAAGATAGTCATCGAGGTCGTCAATGGCACTCTCCTCATTAGTTTCGATTGTGAGTGAGTCCAAATTATCATCACTAGTAGCACCCTCAGGGACAAGTGTCCTCATCCTATGTGATCTTGACCTAGGGCCTTGAAACGAAGCTTGTGCGGGATCCTTATGGTTCGATTCTTGACCAACTCTGAATTTCATGTAAAACTCCTCCTCCTCTGTAGGTTCATCTGGCTCTCTAAATATCTCATTGAGTTCATAGTCGCTGGAGGATTTGTCTGAACCCCATTCCCATTCGTTGGAATCTGTAGAATAGTCATCTTCTTGTTGAACTTCAGCCACTTTGACTCGCCATATCTGTTTTGTTCTTTTGTTTTGAATCTTGGGATTTAGAAAACCAAGCCCTTTCGAACGTTCCTTTCTTGTAGTTAGCTCGGGTTGTAAAGGCTCCATGACACCTTCTTTGCGTAGTCCAAGAGGACTCTTTCCATCATACCCAAATCTTTGCAGAATTTTGAAACCTTTGCCATAGTTCTCACAGGGTATGATAATTTGATCATGTGTATCCTCTTCAGCGTCCTTATATAGCATTTTGTATAAATTTTCTTCCTCTAGTTCGCCCTGTTTATGGTGAAAATGGATAACAATAAACAATAATATTGAAAGACTAAAATGGATTCAACCACAAAACCCTAGCCTAACAATGAACAAAGATCCACCATAACATATGAAGATAACCTAAGACAATGCAAATAACTCAAAATCACAAAGATTATACCATCACATGTCCAATAGGGTTTTGATCTCCATTCTTCCTATCTCCATTGATCTTGCTTGATATACTTGCTCTCGGATTTTTGTATGCACAAGAGCTCAACAAAGAACGGAATGTGGTTGCAAGTGGAATTGTAGTGTAGCCAAGTACTCAAAAATCAGTCATTAGGATATGTCCTTAGTCCTTAGGCATTAGGAATTAGGGTTTGACAATGAAGAAAGCATCTTCTTAAATAGAAGACACAATATGAAATGGAGGGTTAAGATTGAGAGGTGTAAAAAGAGAGGTTGGCTAGGATTAGAGGGTAGGTATAAGAAATACCAAAATAATGAAAGAGGTAGGTAGTGTAGGAATTAAGAGATGAATGACATGTGTCATGTGTAGAAAAAGATAATGAATTAATTAAATAAATAAAGATTTATTTAATTAATAGAAGAAATAGGACAATTAAATAAATAAAATATTTATTTAATTTAGGAAAGGGATAATTTAAATAAATAAATGTTTTTATTTAAATGAGAAATAAGGCTAGAAGAGGATAAATGAATTAATTAAATAAATAAAAATTTATTTAATTAATAGAAGAATTAGGCTTAGATAATTAAATAAATAAAATATTTATTTAATTAGACATGACAATTTTGAGTGTCTACATTTTGCCCCTCTTTGAGACAATGCGGCTTGTCGCGTTGTTTCAAAGAAGATAAGATGAACTGATACAAAGTTGCCCCAGGATGGGAATGATATGCCCCCTCAAGAGATTGGATGAAAATGTCTGAAAGGATTGCAAACAATCTCTCGATAAGAAAAACGGAATAGAATGGATTGATGGGATAAAGTGACAAAGTCACGGGATGAAGAATACTGACTCGAGAAATGAAGGCCAGGGCTAGGGTAGGCTATAAGATAGACCACGGGGGAAAATACATCCTCATTGTCATCCACACCCTTAGAAGATCACAGTGTAGAGCGAGAAAAGAGCAGCAGCAGTCAGCAGCGATGGCATTCATTCATAGATTCGACCGTGTCCGCCGATTCCAGCGACCAGCCGATGCAGGAGAGCCGGTAAGTACCCGAAAACCTCCTCGTACTTTCACTCATTTCGAGTTGTGTCATAAATGCATGTTTAGGAGCAATAAATGCGCTAGGAATAGGATAGTTTAAATATGCAAAAACGCGCAACCGCATCTGTGTCAGCGCCAGGCGCGTCTGTGTCGGGTCCAGGCGCGTCTGTGCTTGGAACCGCGTTTGTGTTGAATGCGGACGCGTTTGTGAAATGTAGCAGCGTCTGTGCTTTATAGTAGCGTTTTTGTAATGTAGGGACGTCTGTGTTCCCTGGTCGCATTTGTGTCTGACATAGGCACGTTTGTGTTCATAAAATGCGTCTGTGTTTCAGAAGCGCGTTTGTGCAGTAGAGAAGCGCGTGTATGAGGTAAAAGCGCGTGTGTGTTTTAAAAGTGCGTTTGTGTGTCTAAATGCATGGTTTTAGTCTTTTAGGTCAAATCGGCAGTTCTGTGATGAACATACGCTGTCGATTGGATAAGTTGCTGAGAGGATACACTCAAGCAGGTCCTCTAGAAAGATTAGGATAGATCCAGGCACTTTGTGATGAACAGGGAGCACCAAGATAGGCAGCACTTTGTGATGAATAGGGAGTGCGAATGTGAGTGACACTTTGTGATGAACAGGGAATGTCACACACGTAGTACTTTGTGATAAATAGGGAGCACTACTAGGATAGATAGCAACACTTTGTGATGAACAGTGAGTGTCACTAGGATAGATAACCAGATGCATTTAGGTAGCAAGTAGCATTTTGTGATAAACAGTGAATGCCACGGTAACTGACAAGATTGAGTTGCTTGACTGCAGGAGTATTTGCCGATGTTAGAGTCACGGGAGAGATTCCCATCGACTCAGAGACTACGACCAGAGTTGTCGATTCAGGACATGATTTCCATTGAGGAGATGGGTCTCACACAGATGCTCTATGTGCCTAAGTTTCGGGCAAACATGGGGTTGTTGACTGCGTTGGCCGAGAGATGGCACTCAGAGACATGCACGTTTCACCTGTCGATGGGTGAGATGACAGTGACATTAGAGGATGTATATAGGATTCTACATGTTCCTATTGATGGAGAGTTGATTCCCTACGACCGTGACGGTGACAGGGAGGCATTGAGACGGGTTTTTCAGGATCCGGAGTTGGAGATGCGAGCAGGTCATGTAGCCTGGGACACCATGACTGCCACAGGTTTAGCATTGCCAGCAGTTGTTGGGGGAGTCATCAGTGGATATTTGTGTCCAGACAGGGCCACACGAGGATTGGCAGTGGGCTGGGGAGGGGCATTGGAGACGCTGATGGCAGAGCACACTAAGTATGCATGGGGGCCATGTGTCCTGGCACATTTGTATTATGAGCTGCATCAGTTTGTGTACCACGGATCAGTGGGTTTGGGCTGCGGTGTGACTCTCTTGCAGGTGTGGGCCTATGAGAACCTTCCCATCACACGGCCGATTCACTTCAGAGGCAGAGGACAGGGGCAGAGTTTCGTGCACCTGTATGCCATGATTACATCCCAGCCTCGGATTGGGAGATTGGAGCACTGGAGGAGAGTTATTGATGATATTGACATGGTGATCTGGAGGCCGTACTTGGGGTGCGAGGAGTGGGAGGACGATGCCCTGGAGCTACCATATGTATTTAGGAGTAGGTATCTGATTGGGCGGACGCCCTATATTCTGGAGAGGCAGCTGGTAGACAGGGTGTGCAGGCAGTTCGGGCGGATTCAGCGGATGCCACGAGGCTCGGGTATGTATGCCCGGACGGTCAGAGATCAGGTGCAGTTTGGCCCACTATTATCATATGATCAGGCAGTGACACAGTTAGCTGAGATGATGCCGATGCCATGGGACATGCGGTCAGAGGTGGATGATGCAAGGATGGACGCAGAGTACTCTGCGTACTGGGCAGAGCATCCATTTCCCAGATTGACAGATCCGGCAGAGCCACTGGATGGAGAGGGTGGAGGAGATGATGATGATGGAGGAGGGGATGGAGGTAGGGGCCGGCGGAGGCGGAGGGGAGTGGTGGGAGAGAGACAGGTAGCACCTCGGAGGGAGGGAGGATAGGAGAGAGCAGCTCCAGTGGTGAGAGGACGGGGTGGACTGCCCCTACAGGTGCCAGCAGCACAGGGTCCTAGAGAGGGACAGAGACAGGTGCAGCCACAGGGACAGAGACAGGTGCAGCCACAGGTATCTATACAGGCACAAGGACAGGTGCAGGCAGAGGTTGAGGGACAGGCACCTATAGAGGAGGAGCCACAGGCAGAGGCGGAGAGCGGAGACTCTGAGGAGGATGAGGTGGTGAGGCTGCGGGAGATCTGCCAGGGCCAAGCAGATGAGATTGAGGACTTGGTTCGAGAGAGGAACCACCTCAGGATCAGGGTCCGAGACACAGAGCGAGAGAGGGATCAGGCCATCCAGAGATACACAGAGGCCGAGACAGCTCTGAGGGCAGGTAGGTGAGCAGCAGAGGATGCAGGGGCAGGCTACGCCTATGTTTTGCGAGCCGGAGAGGAGATCGCCTACTGGAGGGATCTATACTATGCAGCCGTGTCAGCAGAGCAGCGGGCTAGGAGCTTCCATAGATCGTCGCGCACAGCGACAGCTACGGGAGGGAGTCGCAGGAGACAGGCATCCAGCGGTGGGATCATGGGGCCTCCACCACCACCAGAGAGACAGGGGGATCCAGGGGCGGGTCCATCTATAGCTTAGACTCCGTCGAGGCCAGGCGGCTCCGAGGGAGGGAGTTCCTCATAGCTATAGTGGGCTCCCTATGTATCAGTATATGTATCATTGTTGTATTGTAGACACCTGCGGGTGATTTTGTAGCCATATGATTCTTTTGACATCATTGTATCATGACACATTTTGATTATATATGAGAGATGATCCATTTTTGCGGCAGCTATATGCATGTGTACCTTATGTGATGAAATGTTCTTATGTGATACATGTTTTATGATATGGTTGCTTATATGATGCAATGCAATATATTTTTGTTCTTTTATGTTTTATATGAGATGCAAATGTGAATGTATGAAATGCAAATGAATATGATAATGCAAATGATTATTTACATAATGAAAATGCGAGATGTGCTAACATGTGTTGTATGCAGGATGTGATGCAATTGTGATATCTATATGTATGTATGAAATGCTTATATGTGGTAATGTAGATGTAACTATATGAAATGCAAATTTTTTTATTTTTTTATTTTTATTTTTTTTTGGTGTGTCATTATACTCAGTCATGTGATAGTAGGCTACACGGACTCGAGAAGGACAATGGAAGTCAATCAAGAAAGGGGGATGGAAGACAGAAGATATGAACGTGAAAGAGCTTCTTGTGCGTTATCATCATTGAGCTTTATTATGGCAGAATAGGTTATGACAATCCAGGCATATGTTCGACCCAGAAAGTCATTGTACCTATTTGCATGGAGATAAGACAGTCACAAACAAGGAATGCCCCAGTTCATACTAGACTCACAGTGTCCTCATATCCTTGGACAAGTCATAGCATTACTAAAAGACAATCCACAGACAGCAAATGCAAATAGGTGACGATACCCCATCCTCGCCTTTCTAGTCAAAGACATCCTGGAGATAGAATCTCTAGTCAAAGACATCCTGGAAAAGCTAAAAGACATGTCACCAAAAAGATAAAATCAAAAGAAAACCAAGACTCGACACCACCATCCACTGTAGTCCTCAAGTTTAGTGTCTCTTGTCACTTGTATAAGTCTAATTCGATTGTGGTCACAATGTTTACTTTCACAAAAAGGGATAGATAGCACTGAACCATATGTTGTCTGAGTCTGTTGAAAGATTTGATTTTGTTGAAGCCCATTGTTGCTGCTGTGTCTCCTTTGAAACTGACTGAATCCATGAAACTGATACTTTATTGTGGAGAGGATGGAACTTTATTGCAGATCTATGATGCAAATGCTGCTTTATTGCGGACTGTGCGCGGATAGACTGAAGGAAGCTGGAAGAAACTGTACTCCTTGAAACATGTGATGTTCTTAGTTCCACACCCATCACTAGACGTAGGAATTGGTCGTAGTCACAGATAGGATCTGATTTATTATGGATGAAAAGGGAGTGAAAAGGGAGGGTTATGGATGGCCAACCAATCTTAGGTAGATCAATAACAAGCCATGATGGGAATGGGTAAGTTTATTGTGAACGAATAGGTTGTGAGTGTGTGCAAAGTGAAAGGATGAAAGTGAATCCTGAAGGAGAGAGGAGCAATGTCTCTACGCATGGCGCTGGTGACCCAGTTTTCACCATGGTACTTGCCCAGGGCGCCACCGAAGTGGTTTTCACCGTTGGACGAAATTATTTCTCTTTACTTTTTTTCGATTTTTCAATTTTTTTGTTGTCACAAGGTGCCTGTTTGCCAGGTTTTCACCAAGTAACGATTTTTTTGTATTTTTGAAAATTTTTTGATTTTTTTTGTATTTTTGCATTAGGATGTTCCGAAGAACTTATGTGTAGAACCTGCGAAGGTGCATGCTGTTGATAGGATCCTCCAAGGATTCACCTTCTGAAGTTGAGAGCTGATATGCCCCAGATCCATATACTGCTGTGATGATGTAAGGACCAAGCCAGTTGGGTTCAAATTTGCCCTTCTTATCTCTGTCTTGCTGATTTTTGGGGTTCTCTCTGAGGACTAAGTCACCTACCTCAAATGTGCGAGGCTTGACCTTGTGATTGTAACTGCGACTCATTTGTTGTTGGTAAGCCTTGAGATGATTAAAAGCAGTGTGTCGTCGTTCCTCCAGCAGTTCTAGTTCTTGTAAGCGAGAGACCCTGTAGTCTTCATCGTTGATTATGTTTCTCAAGGAGACCCGTAAAGAAGGTAACTCGACCTCAATAGGCAAGATGGCTTCAGCGCCGTAGACAAGTGAGTAGGGTGTAGCTCCTGTAGGTGTACGGACACTGGTACGATAGGCCCAAAGCACGGGATTGAGTTGGACATGCCAGTTACGGCCAGCGTCGTCGACTGTCTTTTTAAGTATTTTGAGAATTGTTTTGTTAGACGCCTCAGCTTGGCCATTACCTTGGGGGTAGTATGGTGTGGAGAAACGGTGAGAGATAAGGAATTGCTCACAGAGTTCATGAACATCCTGATTCTTGAAGGGACGCCCGTTATCGGTGATAATGGAAGTAGGAATCCCGTATCGGCAAATGATGTAGTTTAGGATGAAAGTAGCGATTTGTTTCCCAGTAACCTGTGTGAGAGGCACAGCTTCAATCCACTTTGTGAAATACTCTGTGGCTGTGATAATGAATTTATGTCCATTGGAAGAAGGAGGGTGAATCTTGCCTATGAGATCGAGTCCCCACTGACAAAAGGGCCAAGGAGATGCAAGTGGCTGTAGTTCTTGTGCTGGTGCATGTATAAGGTCTCCATGAATTTGACACTGCTTACACTTCTTGACAAACTGATATGCATCTTTTTCCATAGTAGGCCAGTAGTATCCAGTCCTGATCAGTTTCTTAGCCAAGGTAGGACCACTAGTATGCGGACCACATATTCCTTCGTGCACTTCTCGTAACGCAATCTGAGTTTCGTCACTCTCTAAACATCTAAGAAGGGTGCCATCTAAACCTCGTCGGTATAGGACATCAGCTAGGATAACGTATCGGGAGGATTGGCGAATGAAAGTGCGGCTTTGGTTGTTCGATAGGTCGGGAGGTAAGATATTGTCGCGAAGGTATGTGAATATGGAACCATATAACTGGGATTCAGGACCAACAACACATATCATTTCCGTAGGAGTGATCTCATATGACGGAATCAGCAGGTTGTCAACCAGGAACTCATAGCAGGTCTCATTTTGCGGTAGATCAATGAGCGAAGCCATTGTAGCCATGGCATCAGCAGCACGATTCTGTTCTCTTGGTATCTGCTCAAACTCTATCTTTGCAAAGTGTTGTTTCAGATCATCTACCAATTGTTTTTAAGGCATTAGCTTTTCATCTTTTGTTTGATAATCATCAGTTGCTTGACGGATGACAAGTTGAGAATCCCCAAAAACACAAAGTTCTTGTATGTTCCACTGAACTGCAATTCTTAACCCAGTTGTTAATGCCTCGTATTCCGCTATGTTGTTGGTGCAAGGAAATGATAAGCGGTATGACTTTGGTATAGAATCGCCTTGGGGAGTTATAAAGAGTATACCCGCTCCTGCTCCATGCTGTGTGTATGAGCCATCAAAGTATAGTTGCCATGGCTTCGCAAGTGATATTGTTAGAATAGACTCATCTGGAAATTCTGACTGTAGAGGAACATCATCTATCATGGGAGCATCTGCCAGTTGATCTGCGATGGCTTGTCCTTTTATGGCTTTTCTGTCCACATATTCAATGTCGAATTCACTCAAAATCATTACCCACTTGGCCAGCCGTCCAGTAAGTGTAGCTTTGTTGAGAAGATATTTTAGTGGATCAATTCTGGCAATCAACTTAGTCTTGTGAGTGAGCATATAGTGTCGTAATTTTTGTGAAGCAAAGACCACAGCGAGACATGCACGCTCAATTGGTGTGTAATTCAGCTCATATCCCACCAATGTGCGACTGATATAGTAGACTGCTTTTTCCTTGCCGTCAGGTATTTGCTGTGCTAGGAGTGCCCCCAGTGCTGTTGGAGTAGCTGATATGTAAAGTAGCAATGGTTGATCTTGAATTGGTGGCATCAAAACTGGCGGGTTCAAAAGATAGTCTTTGAGTGCCTGAAAAGCCTGTTGACAGTTCTCATCCCATTTGAACTTGATGTTTTTGTGTAGCAGGTGCTGGAAAGGATTGTACTTATCTGCAAGTTGTGCTATGAATCTTCATATGGACTGGAGTCTCCCTTGTAAAGACCGAAGTTGACTGATATTCTTGGGTGGCGGCATGTCCAAGATAGCCTTGACCTTTGCTGGATCAGCTTCTATACCTCTTTTAGACACAATGAATCCTAGGAGCTTCCCGGAGGTTACTCCAAAGACACATTTCTTTGGGTTTAATCGTACCTTGTATTTTTCCAGCCGATCAAAAGCAACTGAAAGAATGTCCAAGTGTGTATTTCTGTCTATTGATTTAACCAAAAGGTCGTCAACATAATCTTCCACTGTTACATGCATGAGATCATGGAAGATCGTAGTCATAGCTCGTTGATACGTGGCACCTGCATTTTTCAGCCCAAAGGGCATGACATTCCAGCAGAAGGTTCCCCATGGACAAGTAAATGATGTTTTATGTTGATCTTCAGGTGCAATCCTGATCTGATTATATCCAGAGAATCCGTCCATTAAAGATAACATCTCATGGCCTGCTGTGAGATCAACAATTAAATCAATGTTTGGTAGTGGAAAATCGTCCTTTGGACAAGCCTTGTTGATATCCCTGAAGTCTGTACATATTCGGATGCTGCGATCTGGTTTGCTAACAGGTACTAAGTTGGAAATCCATTCAGGATAATCAATTGGGCATATGAATCCTACATCCAGTAATTTCTCCAGCTCTGCCTTGACTAATAATGCCACTTGTGGATGCATTTTCCTCAATTTCTGCTTTACTGGTTTTGCCCCCGGTTTGACTGTTAAATGATGCATTACTAAATCGGGGTCTAGTCCAGGCATATCAGCATAAGACCATGCGAAGTTGACTTGTCGTTCCTTAAAGAAGCTTATGAACCTTGCTTTCTCGGCCTCTGTCAATGATTGAGCCAAAAATATGTTATGTGGAACCTCTGTTGTACCAATGTTTGTCTTTATGGTCTCCTCTACCAACATGGATGATTTTTCCTCGTATGATGCTGGGAGAATGTCAAGCCTTCCATCTTCGGGCGCCTCAGAGAGGTTTTCACCCTCAGATACGTCCTTTCTTTTTACTTTTTTAGAGTCAGATAGCGCCACAGTGTGGTTTTCACCATAAGACCCTTGTTTTGTTTTTATTTTCACATTTTTGCGACTAGAAGGCCCGACACCCTCACCAAAGTATGCCATGTTATTAAGCTCTATGGCGTATCCTGCTTTATGATCTCCAAGAGGAAGATCATCGCGAATGCCAAGATAATCGACTATAGCTTCGTCATTTTGAAATGTATCAAGCTGTGCTGGTCCATCCTGATCCCAGTCAATGAGTTGGGGGTGAACGAGGGGAAGGTCTTTAGTATTTTCAGAGTTCGCAAGGCTAATAGTGAAGATGTGGTTATATTCAGGTATGTCAAGATAGTCATCGAGGTCGTCAATGGCACTCTCCTCATCAGTTTCGATTGTGAGTGAGTCCAAATTATCATCACTAGTAGCACCCTCAGGGACAGGTGTCCTCATCCTTTGTGATCTTGACCTAGGGCCTTGAAACGAAGCTTGTGCGGGATCCTTATGGTTCGGTTCTTGACCAACTCTGAATTTCTTGTAAAACTCCTCCTCCTCTGTAGGCTCATCTGGCTCTCTAAATATCTCGTTGAGTTCATAGTCGCTGGAGGATTAGTCTGAACCCCATTCCCATTCATTGGAATCTGTAGAATAATCATCTTCTTGTTGAACTTCAGCCACTTTAACTCGCCATATCTGTTTCGTTCTTTTGTTTTGAATCTTGGGATTTAGAAAACCAAGCCCTTTTGAGCGTTCCTTTCTTGTAGTTAGCTCGGGTTGTAAAGGCTCCATGACGCCTTCTTTGCATAGTCCGAGAGGACTCTTTCCATCATACCCGAATCTTTGCAGAATTTTGAAACCTTTGCCATAGTTCTCACAGGGTATGATAATTTGATCATGTGTATCCTCTTCAGCGTCCTTATATAGCATTTTGTATAAATTTTCTTCCTCTAGTTCGCCCCATTTTTGAAAGACGGTAGGATCCCATTTGAGTAGCATGATGGAGACTTGCTTATTAGGATGTGGCCTCCCATATTCTTTGGGAGAGGTCATGACTTGTCGTAAGAACATTGTTTGATTCAGAGTGTATTCTCCCATGCCTTTGTCTTGAAACTTGGCTCTAAGTTCACCTTGTTTGGATGTCGAGGGCTTTAATGACTCAGGATCAATATATTTTGAAGAAGGAGTAGCTTCACGATTGCTGGGAATGATAGTCTCAGTATGTGATCTCAAGTTATTGCAATATATGAATGGATTTGGATCACCATTGACCGTTACCTCGACTCCATTATGAGGAAACTTAATGCACTGATGGTATGTTGATGGGACTGCCCTCATTTCATGAATCCACGGACGTCCTAGCAATATGTTATACGTAAGGTCTAGATCCAGGACTTGACAAACCACATCCTTTGTGACTGGCCCTATTCTTAGTGGTAAGATGACCGTGCCCTTGGACGAACGCTCTTCATCATCATAAGCCTTAATAGTGATTTGGTTTGTAGAATTTACAGCTTTGTCAGAATATCCCAATTGTCTGATGGTGCTCAATGTACAAATATTAAGACCTGCTCCTCCATCTATCAGGACTCGCTTTATTCGGTGTTTATGTATGAAGGCTTCAATATGTAGAGGTGCATTATGAGGCTGACTTATGGAGGCGTCATCGGCTTCTGTGAATGTGAGGGAGTGTGGAACGGATAAATATCCCACCATGGCTTGAAACTGGTCCACGTTTAGATCCGTAGGGACAGAAGTATCTCTCAAGGTTTTGTCAAGGACAGCTTTATGTGCAGGAGATATACGTAAGAGCTCAAGAATAGAGATGAGTGCGGGTGTTTTCCCTAATTGCTCTACAAGGTTGTACTCAGGCTTAGTTGACGGAAGATTGGTATTCTTAGTAGAGGTACCTGGCAATGTGATCTTACCTCGACGGGTTGTAACATGACATTCAGAGGTAGATGCGGACGAAGATCCCACACCTTTTAGGACAATTTTGGGTCTTTGAGAAGGATTCTCAGGATTTTTATTTTTGATAGTAATGGTAGAAATATGATTATCCATTGAGATGTGATTAATACTGGAATCATAATTGTAAGGTGCTCTGGTGTAATTGGCTTGATCATCTGTGACTTTGCCTTTTCCCTTGTCATGTTTTGGGAATGGTTCCTTAAACACCTCATGCTCTTGGTTAGATGAATGTCCCTCAATCTCTATATCTCCTCTATCAATGAGATCTTATACAATGTTTTTCAATCGATGGCAATTACTTGTCTTGTGACCCTTGCTCTTATGAAACTCACAAAATTCATCATCATTCCACCAATTCGGTTTTACCTTTGGTTCATATGGAGGAAAATCTGGGACCGTGATTACTTTGTTTGCTACAAGCTTTTTGAATACTGATTCAAGTGGTTCTCCCAATGGAGTGTACTTCCTTCGTGGTTTAGCAGCCGTTTGATTGTTCACTTGATTATTGGTAGAACTTGATCCAGAAAAGACAAACTTTGGTCTCACTATGTTGGCATCAACAACACCATCATTAACTGTATTCTTGTTCTTGTTCCAAAATTTTGGTTTGTCCTTTCCTTTGAAGTCCTCTCTGTTTTCTTTGAATAGTTTGATAACTCCTTGTTTAATTAAGACTCTTTCTGTTGCTAGGCCCTTTTCAATGACATCTTTGAATGTAGACAAACAAGCTTTTCTGAGATCATAGCCAATAGCCTTGTTAACATTTTGTGTGAACATCTCCACCATTTGATTTTGCGGGATCTCACAAGAGCATCTGCTAGCTAAGTTTCTCCATCTCTGTAAGAATGTTGCGAAAGATTCTCCTTCCTTTTGTTTCATATTGCACAAGGTAGTAACTGAGACATCTGTTTCAATGTTGTAAGAAAAATGCTGAATGAATGCTTCTGCTAAGTCGCCCCATGACTTAATACTGGGACATAATTGAGAAAACCATTCCATAGCTTGGTCACCTAAGCTCTATGGGAACAACCTCATCAAGTATGTTTCTTCTACCGCTACCTCAATGCAAGCTGTGAAGAATTGTCTTATATGTGCCTTGGGGTCTCCTCTCCCTCTATATTTGTCAAATTTTGGTGTTACAAAGTGCGGAGGAAACGGAGGCATTGGAATGCTCTTATCAAATGGATAAGGGCATATATCTCTCATAGTATATGTGGGTTTTGATGTGCCCATATCTTCCACTTTCTTTTGTAGATCTCTAATTTGTTGCTCCAAATTATTTTTGGGAGGAGATTGATTTCTTGTAGCATACCCCATGTTTGAAACACCCATTTGAGGAGGAGCTTGTTGCATGTATGAATGATACTGGTCGTAGACATGTCCATATGGAGGTCTATATTGTTGCGACATGTATGGAGCACTTGGCATAACTTCTTGTTGAGGGACCCCATATCTGTTTGGTATATATAAACCATATTCAATAGGCCTTTCATTTTCCATTGTGTTGCCCCCAATTTTGGCATGAGGTCTTCTTGTGTCAAAATTTTGAGGAAGTCCTTGAGTATCCATTTGTCTTGGTTGACCCATATCTTGAGCATGTGTTTGAGCATAGGGCCTCCATGATGGTCTGTGAGTGTAAGTATCATACATTTGAGCTTGTGTATGTGGGATCGCTGGTTTCTGAAGCAAAACTGATGGTGACTCCGGCATCATATTATTTGGTCCTCCCCTATGAGGTTGAGTTTGTTGTGAAGGTCTACTTTCCATAAGTTGAGATAAGTCAAAATCATGCGGTATCTTGGTGCCACTTTGTGCCATCATATTTAGGAAGTATTGACGATCTCTCTTCATTATCTCTTCAACCAATCTATTGAATTGAGGATCCATTATAGATTCTTGTATGTCTGCTGAAAGTATTGAAGAATTGTCCACGGTGTCATTGTGTGTAGCGTTGTGTATAGTGTTTGTGCTTTCCACATTTGGATTGTGTCTATAAACATTCATGTCTGGTAATGTAGTGTGCTCAGGATTGTAGAAGACGTCATTGTCATACTCATAAGAACTCATGTTTGCGGATTCTTGAGCTTCTTTAGCTATTCTCCTAGATTTTTGAAGGCGGGTTTCAACCATGAACTAGGTGTTTAGCAATATGTGAGAGACTAGACGAAAATGACAAGAGTATGGAAGACCAAGAGTTGTATGGAGTGTAAATGAATCTTGAGGTGTACTTGCAATGTCCAAAGTGTAAGACCAAGTATGTAAGTAGTAGAGTAGGTGTGACTTCCAAAGAGAGGATAGTTTCTCTTGATGAGGTAAGCTGACCTTGACTCTAAGTAAGACCAAATGAGACCCAAAGGTAAGAAACCTTGATGAGGGACCACTTAGCAAAATGTAGTTGTATGTAGTGTGTTGACAAAGTATGATGAGGACAAGCAAGTGACCTTTTGACTCAAGTTTAGACAATTGTGAATGTAAAATGTGATGTGAAGCAATGATGGACTGTGTGAGACCTTAGAACAGGCTGAATGCTAGATGAAATCTGAAGAGACAACCTAGGAAGCTCAAGTATGCTGAAATTGATTTCTTTTGTTTGTTTGACTGTTAAAATTTTCAAATCCTGACACAGACGCCTCTGTATACTTCACAGACGCGGTTTTAAGACACAGACGCTACTCTGTTTAACGCAGACGTGATTCTGAGATTTTCCTGTTGCTGTTTGCCGGGACTGTAACAGTTTTTGCAATTGTGGACACAGACGCGCCTGTATACTTCACAGGCGCGATTCCCAGACACAGACGTGTCTCTGCTCGACACAGACGCTGATAAAATCACAGACGCTATTATGTACTTCACAGACGCGTTTATCCGACACAGATGCGGTTTAAACAGACACAGATGCGTTTCTGTAACCTTAGTGCAATCTTTCCTATCTGTGAATTTGTTTTGCTGTGACCAAATCTGATTTTTCGACTGTTTTTCGTGACAAGAGGACACAGTGTTGATGACTCAATGTTTGTAGACTGTTTAGACTCCAAAAAGTGTGTTGTTTGATGTAAAAAGTTTTTTTTTTTTGCATACACTTGAAGACACAAAAGACACAATGTTTTGCTGTTTTGTCTTTGAGTGTTTGAATGTTTATCATAAGTCAAGCACAATTCTTATGGCTGGCCAAGACAATAGTTGTTGATCCCACATGGGGTTTTACCCCCGAGGCTACGCTATTCAAAGCGGATACTTAGATGCTTGACCTCACTGGCTCCACCCTCGGCACTCACTTCTCGGGTCAGCCAAGCATCAGTCCCCATGAAAACTCCCCATGGCGAACTTTGTATCTCTACTAAGAACCGTATGTGTGTGGGCCGCTACCAGAGGTCTGACCTCCTGCCTCAACAACTAGAAGGATTTGGGCATCTAAAACAAAGAGGTGCTAGTAAAGGCATCCGCTCGTGTGGCCATACATGCGGCACTTTCAGCTCTGTAAATACAGAAGGCTCCCAGCCGGTAGGGGTTACGCCCTACAAATGATCAAATAAATTTGATCAAACGGGTTTATGGGGAGACATAGTGTCGGTATGAACTAATCAGCACACGTTATTCATAGTTTTCACCATGAATACATTTGATTATAGTGGCTTGGAAGAAGATGGCTTTTCTTTTGCTACCACTTGGGTCGTTCTCTTCTCACTAGTAGTCCTAATGACCACACGGGAAGACAGGCCCTTTAAAGAGTAAACAAAAAAAGCCTATTGCTCAAGACACAAAAGACAATGATTCAATTTTAGTGCACCAATTGAAGTGTTTGCTAAGCTATGAAACAAAGCACACAATAAAAATTACAAAACCCTAGCCAAGGCCCTGCAACAAAATTGTTAGTAGTTTGGGTTGTTTCAAATGATAACCCCTTCCTGCAAGCACACAAGTTAGGTAAATTTTAGAAAACCCAAAAAGACTTTGTGAAAAGGGGCCTTCAACAAAAACGTATTTGCCTCCAAAGCAAACTGCACAAATCAGGTTAGCTAGATCTGCAAAGGTTAGCCGAAAATAAACCAGATCTGAAACCCTAAATACAAAATCCAAAAACCCGAATTGAAAAACTTGAAAATTTGCAAAACGGAATACACAGACGTTGTTATACCAGACACAGACGCGTCTTCCCGACACAGACGCGGTTCTGTGAGACGCAGACGCGGTCACAGAACACAGACGTTACTGAAGAACTCAGACGCGATGATATCCGGCACAGACGCGGTTCAGAATCACAGACGCGGTTAGGAATCTCAGACGCGACTTTCGGAAACCTGCAAAAATAGAAAATGACAGAAACACAGATGCGATTCCAGAAACCTGCAAAAATAAAATCTGGCAAAAAACACAGATGCGATTTCCGATATCACAGACGCTTCTGAAATACAAAAACGCGATCCGAACACTCGCAGATGCGGAAAAAACCTAAAATATCGTCGAAATCGTCCGATCTGCAACTTCAAAATGCCAAATCTGCAACAAAATTTGTTAAATGCAAAGGGACAAGAGTCCCACCGGGCGTGCCAAAATGTTTATGGTGAAAATGGATAACAATAAACAATAATATTGAAAGACTAAAATGGATTCAACCACAAAACCCTAGCCTAACAATGAACAAAGATCCACCATAACATATGAAGATAACCTAAGACAATGCAAATAACTCAAAATCACAAAGATTATACCATCACATGTCCAATAGGGTTTTGATCTCCATTCTTCCTATCTCCATTGATCTTGCTTGATATACTTGCTCTCAGATTTTTGTATGCACAAGAGCTCAACAAAGAACGGAATGTGGTTGCAAGTGGAATTGTAGTGTAGCCAAGTACTCAAAAATCAGTCATTAGGATATGTCCTTAGTCCTTAGGCATTAGGCATTAGGGTTTGACAATGAAGAAAGCATCTTCTTAAATAGAAGACACAATATGAAATGGAGGGTTAAGATTGAGAGGTGTAAAAAGAGAGGTTGGCTAGGATTAGAGGGTAGGTATAAGAAATACCAAAATAATGAAAGAGGTAGGTAGTGTAGGAATTAAGAGATGAATGACATGTGTCATGTGTAGAAAAAGATAATGAATTAATTAAATAAATAAAGATTTATTTAATTAATAGAAGAAATAGGACAATTAAATAAATAAAATATTTATTTAATTTAGGAAAGGGATAATTTAAATAAATAAATGTATTTATTTAAATGAGAAATAAGGCTAGAAGAGGATAAATGAATTAATTAAATAAATAAAAATTTATTTAATTAATAGAACAATTAGGCTTAGATAATTAAATAAATAAATTATTTATTTAATTAGACATGACAATTTTGAGTGTCTACACGCCCCATTTTTGAAAGACGGTAGGATCCCATTTGAGTAGCATGATGGAGACTTGCTTATTAGGATGTGGCCTCCCATATTCTTTGGGAGAGGTCATGACTTGTCGTAAGAACATTGTTTGATTCAGAGTGTATTCTCCCATGCCTTTGTCTTGAAACTTGGCTCTAAGTTCACCTTGTTTGGATGTCGAGGGCTTTAATGACTCAGGATCAATATATGCTGAAGAAGGAGTAGCCTCACGATTGCTGGGAATGATAGTCTCAGTATGTGATCTCAAGTTATTGCAATATATGAATGGATTTGGATCACCATTGACCGTTACCTCGACTCCATTATGAGGAAACTTAATGCACTGATGGTATGTTGATGGGACTGCCCTCATTTCATGAATCCACGGACGTCCTAGCAATATGTTATAGGTAAGGTCTAGATCCAGGACTTGACAAACCACATCCTTTGTGACTGGCCCTATTCTTAGTGGTAAGATGACCGTGCCCTTGGACGAACGCTCTTCATCATCATAAGCCTTAATAGTGATTTGGTTTGTAGAATTTACAGCTTTGTCAGAATATCCCAATTGTCTGATGGTGCTCAATGTACAAATATTAAGACCTACTCCTCCATCTATCAGGACTCGCTTTATTCGGTGTTTATGTATGAAGGCTTCAATATGTAGAGGTGCATTATGAGGCTGACTTATGGAGGCTTCATCGGCTTCTGTGAATGTGAGGGAGTGTGGAACGGATAAATATCCCACCATGGCTTGAAACTGGTCCACGTTTAGATCCGTAGGGACAGAAGTATCTCTCAAGGTTTTGTCAAGGACAGCTTTATGTGCAGGAGATATACGTAAGAGCTCAAGAATAGAGATCAGTGTGGTGTTTTCCCTAATTGCTCTACAAGGTCGTACTCAGGCTTAGTTGACGGAAGATTGGTATTCTTAGTAGAGGTTCCTGGCAATGTGATCTTACCTCGACGGGTTGTAACATGACATTCAGAGGTAGATGCGGACGAAGATCCCACACCTTTTAGGACAATTTTGGGTCTTTGAGAAGGATTCTCAGGATTTTTATTTTTGATAGTAATGGTAGAAATATGATTATCCATTGAGATGTGATTAATAGTGGAATCATAATTGTAAGGTGCTCTGGTGTAATTGGCTTGATCATCTATGACTTTGCCTTTTCCCTTGTCATGTTTTGGGAATGGTTCCTTAAACACCTCATGCTCTTGGTTAGATGAATGTCCCTCAATCTCTATATCTCCTCTATCAATGAGATCTTATACAATGTTTTTCAATCGATGGCAATTACTTGTCTTGTGACCCTTGCTCTTATGAAACTCACAAAACTCATCATCATTCCACCAATTCGGTTTTACCTTTGGTTCATATGGAGGAAAATCTGGGACCGTGATTACTTTGTTTGCTACAAGCTTTTTGAATACTGATTCAAGTGGTTCTCCCAATGGAGTGTACTTCCTTCGTGGTTTAGAAGTTGTTTGATTGTTCACTTGATTATTGGTAGAACTTGATCCAGAAAAGACGAACTTTGGTCTCACTGTGTTGGCATCAACAACACCATCATTAACTGTATTCTTGTTCTTGTTCCAAAATTTTGGTTTGTCCTTTCCTTTGAAGTCCTCTTTGTTTTCTTTGAATAGTTTGATAACTCCTTGTTCAATTAAGACTCTTTCTGTTGCTAGGCCCTTTTCAATGACATCTTTGAATGTAGACAAACAAGCTTTTCTGAGATCATAGCCAATAGCCTTGTTAACATTTTGTGTGAACATCTCCACCATTTGTTTTTGTGGGATCTCACAAGAGCATCTGCTAGCTAAGTTTCTCCATCTCTGTAAAAATGTTGCGAAAGATTCTCCTTCTTTTTGTTTAGTATTGCACAAGGTAGTAACTGAGACATTTGTTTCAATGTTGTAAGAGAAATGCTGAATGAATGCTTCTGCTAAGTCGCCCCATGACTTAATACCGGGAGGTAATTGAGAAAACCATTCCATAGCTTGATCTCCTAAGCTCTGTGGGAACAACCTCATTAAGTATGTTTCTTCTGCCGCTACCTCAATGCAAGCTGTGAAGAATTGTCTTATATGTGCCTTGGGGTCTCCTCTCCCTCTATATTTTTCAAATTTTGGTGTTACAAAGTGCGGAGGAAACGGAGGCATTGGAATGCTCTTATCGAAGGGATAAGGGCATATATCTCTCATAGTATATGTGGGTTTTGATGTGCCCATGTCTTCCACTTTCTTTTGTAGATCTCTAATTTGTTGCTCCAAATTATTTTTGGGAGGAGATGGATTTCTTGTAGCATATCCCATGTTTGAAACACCCATTTGAGGAGGAGCTTGTTGCATGTATGGATGATACTGATCGTAGACATGTCCATATGGAGGTCTATATTGTTGCGACATATATGGAGCACTTGGCATAACTTCTTGTTGAGGGACCCCGTATCTGTTTTGCGTATATAAACCATATTCAATAGGCCTTTCATTTTCCATTGTGTTGCCCCCAATTTTGACATGAGGTCTCCTTGTGTCAAAATTTTGAGGATGTCCTTGTGTATCCACTTGTCTTAATTGACCCATATCTTGAGCATGTGTTTGAGCATAAGGCCTCCATGATGGTCTTTGAATGTAAGTATCATACATTTGAGCTTGTGTATGTGGGATCGCTGGTTTCTGAAGCAAAACTGATGGTGACTCCGGCATCATATTATTTGGTCCTCCACTATGAGGTTGAGTTTGTTGTGAAGGTCTACTTTCCATAAGTTGAGATAAGTCAAAATCATGTGGTATCTTGGTGCCACTTTGTGCCATCATATTTAGGAAATATTGACGATCTCTCTTCATTATCTCTTCAACCAATCTATTGAATTGAGGATCCATTATAGATTCTTGTATGTCTGCTGAAAGTATTGAAGAATTGTCCACGGTGTCATTGTGTGTAGCGTTGTGTATAGTGTTTGTGCTTTCCACATTTGGATTGTGTCTATAAACATTCATGTCTGGTAATGTAGTGTGCTCAGGATTGTAGAAGACGTCATTCTCATACTCATAAGAACTCATGTTTGCGGATTCTTGAGCTTCTTTAGTTATTCTCCTAGATTTTTGAAGGCGGGTTTCAACCATGAACTAGGTGTTTAGCAATATGTGAGAGACTAGATGAAAATGACAAGAGTATGGAAGACCAAGAGTTGTATGGAGTGTAAATGAATCTTGAGGTGTACTTGCAATGTCCAAAGTGTAAGACCAAGTATGTAAGTAGTAGAGTAGGTGTGACTTCCAAAGAGAGGATAGTTTCTCTTGATGAGGTAAGCTGACCTTGACTCTAAGTAAGACCAAATGAGACCCAAAGGTAAGAAACCTTGATGAGGGACCACTTAGCAAAATGTAGTAGTATGTAGTGTGTTGACAAAGTATGATGAGGACAAGCAAGTGACCTTTTGACTCAAGTTTAGACAATTGTGAATGTAAAATGTGATGTGAAGCAATGATGGACTGTGTGAGACCTTAGAACAGGCTGAATGCTAGATGAAATCTGAAGAGACAACCTAGGAAGCTCAAGTATGCCGAAATTGATTTCTTTTGTTTGTTGGACTGTGAAATTTTTCAAATCCTGACACAGACGCCTCTGTATACTTCACAAACGCGGTTTGAAGACACAGACGCTACTCTGTTTAACGCAGACGTGATTCTGAGATTTTCCTGTTGCTGTTTGCCGGGACTGTAACAGTTTTTTGCAATTGTGGACAGAGACGCGCCTGTATACTTCATAGGCGCGATTCCCAGACACAGACGTGTCTCTGCTCGACACAGACGCTGATAAAAATCACAGACGCTATTATGTACTTCACAGACGCGTTTATCCGACACAGACGCGGTTTAAACAGACGCAGACGCGTTTCTGTAACCTTAGTGCAATCTTTCCTATCTGTGAATTTGTTTTGCTGTGACCAAATCTGATTTTTCGACTGTTTTTCGTGACAAGAGGACACAGTGTTGATGACTCAATGTTTGCAGACTGTTTAGACTCCAAAAAGTGTGTTGTTTGATGTAAAAAAAAATTTTGCATACACTTGAAGACACAAAAGACACAATGTTTTGCTGTTTTGTCTTTGAGTGTTTGAATGTTTATCATAAGTCAAGCACAATTCTTATGGCTGGCCAAGACAATAGTTGTTGATCCCACATGGGGTTTTACCCCCGAGGCTACGCTATTCAAAGCGGATACTTAGATGCTTGACCTCACTGGCTCCACCCTCGGCACTCACTTCTCGGGTCAGCCAAGCATCAGTCCCCATGAAAACTCCCCATGGCGAACTTTGTATCTCTACTAAGAACCGTATGTGTGTGGGCCGCTACCAGAGGTCCGACCTCCTGCCTCAACAACTAGAAGGATTTGGGCATCTAAAACAAAGAGGTGCTAGTAAGGGCATCCGCTCGTGTGGCCATACATGCGGCACTTTCAGCTCTGTAAATACAGAAGGCTCCCAGCCGGTAGGGGTTACGCCCTACAAATGATCAAATAAATTTGATCAAACGGGTTTATGGGGAGACATAGTGTCGGTATGAACTAATCAGCACACGTTATTCATAGTTTTCACCATGAATACATTTGATTACAGTGGCTTGGAAGAAGATGGCTTTTCTTTTGCTACCACTTGGGTCGTTCTCTTCTCACTAGTAGTCCTAATGACCACACGGGAAGATAGGCCCTCTAAAGAGTAAACAAAAAGAGCCTATTGCTCAAGACACAAAAGACAATGATTCAATTTTAATGCACCAATTGAAGTGTTTGCTAAGCTATGAAACAAGGCACACAATAAAAACTACAAAACCCTAGCTAAGGCCCTGCAACAAAATTGTTAGTAGTTTGGGTTGTTTCAAATGATAACCCCTTCCTGCAAGTACACAAGTTAGGTAAATTTTAGAAAACCCAAAAAGACTTTGTGAAAAGGGGCCTTCAACAAAAACGTATTTGTCTCCAAAGCAAACTGCACAAATCAGGTTAGCTAGATCTGCAAAGGTTAGCCGAAAATAAACCAGATCTGAAACCCTAAATACAAAATCCAAAAACCCGAATTGAAAAACTTGAAAATTTGCAAAACGGAATGCACAGACGTTGTTATACCAGACACAGACGCGTCTGTCCGTCACAGACGCGGTTCTGTGATTCACAGACGCGATCGAAGAACACAGACGCTTCTTTATGTTACAGACGCGATAAGATGATGCACAGACGCGATTCGGAATCACAGACGCGATTCGGAATCACAGACGCGACTTTCGGAAACCTGCAAAAATAAAAAATGACAGAAACACAGACGCGATCCAAGATATCTCAGACGCCTCTGAAATACAAAAACGCGATCCGAACACTCGCAGACGCGGAAAAAACCTAAAATATCGTCGAAATCGTCCGATCTGCAACTTCAAAATGCCAAATCTGCAACAAAATTGTTAAATGCAAAGGGACAAGAGTCCCACCGGGCGTGCCAAAATGTTTATGGTGAAAATGGATAACAATGAACAATAATATTGAAAGACTAAAATGGATTCAACCACCAAACCCTAGCCTAACAATGAACAAAGATCCACCATAACATATGAAGATAACCTAAGACAATGCAAATAACTCAAAATCACAAAGATTATACCATCACATGTCCACTAGGGTTTTGATCTCCATTCTTCCTATCTCCATTGATCTTGCTTGATATACTTGCTCTCAGATTTTTGTATGCACAAGAGCTCAACAAAGAACGGAATGTGGTTGCAAGTGGAATTGTAGTGTAGCCAAGTACTCCAAAATCAGTCATTAGGATATGTCATTAGGGGTCTTAGGCATTAGGGTTTGACAATGAAGAAAGCATCTCCTTAAATAGAAGACACAATAAGAAATGGAGGGTTAAGATTGAGAGGTGTAAAAAGAGAGGTCGGCTAGGATTAGAGGGTAGGTATAGGAAATAATAAAATAATGAAAGAGGTAGGTAGTGTAGGAATTAAGAGATGAATGACATGTGTCATGTGTAGAAAAAGATAATGAATTAATTAAATAAATAAAGATTTATTTAATTAATAGAAGAAGTAGGACAATTAAATAAATAAAATATTTATTTAATTTAAGAAAGGGATAATTTAAATAAATAAATGTATTTATTTAAATGATAAATAAGGCTAGAAGAGGATAAATGAATTAATTAAATAAATAAAGATTTATTTAATTAATAGAAGAATTAGGCTTAGATAATTAAATAAATAAAATATTTATTTAATTAAACATGACAATTTTGAGTGTCTACACTTCCAATAATACATATTAAATTTACATCATTTCCAATTACAAGGTTACATAAATCCATTGATACAAATGACCACATAGGTCTCAAAAGTACAATAATCTCCAACATGAGATGATACATGAAGCACGAACCATAGGAATATCTATGAAGCCATTCCTCGCATCAAGGCACGAACAAAGACATCCGATGGGAAGTGACACTACCACCCGACCATGTGATCCCAAACTAGAATCACCCTACTGTGCTAGGAGATAGCAGAAGACCCTCAGGCAAGAACAAGCAAAACATGGTCAACAATACCAGTGTGACTCCACAGTACTCCAGGTGTTCACTAACACAAGAATTCCTAAAGGGTTACCAACGAAGAATTAAACGAAAGGTTAAATTCCATAATTAAGATTAATCCAATTAACCATCAATTACTTAATGAATACATTCAACCATAATCACATAACAGATTTCATCATTGAAAGATTGAAAGTATTGCAATATAAATTTCTCTTTAAGAAAGCATTTTCTCAAAGCATAACGATAACTGAGCTAATAAAATTCATTAACTTAAGATTACATTATTCATCAAATACATGGCTTCCAATAATACATATTAAATTTACATCATTTCCAATTACGAGGTTACATAAATCCATTGATAAAAATGACCACATAGGTCTCAAAAGTACAATAATCTCCAACATGAGATGATACACGAAGCACAAACCATATGAATATCTGTGAAGCCATTCCTCACATCAAGACATGAACAAAGACATCTGATGGGAAGTGGCACTACCACCCGACCATGTGATCCCAAAACAAAATCACCCCACCGTGCTAGGAGATAGCAGAAGACCCTCAGGAAAGAACAAGCAAAACATGGTCAACAATACCAGTGTGACTCCACAATACTCCAGGTGAAGGGCAAGTGCAAGGTAATGAGTCACAAATTCATGGAAGTTCACACGTTGGAAAACGTGCTCTTAAAAATGGGGGTCCATTTTCAAAAAATGGGGCCTCGTTTATGCTTCAGGCTCTTGAGCCGAAAGGTAACAGGGGTCCAAAGCAAAAATAAATGAGCCCCCATTTTGTTCTAAAACGGGGGCCCACTTTTAAACAAAATGGGGGCCCATTTTTTAAAAACAGGCCCCTGTTTCTAAATCGTATTTTACCCTTTTTTTCCACAAGCCGCCCTTGTTTGAAAATGGGGGCCCATTCTATGGAATTTGATTCCACAACCTGCCACTTGGATTGGGATTAGGCCTAGGATAGGCCTGGGATGGCCACACCTGAGACATGGACCTGCAAATTCAAATCTCCATGAATGAAAGCACAAATATGAACTTCTGAAATAGTTTACGTGCCTCTATTTAGAGAATTTTTATACGAAATTAAAACCCATTTCATATTATACTGTCTAGATTCTAAATATGTAAATTTATTTAAAAATTAATTATTTTAACTATTTTTCATTTAATTTATACTAAATCGGGTCCATAAACTTGAAATATTAACTAATTTTGTTAATTTAATATAAAAATTATTTTAATAAATTTTGAAAATAAAATAATGTCATCAATCTACACAAAATTATTTTCTATTTAAAAAAAATATGAAAAAAAAATGTTAAGTTTACGTCAAATTATGTGGGTCGTACACATCAAATTTTTAAAAAGATAATTACAGTCATTAAAAAATTAATTAAAAATAAAATATTAAAAAAAAATACAGAAAAATATGCTCATCAATCTTTAGTGTGTTACAAACCATTTCCCAAAATGGTTTGAGAAATTAATTTTAATTGTGCCAAAAAGTGTGGGTCGTACATATGCATGGTATGATCCTGAAACAGGCATTTTTAAAACACAGCTTTTAGAACTCCATTCCAAAAGTTATTTTTTATTATGTGGGTATTAAAATAAATTACATATTTGGAAAGTAAACTCAGAGGGCTATCTTTTATATCACTAACTTTTTCCAAGATTCAATCTCTAAGTGTTTCAAAATTTAAGCTCAAATGAGACAAAATTTGAAAATCAGGGAAAACACTTCCACTTTTTGGCCAAAAAGTGGACTCAGCTTCTTGCATTAACCTTGAACTCAACATCACAAGAAACTAGTGACCCTAAGGAGAGAGTGGCATCACATATCTTATGATGGTTACCCTAGGTAGCCCTCCATACGTCCCGGCCCCCATCCTGGGTTATCCTAGTAACCTTTCCCGAATCCCCGATTCCATCTAAGTCCCATGTGGACTCTACCAACCCTTCGTGAAGACAAGGTCGTCGGTTTGCCATTTCAGACCTTCCCACTACATCTTGAGCCTATACAAGCACTCAACCATGCACGGGGTACAATATCTTAATTAATGTTAAGAACTACCCACCCCCTAATCAATTATTAGGTTATCACTTATTATCTGACTTTCGAGGGGTTATCCTGCCAACCACTTCGGGTGCGACCCCCACTCGAAAGCCACTCTCTCATAGGACACTAAACAAACATGGTCACTCTACGAGGACCCTATGGCGAAACAGACAGCCATAACACCACTACAAAAAATACAGATGACCGAAAATAGTCTTATTAACCCTTGGTTAACCATGAGGAATAAGAACAATATGGTTAAAACAACGAGGTCATAAATATAAAACCTGATCAAGAGGTACAATAAACACCACAACAGAATGACTAAACATAGACAAGAATTTGCAACAAAATAAGCCCCTTGCAAGAAATGCTAAATTCACGAAGATCGAACTTAGACAATCTTTGAAAATAACATCATATACACTTGCAAATTCATCGATTAAAATTTAATAAAGCACCACCATAATGATTAAGAGAAATTCAAGTCATCATTGAACTAATAGGACTAGAAATCTAACTAATCATAAATAATTAATTTACCTCTTTTCAATTTGAACAAGCAACAACCATAATCATTTTAATGAATAAAACACCCCACATTAAATAATACATCTTTCCAAGATGACATTCAGTTTTTATATTCCAATACAATAATCCTAATAAAATAATAAAAATGTATATTAAATATATAATATATCATATGAATTATATTAAAATATTTAATCTGCTTCCAAAATAAATCTAATTTACTAAATTGATCACATAAAACTAATGCCTTGATTAGACAAGTATATATATATATTGAAACGAAAACATGAATTCATAACCACATTGTTATAGACCAGCGAACCAATTAAACAACAATCCAATTAAAATAGCACTGAGGGAAAACGCTTTAAGGATGGCGTTGCTACCATACGGTAGCAATCGCTACCAAATTGTAGCATTGCTACCATATGATAGTAGCCGCTACCAAGCGTTAGCACTGCTACCCTATGGTAGCAAAAGCTACCATCCCACGTGGTGGGGTATACCCTGCCACGTGGGGGGTATTCATATTTTTTTTTAAATTAACTTAAAAAAAAATTCCTATTCTACAACCATATCACTAGTAAAAAAATACAGTGAACAATTTTTTTTTTCTTCAATGGGAATTTCAATAAAGCTTTTTTGCTAACTAAATAATGCATAAAAGAACCAAATCTAAAGATCTTGGGCAAAAATTCAAAAGAATTTTAAGCAAATAGAGGGGATTTGATTCATTTCTACATTTCTTCACACACGTGAAAAATCTTGGAATCATACAAAGAGGGCAAATTGACAAAATTTTGCCAGCATAACCCCCTAATTTTAAACAAATAGAAACTTGAAAACATGCAGAAATCAAAATCTATTTCTTACTACTCCAATTGAGAAAATAATCAAAAACTAAATTTTACAAAAACTTGAAAGCACGCAGCCAACAAGATATTGGACAATCTCTTCAACAAAAAACACATTGATTTGAAATTTGATTAAATTCAAGAGCTAACTACTCTATTTCCAAACAACAAGAATTTCCAATAAGATTTAACAATTTTCAATCACACACGCAAGGAAAAAGCTCAAAACATTTAAATTTTTATTGCAACAAAAGAGAGAAATCTACCCAACCTGAAAAGCAATCCAGGAAGAAAATTGTAGAAGAGCTTCAATCTTGCACACCAATTCCAAAATCTAGATTCCTCCTTCCAAATGGTTTCCAAGTTTTGGTTTTCATCCTTCACTTCCGATGCACTCACAGGTAATATAGGAAAAATATTTTCAACCTAAACTTTTAGGTTAAAAGTTTTCCCCAACCAATAGGAATATAATATTTAAAAAGTTAAAAATCTAATTTCCCCTTTTTTATGACACAATTCTTTTAAACAAAAATAAAAATCTAAAAGCTAACTAAAAGGTCAATGGAAATGCTTTTTATTTATTTTCTTTTTCCCATATGAATTTAACTCAACATTTGCACTAAAATTCAAATAGCATAGCATTTAACTTATTTCTTTTTCAAATTATTTAATACAACTATTTTCACAATATAACATGCAATTTAACCATTTAATTTAACAATTCCATTATTTAATAAAATCAATAAACTCAAGGGCATACTGATTAAATTAAATACGCCAACACAAAATAACACAATTCACTCAAATTAAATCTATTCAAATAACTGGAAGCACTCAAAATGAGAAATGACCATACGATGACTCACAAAACAAAAATACCAAAGCACTATGACTTGCATACCATTCAAACGGGAAAAGACAACTGACTGACAACACTCACATGAGTGTAACTGCAAGTCAATTTAGGGTCTAATAACTATCTCCTCCACTCCCATTAGACAAATAAGGTACGTTCAGACCTGTGAAACTAGGTGGATTCGATACCTCGTACCTACTCGGTACTTGTACCTACAATGTCCTGCATCAAAGAACCACATGTGTATATAGACAAATATATAAACAAACACGGCACACACAATGATGAAGGAGAATCATGACGTTCCATGTCTCACTGGAGTGAGTGAAGGAAAATCATCCCCTTGCATCCCATACACTTGCAAACACAAAACATGTAAATAACATATCACACATACAAAGTAAATATGTCAGTCCATAACAATAATCCATAAAAATTACATTTAACATAAATAAGGAAATATTGCATGAAAGCATACACTACGGATCAAATTAAAGCATGTAATAACCTCGCATAAAGTCTGAATAAAATATAACAATAATGTATCCATCGAACAGTTAGTTGAAGTCAAACAAGAGTCTAAAAAAGTCTGATCAAGAAGGGGTACTACATTCTCCCCCCAAAACTAGGCTTACTCCTGGAAGCCTAAAATAGATAAGAATAAACCTCTCTTATCTTTGCTACATCCTCCCATGTTGTCGAGGTCTCATCATTTGGGTCCCATAGGACCCTTACCTGGTTGATGGTACGGCCCCTGAGGGTCAAATCCCGATGTTGAAGAATGAGCACGGGCTCCATGGAAATTTGTTTGTCCTCGACCTGCAAAGCGTTCCAATCAAGAACATGGATCATATGAAGATGATAAGGTCAAAGAATAGAAACATGAAAGACATCATGGATGTGGGATAGGATCGACAACAAGGCAAGACGCTAGGCAACAGGTCATATCCTCTCAAGGATCTTAAAAGGACCAACAAAATGAGGCACCAACTTAGAACCCTTTCCATAACAGATCAGACTCTTTCGTGGATGCACTCTTAAGAAAACATGATCACCAACTGAAAAATTACGATCCACTCTATGAGCATCAGCATACTTCTTCTGCCTATCCTAAGAAACTACCAAATGCCCACGAATATTCTCAACCTGCTGCTCCATCTCTCGAAGCATATCCGGTCCTAATTGCACCCTATCCTCTAACCGATCTCAACTCAAAGGAGTACGAAAAGGACAACCATACAATTCCTGGAAGAGATACATGCCTATGGAGCTATGAAATCCATTGTTATAAGAAAACTCCACAAGGCAAATATATTCCTCCCAGCGCAACTTCTGGTCCATAACATACATGTGAAGCATGTCCTCCAAGACCTGATTCACACGCTCAGTCTAACCATGGGTCTCTAGGTGATAAGTTGAACTGAAGTTCAACTGGGTCCCCAAAGCATGCTGAAGTAAAGATAGGATCTCTATTAGAAATGATCCGCCTACGAATCCCATGCAACCTCACCACATCTTCCAAAAGACCTCATGCCACTAAATAGATTGAATAGGAACAAAAGGAGAAACTTTGGTCAATCTATCAACAATGACCATGATGGCATCATGACGATGTGAAGAAACAAGAAACCCCACTATCAAATCCATGGAAATGATATCCCATTTCCAATCTGGTACCAAATTAGGTTGTAAAAGCCTTGCAGGGTGCTGATGCTCTACCTTCACCCACTGACATTCTAAACACTTCGACACAAAATTCAAAATGTCACATTTCATACCAGCCCAATGATATATCTATCTAAGATCCACTTGCATCTTCTTGACACCAAGGTGTGTCGAATAAGGTGCATGATGGGCGTCAGTCATGATCAAAATACGAAGACCCTCTAAAGGAGGTATATAGATCAGTCCAAGATGTCGAAGAAGACCATCTGCCTCAAGGTTATATCTAGAATATCTACCCTCTAATGGTCTTTCGGACTCCGTCGAGGCTCTAACATCCTGATACCAGGTGTCCTGAGGAAGAATCCCAATAATTCTCTCTCTCAAGTCTACTCCAAGGGACAATGTTGCAACCTCATGTCGCCTACAACTCAAAGCATCTTCCACTATATTCTCTTTCCCTTGAATATATCGAACCTCAAAATCATACTCACAGAGGAATTCCACCCATCTTTGTTGTCGAGCATTCAAGTTTGCCTGCATGAAAATATACTACAAACTACAGTGATCACTATGCAACTCAAACCGATGCCCCAACAAAAAATGTCACCATCTAACCAACGCATGTAGTATAGCTACCAACTCCAAGTCATGAACTAGATAGTTCAACTCATGGTCCTTGATTTTACGAGACTCATAGGCAACCACACGACCATCCTGCATAAGCACTGCTCCTATACCTTCTAAAGAGGCATCTGTACATACCATAAAATCTTTGGATGGATCAGGAACTGCCAAAATCGGAGCACTAACAAGGATTTCCTTCAAGGTATGAAAAGATGACTCACACTGCTCTGACCAAACAAACTTCTTCCCTTTCCTCTGAAGAGAAGTGATCGAGTGACCTGTCCGGGAAAAACTTTGAACAAAGCAACGGTAATATCCGACCAAACCCATAAAACTTCAAACCTCGAAAATATTGGTCAGCATTGGCCAATCTACAATGGCTTGGATCTTAGAAGGATCCACGAATACACCTTCTCCCGAAACTAAATGACCAAGATAGTTCACCTCTAACTGGAAGAAATCACACTTTGTCAAGTTGGCATAAAGCTAATTCTCCTTCAAACACTGCAATAGCTATCGCAAGTGGCCCTCATGCTCTTCCATAGATCTAGAATAAATCAATATGTCATCCAAGAACACAAGGACAAAATGATCAAGGTAGGTGCGGAAAACCCCATTCATGAGGCTCATGAAAACTGAAGGTGCGTTTGTCAACCCAAATGACACCATTGTGAACTCATAGTGACCATAACGAGTATGAAGTATCGTTATATGAATGTCTGCATCATGAATGCGTAGCTGATGATACCTAGATTTCAGATCAATCTTAGAGAAAACCTTGGCTCCCTTTACCTAGTCAAAAAGATCATTTATACAAGGCAATGGATATCGATTCCTGATGGTTACCTTATTTAGTTGTCAGTAATCAATGCATAACCAAAGAGAACCATCATTCTTCTTAATGAAGATAAAAGACACACCCCAAGGAGAAACACTAGGATGAATGAACCCCTTAGCCATCAATTCCTCCATCTACAACTTCAACTCACTCAACTCCTAAGTAGTCATCTGATATGGAGTTCTTGAAATAGGTTCCACACCAGGAACCAGGTCAATGCGAAAGTCTATGTCCTGCTTCGGAGGCATACTTGGAATATCCATAGGGAACACATCAGCATACTCTCGAAGAATAGGGTGACCATCAAGAGAAATTTCTTGACTCTCTTCCTCATCCACATCCTCAAGAGAAACTGCAAAAAGATGACACCCTCAACACATACACTGCTTAAGTTGCATAGCGGAAATGATACGTAAGGATATCGATCTCTAAACTCCAACAATCCCTACTTTCATGCCATGATCATCTAAACACTCCACTGTCTTCGGACGACAGTCCACACAAGCGTTGTGAGATGATAGGCAATCCATCCCCAACACAACTCCATAAGACCCCAAAGGAATGACTCGAAGGTCAACTGAAGTAACAAAGGGTCCTAGGTCCAACTCACAACTGAGAATGAGGGTATCTACGCACACACACAAACTGGTAGCCAACTCTACTTGCCACCTATCCGCCTGCTTAGCAGACATGAGCCTGCACTGCTCCACAATGGAGGAAGAAATGAAAGAATCAGAAGCACCAAAGTCAAAAAGTACAGAGATAGGAATACCACCCAACACACCTGCAATCTAGATCACAGTACCTTGGTGCTCAACTTGGCGATCATCAACCGATGCAAAAGCTCTATGGGATCTACTTGCATCTCCCACTATCGGCTCTGATGTTGCTGGCCTCTAACTACCTATCTGATAAGAAAGTTGAGGGCATTGAGCGGTTATGTGGCCAAACTGACCATAGGAGAAGCAAGCTCCCCTACTAGGTCCTCTACCTCCAAATGGCCCATGGGACTATTGGAAGCTTCCACTACTAGGCGCCTGAGATGCACCCTGAGAGGACTGCCCTAGGAAACTCTACCTACTCCTCTACCAGTTCCTATTCTTCTTATGCTGAGACTTCCACCCTGTTGTCCTTGAAACTATTTTGGCCTCGGCTGAAAAACTCTGCTGCTGCTACCCACTCTTGGTGAGTGCGTGGAAACTCCTAAAAGGTACAACAGTCTAGGACTGATTCCCTATAACTCTAGATCCACCAAAAGGCACACTCCCAATCTGCACTCCAGACTAGCCTCCATGAGCATGTCCAAGATTCTACTCTACTAGCTTGGTTTTCGCCATGACTATCTCTACTGAAGCAGGCACAAACACTCTCACTCCTCCACTGATGCAGTCGTTTAGACCCCTTAAAAAGTGTTGAAATAGTATTGCCTCATCATTTCCAATACCAACATATTGTTTGAGATCATAAAACCTATGCTCAAACTGATCTACAGACATACCAAACTGGCACAAAGCATTAAACTCATCTGCCCAAAATTGTCTCCACTGAGGTGAAAGAAATTGTGCCCTAAATCTCTCCAAAAAAATCTCCTATGACATGGTGCTAATGTTCACATCGATCCTCTCCTCTTGTAACCACCACCAGATAGAGGCAAAACTCTCGAGACGCATGATGGCGCATCTCGCCTTTTGTGTTGTTGCCATAAGGGTGCATGGCGAAACACCAATCTAAACTAATCAGCTAGGCCTCTGCCTCAAGACCAGTACCCTTACCATCAAAGGAAGGAGGATGGGATCTCATCAAGTCTCTCATGTACCCCATGGTAACTAAGTCCTAGTCCACTGGGACCTCTCTCCTTCTGGGAGACCTCTCTCTCTCTCTCCTCTAGAATTTGCTAATGTGACTCTCCTACCTGAGCATGGATAGGTTGTTCGGCCTCAGGTCAGTGGCCTAGTCTAGCTAGCACCTCCTGAAACATCTGCCTTAACTCTTCCCTTTTGGGAACCTGCTCTGGTGCATGTTGATCATCTTGATGAATAGACTGATCCTGATCCACACTCAGATGAGTGGGTGGTGGTGAAGGAATATGACAATCAGAACCTTGACCACATCCCCCACCTCTGCCTCTATTGCAGCGACCAACATGGCCACCTCCATTGGCTTTCCTAGCCATGACCTAACACTACACAAGAGAAAACAATTTAGATCAACGGCAAGGATACTAACAAAGGAAACACAAACACTAAGACCTAATCAAAAGGTCAAGCTGAATGGGCTCAATATAAAACCAGAATACCCAGTGTTGAAACATGGGCTCTGATACCAAATGTAATGCCCCGCCAGGAACCCCAAAGGAATAACCACACAACTAGGCAACTAAGGGTGAAATAATCTTTTTTTTTTAAAGCATAAATCACATTAAGAGGATTATCTACTACATTGCACATTAATAACACAAGTGGAAGACTAACACAAGAATTCCTAAAGGGTTACCAATGAAGAATTAAATGAAAGGTTAAATTCCATAATTAAGATTAATCCAATTAAACCATCAATTACTTAATGAATACATTAAACCATAATCACATAATAGATTTCATCATTGAAGGATTGAAAGTATTACAATATAAATTTCTCTTTAAGAAATCATTTGCTCAAAGCATAAGGATAACTGAGCTAGTAAAATTCATTAACATAAGATTACATTATTCATCAAATACATGGCTTCCAATAATACATATAAAATTTACATCATTGCCAATTACGAGGTTACATAAATCCATTGATACAAATGACCACATAGGTCTCAAAAGTACAATAATCTCCAACATGAGATGATACATGAAGCACAAACCACGGGAATATCTATGAAGCCATTCCTCGCATGAAGGCGCGGACAATGACATCTGATGGGAAGTGGCACTACCACCCGACCATGTGATCCCAAAATGGAATCACCCCACCATGCTAGGAGATAGCAGAAGACCCTCAGGCAAGCACAAGCAAAACATAGTCACCAATATCAGTGTGACTCCACAATACTCCAGGTTAACTCAACATCACAAGACACTAGTAACCTTAAGGAGAGAGAGTGTCATTGCATAGCTTATGATGGTTACCATAGGTAGGCCTCCATAGGTCTCGGCCCCCATCCTGGGTTATCCTGGTAAACTTTCCCGAACCCCCAGTTCCATCTAAGTCTCATGTAGACCCTACCAACCCTTCGTGAAGACAAGGTGGTCAGTTTGACATTCCAAGCCTTCCCACTACATCTTGAGCCTATACAAGCACTCAACCATGAATGGGGTACAATATCTTAATTAATGTTAAGAACTACCCATCCCCTAATCAATTATTAGGTTATCCCTTATTATCTGACTTTCGAGGGGTTATCCTGCCAACCACTTCGGGTGCGGCCCCCACTCGAAATCCACTCTCTCATAGGACACTAAACAAACATGGTCACTCTATGAGGACCCTATGGCGAAACAGACAGCCGTAACACCACTACCAAAAATACAGGTGACCAAAAACATAGTAGATTACTAACCCTTGGTTAACCATAAGGAATAAGCACAATATGGTTAAAACAACGAGGCCATAAATACAACACCTGATCAAGAGGTACACTAAACGCCACAACAGGACGACTAAACATAAATAAGAAGTTGCAACAAAATAAGCCCCTTGCAAGAAATGCTAAATTCACCAAGACCAAACTCAGACAATCTTTGAAAATAACAACATCATATACACTTGCAAATTCATCGATTAAAATTTGATAAAATACCACCATAATGATTAAGAGAAATTCAAGTCATCATTGAACTAATAGGACTAGAAATCTAACTAATAATAAATAATTGCTTTACCTCTTTTCAATTTGAACAAGCAACAATCATAATCATTTTAATGAATAAAACACCCCACATTAAATAACACATCTTTCCAAGACGTCATTCAGTTTTTATATTCCAATACAATATTCCAAATAAAATAATAAAAATTTATATTAAATATATAATATATCATATGAACTATATTAAAATATTTAATCTACTTCTAGAATAAATCTAATTTACTAAATTGATCACATAAAACTAATGCCTTGATTAGACAAGTAAATATATACAAAAAAGAAAATAATAAAATAATATCGAAATGAAAACATGAATTTATAACCACGTTGTTATAGAACAACAAACCAATTAAACAACAATCCAATTAAAACAACGTTGAGGGAAAACGTTTTAAGGATGGCGGAGGCTACCTTTTTGGTAGAAGTCGCTACCCTTTGATAGCACTGCTACCATACGGTAGCAGTCACTAGCAAATGGTAGCACCGCTACCAAGCGATAGCACTGCTAGTCTATGGTAGCAGAAGCTACCATCCCACGTGGTGGGGTATACCCTACCACATGGGGGTTTTAATATATTTTTTTATTTTTTATTTTTTTTAAATTAACTTAAAATAAAAATTTCTATTCTGCAACCATATCACTAGTAAAAAAATACAGTGAACAAAAAAAAAATCTTCAATGGGAATTTCAATAAAGTTTTTTTGTTAACTAAATAATGCTAAAAGACCCAATCTAAAGATCTTGGGCAAAAATTCAAAAGAATTTTAAGCAAATATAGGGGATTTGATTCATTTCTACATTTCTTCACACATAGGAAAAATATTGGAATCATACAAAGAGGGCAAATTGACAAAAAAATTGCCAACAAAACCTCCTAATTTTAAACAAATAGAAACTTGAAAACATACAGAAAACAAAATTTATTTCTTACTACTCCAATTGAGAAAATAATCAAAAACTAAATTTTACAAAAACTTGAAAGCACACAGCCAACAAGATATTGGACAATCTCTTCAACAAAAAATGCATTGATTTGGAATTTGATTAAATTCAAGAGGTAACTAGTCTATTTCCAAACTAAACTTTCAAACAAGAATTTCCAATAAGATTGAACAATTTTCAATCACACACATAGGGAAAAAGCTGGAAATATTGAAATTTTTATTGCAACAAAAGAGAGAAATCTACCCGACCTAAAAAGCAATCCATGAAGAAAATTGTAGAAGAGCTTCAATCCTGCACACCAGTTCCAAAATCTGATTTTCCTGGTTTCAAATGGTTTCCAAGTTTTGGTTTTCAATCTAAATTTTTAAGTTAAAAGTTTTCCCCAACCAATAGGAATATAATATTTAAAAAGTTAAAAATCTAATTTCCCCTTTTTCATGACACAATTCTTTTAAACAAAAACAAAAATCTAAAAGATAACTAAAAGGTCAGTGGAATTGTTTTTTATTTATTTTATTTTTCCCATATGAATTTAACTCAACATTTGCACTAAAATTCAAATAGCATAGCGTTTAACTTATTTCTTTTTCAAATAATTTAATACAACTATTTTCACAATATAATATGCAATTTAACCATTTAATTTAACAACTCCATTATTTAATTAAATCAATAAACTCAAGGGTATATTAATTAAATTAAATACGCCAACACAAAATAACACAATTCATTCAAATTAAATCTATTCAAATAACTGGAAGCACGCAAAATGAGAAATGACCATACGACGACTCACAAAATGAAAATATCAAAGCACTATGACTCGCATACCGGTCAAACGGGAAAAGATGATCGACTAACAACATTCACATGAGTGTAACTGCGGGTCAATTTAGGGTCTAACAACTATCTCCTCCACTCCCATCGGACAAATAAGGTATGCTCAGACCTGTGAAACTAGGTGGAGTCGATACCCTGTACCTACCCGGTACTTGTACCTGCAATGTCCTACATCAAAGAACCACATGTGCATAGAGACAAATATATAAATAGACACGGCATGCACACCAATGAAGGAGAGTCGTGATGTTCCATGTCTCACCGAAGTGAGTGAAGGAAAATCATCTCCTCGCATCCCATACACTTGCAAACACGAGACATGTAAATAACGCATCACACATATAAAGTAAATATGCCAGTCCATAACTGTAATCCATAAAACCACATTTAACATAAATAAGGAAATATTGCATGAAAGCATACACTACGAATCAAATTAAAGCATATAATAACATTGCATAAAGTCTGAATAAAATATAACAATAATGTATCCAACGAATAGTCAACTGAAGTCAAACACGAGTCTAAAAAAGTCTGATCGAGAAGGGGTACTACAGTTAGACAGGTCACCTTTATCGTTTTGGTCTTTGAGGGAGGGAGTCACAACTTATATTATAACTAAAAGAGGGCCAACCACCCATTAGAAATAGAGCATTGCACACTCATGTTTATTTCCATTAAGTGACCCAACATGTGAGATAATTTCGAAGATAATTGTCATGGCTTATATTAGCTTACAAAGTATATTCCATAATGGCGATAGGTTGAGGCTCCTTCACCTCTCACAACCTTCTAAAGAACTTCTAGTTGCATTCTTTCTTTCTTTTCCTCAAGACACATACACTCAAAAGAAGAATTCTCTATTATTAAAATAAGAATCTTTAGACACCTAAAATCGTCCTACCTTTACAGACATCAATTTTACTAACTTTTATTCTAATTAATTGAATAATTTTAATTATTTAATTAATCTAACTTTATTCCTCTAATTTGAATGCAAAAATCAAATCTCCCTTCAGTCCCATAATTAAATAATTTTTAATTTAATTATCTAATTTTCTTCCAAATTTTAATTAAATAATTTATTATTTAATTAATCCTCTTTACATTCACTTTTATTAAATAATCTTTATTATTCAATTAAACCAATTTCTATTTCCTCTCATGATTAAATAATTATCTTAATTATTTAATTAACTTAAATCCTCTATATTTTTTCCTTTTAATAGATAAGTACTGCCAGTAGGGGCAGCAATAAAAAGATTACATAGATAAAGGGGGATTACTAGAAAAGATACCCTATCCCCATCCCAATTTCTTTTAGCCTTTCTACAATTTCCTCTGTATGTAGATCCTTATTTTCATTCATGGGCCTCAAAATCATCTGGCCGATATTTCTGGCCTACCCCGTCTTTGAAAAGCTTCCAATCTTTGGTCATCTTGTTCTTTTTCTTTTCTACATAAAGGTCAAAGAATCCCAGCACAATCTCTAATTTTGGCACAGGCTCAAGAGTATCCAATGCGGCCTTAACTTCCTCTTCATTTTCCTCTTGAACAATGCGATCAACAATCCCATAGGCTCTAATGGCATAGCCCAGGATCTACACAATTGAATCGAACAAGCACTCCTAGATGATACTGTCATGAACATGGTCGATTGCCCAAAAATCAATTCCTAGAATTTTAATCACAATCATTTTTCTTCATCATTGCCCTTTTGGAACAAATGGTTGACGTGTTCGTCAAGGGGCTCCTTAATCTCATGTTGCACAACACAAATACATTTGACACCAAAGTACTCTGCCATCTCAATTCACACGTATAATTAAGGGAAAGAAGCAACTAAATAGCCCCATTATCATCACCTTCAATGGAAACATATCTCTAAAAAATCCTATATTCCTACCATGATTGGATCTTGCAATCTCTCTAGGATTTGTTCCCATGTATTCATCTTTCTAAAGCATGTCTGAGTCTATTACAGTCAGTGAGACGTCAGATTGGAGGAGATAGTCTAAAAAAAATCATGCAGTTTAATCTCCCTTAACATTGTTAGCAAGAGAAAAATACCCTTAAGATTACATAGATAAAGGGGGATTACTAGAAAAGATACCCTATCCCCATCCCAATTTCTTTTAGCCTTTCTACAATTTCCTCTGTATGTAGATCCTTATTTTCATTCATGGGCCTCAAAATCATCTGGCCGATATTTCTGGCCTACCCCGTCTTTGAAAAGCTTCCAATCTTTGGTCATCTTGTTCTTTTTCTTTTCTACATAAAGGTCAAAGAATCCCAGCACAATCTCTAATTTTGGCACAGGCTCAAGAGTATCCAATGCGGCCTTAACTTCCTCTTCATTTTCCTCTTGAACAATGCGATCAACAATCCCATAGGCTCTAATGGCATAGCCCAGGATCTACACAATTGAATCGAACAAGCACTCCTAGATGATACTGTCATGAACATGGTCGATTGCCCAAAAATCAATTCCTAGAATTTTAATCACAATCATTTTTCTTCATCATTGCCCTTTTGGAACAAATGGTTGACGTGTTCGTCAAGGGGCTCCTTAATCTCATGTTGCACAACACAAATACATTTGACACCAAAGTACTCTGCCATCTCAATTCACACGTATAATTAAGGGAAAGAAGCAACTAAATAGCCCCATTATCATCACCTTCAATGGAAACATATCTCTAAAAAATCCTATATTCCTACCATGATTGGATCTTGCAATCTCTCTAGGATTTGTTCCCATGTATTCATCTTTCTAAAGCATGTCTGAGTCTATTACAGTCAGTGAGACGTCAGATTGGAGGAGATAGTCTAAAAAAAATCATGCAGTTTAATCTCCCTTAACATTGTTAGCAAGAGAAAAATCCATTCTTACCAAAGCTAGCAAGTCCTTACTATCGTCATTTGAATTTTTGAGATCATTCCCTTCAATTTTTCCATCCTCTAAACTAATCAATTATAAGGAACCTGTGATATTGGTTTTCCTAGACAGTACTGATAATTAAAATCCATCTTTGTCCATTTTGCCATAGTTCTATCTTTTTTCTTGGTCAAGATATTATTGTCTATAGCCTTTAATCCCTCTCATTTTTTTTTGATAGGGCTATCCCAAGTTGATAAATAGAGTATCCTCGTGTTCTTCGTCACAAAGTTAGGCATCTCAAAGATACCCCATTCTATTTCTTTCCTTCCAGATTTTCCATACCACCATTGAAGGGGTGATAATCCAAAGGTTGTCCCACAAATATTTTTTATTCAGAATAGGCCAACTAATAAGGAATGTCTGTAGTGATGATTGAATAATATTTTTCCAATCCAATGACAAAAACAACCACTCCCAACACTTCTTAGAGAAGGGACATCGAAGTAATAAATGATCTATACTTTCATCATCTAAATAACATAAGGGACAAAAGCTCGGGCCTTCAATCCTAATCATTCTAAATTTGTCACCAATTAGTATCCTTCCATGTAGATTGATCCACAGAAAGGCACTTGCTTTGGGAAGGACATATTTGTTCCAACATAAAATAGACGGCCAATCTTTTCGCTCGATCATAACAACCTGTAATTCACATCCAAGCTTAACAAAATAGTCCTTGAACTTTGAAGCACTCCATATAATTTCATCTTCATCCGATCCAAGGGTAATTCTCCTCTTCCTAAGTAACTCTATTAGAGTAGCTTCATCTATCTCCAGAATTGGAAGACTATGACACAAATCCCAATTCCAATCAACTCCCTGTTCAAGCATTGCTTGAAATATTCTGCAACATACTTTCCATTTTCATTAAAAACTCTTTCTATCAAATCTGGTTCATTCATTGCCAAAATTATAGATTCTTCTCCATTCCAAGAATCATGCCAAAAATCTGTCTTCTTTCCATTCCTAATTCTCCAAGATAGATGCTCCATAATGAGCTTACTATATTCTTATATTAATTTCCTAGAAGTTGTGCCAAAATTATTGATTCTTCTCCATGCCAAGTATCATGCCAAAAATCGGTCTTCTTTCCATTCCTAATTCTCCAAGATAGATGCTCTATAATGAGCTTACTATATTCCTATATGAATTTCCAAGTTGTTGTGCCAAAATTATATATTCTTGTCCATTCCAAAAATCATCCCAAAAATCAATCTTCTTTCCATTCCTAATTCTCCAAGATAGATGCTCCATAATGAGCTTACTATATTCCTATATGAATTTCCAAGTTGTTGAGCCTCCAGTGTTGTTAGCAGTGGTGAGGATACGAATAGGATCCTCACAATCCATATATTTCTTTTGCATAATTAACATCACACTTTCTTGGGATCTTTATATATCTTCCAAACTAATTTAGCCCCCAAAGCTATATTTTTCCATGCAAGTTTATGTATCCCTACACCTCTGTCAACTTTAGACATACATATAGTATCCCATTTTATCAAAATCATTTTCTTTAAATTCTTTTCCCCTTCCCACAAGAATTTTTTTTCATAAGCCCTTCCAAATCAAATATTGTTTTGTTAGTCATACGAAAGCAAGACATAACATATATAGGAACAATAGATAGTGTTGATTTAATAATTTTAATCATGCCTACCAATGTTAGTCATTTGTTCTTCCAATTGCATATTTTATTTTGATAGTTGCTAATAAATTCTTCCTAGTGGGCCAATTTTCTTAGACCAATGAATGAAGGATCCCCCAAGTATTTCACAAGGAGATATGCTATGTTACACTCCAAGATGTGACTAATCCTATTTTGCAATGGTTTTTTTGTATTAAAGAAATAGACCTCTTCTTTATCCTTATGTAAGATCTATCTAGAAGCTTTGGAGTAAATTTATAATGTCTCCTTAATTACTTCTACTTCCTAGATAGAAGCTTTACCGAATATTACTATATCATTTGCGAATTAGGAATGTGTGATTAGAGAAAGTTCCTTTGGTATAGATATTCCCTTCCACGTTCCACTATCTCTCAATTTGACTATTATCTATCCTAAAACGTCCACCATTAATATGAATAAAAATGACAAAATTGGATCTCCTTGTCGTAACCTATTAGATGAGGAAAAAATCCACACATCGGTCCATTTACCAAAACCGAGAAGCATGGTGTAGATATACATGTTTTGACTAGCTTTACCTACTTTGGATCAAAACCAAGTTGCTCTAAGACTTTAAGAAGAAAAAACCATTGAACTCTGCCATAAGCTTTACTAATGTCTAACTTGATTATCATACCTTTAATTTTCTCTACCATCATAGTATGAGTAACTTCAACAGTTAACTGAGTGATCTCCCTACTTGGAGTGAAACCATTTTGTTCTTTGGCAATCAATTTCCCCAACACTTTTTTCAATCAATCAGCCAAAGCTTCAATGATGATCTTGTAAATAGTATTGCATTGCGAAATTGGATGGAAATACACCATAGATGTACATACTTTCTTCTTGGGAATGAGTGCAATAACAATGTTGTTTATGTCACTGGCAAACTTTCCATTCTTCCTAAAATCCTCTACAACTTTCAATACATCAAGCTTGATAATATCCCAACATGTTTGAAATAATTTTACAGGCATTCCATCTGGACCTAGTGATATCTCGAGGCTTAATTGGAAGGCCACAAACTTGATTTCTTCCAAAGAAAATGGCTCCAAGAACATCTTGTTATCGGCATCATCGATATATCTATCGTTCATTGACATCATAGCACAATCAAAATATTTGCTCTAAATATTCTCATGTCCTTTGGCTACATCATGCCTACATTACCTTGGTGTGATTGAAAAAAGAATTTTAGAAAAAAATGTCTATCAAAATAGGGCTAATGGCATCAACAACTAGCCACCAATGAGTTAGCACTTGGTCACATGGTTGACTAGCACCCAGGCTCCACCATGCTTTTTATTAAGACCTAAAAGAACACTTTTACGAAAAAGGTCATAACTTGGGCATATAGTATTGGATTCTCACAAATAAATAGGCATTAGAAATTCAGTTTAGAGAAATACGCAATCATTTATTTGGTTTGGCTTGATTTTTCTAGGTACCTATTATTTCAATTTGAAATCATTTTTGGTCTATTATTTTAGTCTAAAGACACTTTTTTCTATTTTGACTTGTACCTTGGAAATTTGCAATATGACAGACCATGTTTTATGGTGTGAAGCTTCTAATTTCACATTGTTTTATCTATAATTTGTATATGAGGAGTCTATCATTATAAAATCATAGATTTTTCAATTGATCCTTTGATAATCACCTTGAACAAAGGGAACTATAAATCTTGGCAATATAGCATCTAAAAAAATCTCAAGTGTCTTCATCTCTTGCCAAATCTTTGTGGGTTTATCTTTGGATTAATTAGTAGTAGTGTTGATTTTGACACTATGTGTTTATCCAACATATTTTAGTCTGAAGTCACTTTTTTTCTATTTTGACTTGTACCTTGGAAATTCGCTATATGAGAGACCATGTTTTATGGTGTGAAGCTTCTAATTTCACATTGTTTTATCTATAATTTGTATATGAGGATTTTATCATTATAAAATATATTTTTCAATTGATCTATTTTTCAATTGATCCTTTGATAATCACTTTGAACAAAGGGAACTATAAATCTTGGAAATATAGCATCTAAAAACTTCTCAAGTGTCTTCATCTCTTGCCACATCTTTGTGGTATTGTCTTTGGATTGATTAGTAGTAGTGTTGATTTTGACACTATGTGTTCTATCCCACATCTTGAATGCATGTGTACTCTTTAGACTAGAATTTGGGAGGTCTTTGGAAACCCACTTCACCTTTCATTCATAGATTATCCTATTATGGACAATATTCTACCCCTTGATGGTTGTGATAACCTGTCATATGATGATGATATTATATAACACATTGATTATTTGGTAGGTCTTGATAGTTGTGATGATATTGAGGCTTATCCTGATGCTCTTTCCTTCATTTATTCTTTGGCCTCTATAACTCCTAATCTAAATTGAAAGGATCCATATTCTTTATTTGTGAGTCAGTATCTGAGATTAAGGATTTTTTGTTTTCAACATTTCATATTCATCTTCAAGTTTTCATATTTAGACATCTTGTGTGGACACATCATCATGGGATAATCAATATAGCTAGATGACATACAATAGATACATCGTATTCTTCCAAAATTGGTAAATTGAGATGAGCAGTTGACAGATATTGCAGGTTTGTTTTACGAGTCCCATCATAAAAAATCGATAGACATACATGAGGACATCCATTTTCTATTTGATAACATCATCATCATAGTTGTTGTTACACCGTCTCTATCTTTAGATATTTTGTTCATCTCTACATTGGCTTGGCTTGTCACCTTCTTAATTTATTAGGCTTGTATGTGATTTAGTTGTGGCATATTTTAATGTAGGCATGACAACACTTGAGTATAATTTAGAGACAACATCAACATTAACACCACCACCACCACCAACAACAACAACAACAGTAACATCATTAGACATATTACATCTATACATGGTATTGTTTTTTCTCAAAGGGATAAATGTTGTTTGTCGTTTTGGATCTTCATCATGATCTTTTGTTGAGCATCTACCTTCAGAACAAGAGATCATACATTGTGAGAGGCCTATATAGTTTCTCTCTTTCTCTCCTATATGGGGAACATTGATTATATTTTTGTGAAAAAAGTAGTCCTTGAGGGATCACGTTGAGACCTCCTTCCTTCCTTCCTTCCTTCCTTGTTTCACTAGTACATGTTTGTTTGCATCTTTTATCTTTTGGAGAGGGGATTTTTCCTACGTGTTTTTCTTTGTTATTCTACTTATGAGAGATTTATTTATTTGTATTGGGGTAATTAACATTGCCTTGTAGCTAGGATCTATCCATCATCCTTTCATCTTTGTATGTTCCTTAATTTTTACTTAGGTGGGGTGTTAGTGTGAACATGGTATATTGCTTAACTAATTTTTTATTAAGTTTTATTCACATTTACCTACTTAAGCTTACTTATGTCATTTACTTTTTGTGTCTCATATTATATCCTTCAAGACACTTGCCATGATCTTAGTATGTCCAAGGTTTCATCGTTGTCTTTATAACAAGAGTTTCATCATTGTTTATTGTACCTATTTCATTTTTGCATCTCATGAATTCTTTGGCTTTGTTGGGAGTGTCAAGAAATTGTTGTAATTTGTGTCCTTCTTTATGCTCAAGAGTCTAGGGTTTAGGGTTTAGTAGCCATGGTGGGAGGTTTTTGGCATTGCCTTTTAAAAATCTTTTGCTTTGTTATTTTTTCTCATTGACCGTCCACAACAGGTCACATGCCTATAAGTTATTTTCCAAAGGATTTTGCATCGTAGAATTACCAGCCTCATGTTCTAGCCCCATGGTATTTAGCTGATTTCTATGTTGGGCATTTTAAAAATAATTTTTCATAAAGCCCCTATCGCAGCCTTAAGTCTTATGTTTAAGTCCCAAATGGCCCTAGGGATCACTATCCTCTCACCCTTCATTAGTAAGCATGTGCTTTAAAAATTTATTTAAGTGATGCTTGTATGTATTCAGGGACCACACGATAGCGGAGTTGTAGTTTGAAGCGGTAAATTTTTACCCCACATGCTCCATTTCATAAGTGTTCAGTTCCCGCAGGATAGTGGGAGGTTCATCAGGCTGAAGGAAATCTTCCACCGCAACAGTTGACCAGGTACAAGTTTTGCCTTGCGGGTTGGCGGGATAAGGGTGTTTATTGATCCCGCTACCTCGCACAATGCAATAGAATTCAATGAAGCGAGGCATTCGGCACGTAGGAGGAAACAAGAGGAAGTACAATGGAATAGTGAATTGCATGATTCAATGAAGGAATTACCACCCCACATGATTTGAAGAGTGACAAGGAAGTGTTCTAGGTTGGCAGGAGATGAATCTAGTCCTTTACCCCCCCATCGCGTATGTCAGAAATTGAGAACAAATAATATTGTGAGTTAGCGGGTATGAAGGAGGAGCTCTCCCCTGCTATCCCATATAACTTAAGAAGGAGATTGTCATGTTGGCGAAGAAGCTAAACAAGGCAACCCTGTGAGCTGGTCGGAGGAACTAGGGGATGAAGAAAATTTTACCCCACGCGACAAAAAGACCATGAAAGGTGTGAAGCGGGACAACGGGATAGGCATAGAATGAAGACCCCTCTACCCCGTGGGGCAAAAGTAGCATATTTTTTTGCATGCGGTCCAATGGGAGCAAAGGAGAAAGTAGACCTTTCCATCTCGGATGAAGAGGAGCAGGAACAAAGAAAAGCTCTAACAAGGGAATGAGATAGGGAAAAGGCAAATGTTGTGGGATTGCGGGAGATAGTTGAAGTAAGAAGGTAAAGCTACCTCGCAAGGCTAAAGGTGACCAATGGAGATAGATGTGGGTTAGTGGATAAGTATGCAATTCTTTCCCCGCTATCCCATGAACAAAACGCAAAGAGAAAATCACTATGCAGGGAAACAAGGAGGTAAAGGTGGTAGAGCCCCACTATCTTGCATCTTAGAAAGCGATAGGACAAAGACGTTGCGGGGTGGCAATAGAAGAAGAGATAAAGGGATCTCTCTATCCCACATGATACAGAGGGGTAGGATGAAGACCTCGTGGATGAAGATTAACAAGGAGATGATAGGATCTTTATATACTGCAAGGGGATGATTTAAGGGGAAAATGACATGGTTTCATTAAAATTGACACTTTATAAAACCAGAGAGATATCAAAGGTGACGAAGAATAAATCAAAGGACACCATGTCAGTAGTCAATGGAGTCAAAGCACAATCTACTCATTCGTTTCAAGATCAACGATCGAATTTGAATCTTAAGCCACCAACCTACCAAGGAATGCACGTATAGAGTAATAGCAAGCCTGCTATGAGAAATAAAAGCAAAATTCAAAATGTCATTATTCACCATGAGATTTCAGAGCGATCCCAGAGTAAATTTCAAGCATCCAAAGGCGACCAAGAGTAGCTTCCAAGCCGTAATTACAATCAACAGGGTGAAATAAACCAGTAAGTCAAATCCAATCTATCGCTTTGTGTTTTAAAAGGGAGAATTGCAAGTGTTGCAGGGGTTTTAGTGAGAAATTTATATAGTTGTACCCTAGGAGTAAGGAAAGGGTTGTTTTCTTTCTGAATTTCATAACTCTACTAGTTTTAGACAAAGAAATGGCCACCCTCGTCAAGGATTCCTCTGTCCCTATTGCTAAAAAGACTTCCAAAGAAGGAGAAAGCTTTGCTCAACCATAAATTACCCACACAATCCCACTTAATGTTATCCTACTTGTCCATGCAATTATGGGAAAACCTATAACTGAATCAAGCCCATCTTCTCCTGCTAACACCCCGCAAGCCTCCCCAGCACTGAAACAAATGTTCCTCCTCCTTCAAAGGAGCCTATAAAGCTAAAACAAAAGAGGGCACCCAAGAACATTGTTGTAGTCTCATCGGGTTATGAGGAGTCTGTTGAGCCAAACCCTCCTCCTAAAGCCAGGAAACCCACACCAAAAAGGAGGAAAGTTGCCCCAAAGAAAGCATTTGTAGAGCCATCCACAAAAACTCTCCCCTTTGCTGAAAACCCTCAAGGTGAGGCATCTAATCCACAAGAGGGCACTCCCAAGCCCAAAAGAAAGAGGGCTCCAACCAACAAAGCCACACCTACGGCCGCCACATCATCAAAACAAGCCCCTGCTACAAAAGGACCAACCTCTGCCCAACAAGAAAACCCTACAGAGGTTCCAACCAAGGGTGCAGAGGAGATTGAGAAATAAGTAGAGGAGAAGTTGGAGGAGATAGAAAAAAGAAAGACGAAAGAAACTAGAAGCCTTACCCAGGACCTCCTGGAATTATTGCCTAGGTCAAATATGCATGAGTCATGCAAAACAATTTTCACAAATTATAACTCCAACAGTAGGGATGCCATATTAGTGATAGGGGTTGGGATATTTTTTTCTAATTTTATGGGAACAAGGACAATGGAATTCAAGTCTCCAATCCTTGGAGCCTTAACTTGGGGAAGCTAGTTGTCCCGAATGTTTTTGTGGAGCCCATATTGATCAAGGAGCTAGCAAAGCACTACCACCCCTTGAGCATGATAGTAAGAATGACTAGTGAATATTGTTTGTTGGATGTAACAAAAGAATCAATAATTTAATGTTTTGAATTAGATAAGAATGCTCTTAAGAGCATTGACAAAAGGAGATTGCAGGCAAAGTATGCCTCAAGGAAAAGGGTTATAAGAGAACAAATACTGCCACATTTTTTGAAGAGAATGTATAAGGGGAGGCAGAGCTACTTAATGGATGCTAAATATTTTGGCATAGTACTTTTTGAAGACTATTTTGTGATGACCTACTATGCCTTATGCTAGATTTGGGGGGAATAGTGTGGGTTAACTCAAATCCCCATTGAATACATAATGATGGCAAGCAAAATCCAGCATTCGGAGACTAATGAATTATATGATTTTGATACACTTCTTCAAGAGAAGCTACATGAGAGTCTGATTGAGGCCAAAAATGAAAAAGATGATTTAAAATTTAGACATTATTCTTTGATTTTCTATTTGATTCTTTTTCAAAACAGTAAAGTGTGGGATGAGGCATTACAAATAGAGTGTGATCCAATAACAAAGCAAAGGTGGCTGTCCAAAAGTGGACAAAGATATGAGATAAAGGATCAAAATATTCTTGTTATACAAAATTCTTTGATCATTTTCTAGTAAAAGTTCTTGGGATGTTGGGAACAACTCTACCAAGGTTACCAATGCATATCATAAAAGTCATAAGAATAAGAATTGCCAAGGCAGAAAATGTAGAATATCCAGAGGGAGCATTCTCCCATAACTTTGGTGATTTATTTTTATATTCAAACTGTACATTAATCAAAATTTATGTGTGCCCGTAGCTTCCTCATATTTTGCCCATCACAGTCTCCCCAAGGCTTGCCTTTATAGAATTCACATGGAAAATAATGTGCATGGAAAAGGAGTTGGTTAGAATAGAGAAAAAGGGACATCACATCCCTAGAATGATTACTTATGAAGGGTTTCGTGTGGAGAGTGATTCTCTTGAGAAGGTGCAGCATTTTTTTGTGAGCAATTATCGACTCAAAGTGAGCGAAGTAAGAAATTTTGACCCAGAGGGCTACATAAATGAGTTGAGAACTCAAAGGCTCAAAGTAAGAGGCTATTCCTACCATTTTGATGAGCAGGAAAATTTAATTATAAATGCCAATCCCTTTGAGGAAATTCAGAGGAGGAAGATATGGGAGTATCTACAAAAGTTGGAAAGGGAGAGGAGAGAAGAAGACCCCAACTTTTAGGGATTCTGCTATGATATATAGAATAATTTTTGCGAAGATGCTATGCAAAATGAGGTCTTTTGAAGGGATCATTACCTCATAGTAGAAAAGAAAAGAAACAGGGTAGCTCGAAGAGATCCTTGAGGAAAGACCTACTTATGAACCTCCTACCTCTTCAAAGTCAAAGGGCGAGGGAATTTTGACTAAGGGATCTTCTCAAGATATCTCCTCACAACCCCCCTCTCAAGAGAATCATCCTATAGAAGTTTATACAAGAAGAATTGAAAAGGGTAAGGCCAAAATCTTAGATTTTGTAGATGTAATTGATACAGAGTATGATACAACTGTGCAACCCCCTTATCCTCTTGGAGAAACATTCATAGATGATGAATGCGTTGAAGTCCTTATGGACTTGGCTTGGACTACCCTTCCTAATGTTGTCCTGGAGGAAGATGCTAATGATGAAAGAATAATTGCATCAATCCAATTCATGGGAGATGATAATTTTGTAAATACCTCAAAATTTAAATATTTTTGGATGAGAGAAAAGCTAAAGGATTTATCTGAAGAAGAGATTCAAAATTTTGGTAAGAGTAGTATTCAATGAACCCCATAGCAGGCTAGAGAGCTTGTAAAGAAAACTGATATGATGCTCATCCCGGGATGGGACTTAGAGAATATTTTGTATTAGATTAGGTAATGAGGCAAAATGACCCTACTTGTGCTCAAGAATTTGGGGAGCATGGGTCTGGATTCAGCCCTAGTATAAAGGCATTTTCTTTTATGGACCAAGGCCCCAAATATTGATAAGGCTACTATTTTGTATGGATTAGAGAAAAAGGTTGGGGATACCATTGTCAGGACACTAGTAGATACAATAACATTAGAGGTCACCACCATAACCATGCATGTTGCATAATTTGCAAGGGAAGTAGTATTTGATTTGGAAAAGAAGCATGAGAGGCTTAAGAGGATGCATGTAGCTTTGTAGGCTAATCATGACAAGATATACATTGAAGAAGGTAATAGCTATAGGAGAAGCCACAAAATTAACAAAGCTTCAATTGGAGGAAATGAAAAGGATGCAAGATGAGTTACAAAAGCCAAAGGATGAGTCAGTAACTAAATATTTAGAGATAAAGAAAGCAACAATTTTGCAGGTGGCAAATAAAGTTATTTCCAAATTAAATGAAGTGCATTCTTCCTATTCTTATGTGATCCAATTCAAGGCCTAGTTGGATGAAATTATTTCATTCTTTTGTCCTTTGAGGGTCACATGGTTCCCTAAAGGTCCAGTACTTAAGGAAATTCTTTTAGCAGTAAAGAATATGTCAAATACTCCTCCAGCCATGAGTGCCACATGGAAAGTTATAATTTATTGATTAAGGAGTTCCTCATGTTGAGGAGGAGAATAAAAAATTGTAAGAGAAATTTGATTCTTTCAAAGGTCTACAAAAGGATGACATTCCTTCAATTTTGACAAGTTAAGTTCAAATGAAAGAGATTGACAGTGGCGGATGGACTTCTAAGAGTTAGTACATGCAATTTTTAAATTGCTTGTTAGAGACCCCAATAAGAAAGACTCATCATTTAATCATTGATAGGATTATTGACGTTGATTCATTGTACCACAAATTTATTGTATAGGCCACATTAGTACCCACCACCAAAACCAAAGATGCCATGAACAAACTGCAAAGTTTGAAATCTTTTGTCTAGCTGATTGATGAAGTGGATGGGTGTCACAAAAAGTACTGCTCATTGGAAGAAGAGTAGCCTAAAGAAGAAGAGGAATAAATGCTATACCTTTTTTGTGTTCCCCTTCATTCTTTTGACAGATTACATTTTTGGAAAGAGTTGTTCTCACACAACCAGCATGTACGTGGTCCAGTCAAGTGCAGATTCCAACGTCAGAACCTTGATAGTGACAAGCAATACATCCAGAAAGTGTCCCAACCACACTCCTTCAGACCTGTAGCTCAATTTTCAAGAAATTAGTTATGGTAGCCACCCCTAGCCACCTTTCTTAGGGTGATTTTTAAATGTACTTACAAAATATTCCTTTTGGCATATTTATTGTGTGAAGCAATTACTTTTTGACAAGTGTCTTACTCAGCTTGAAGCTTTTTTTTCTCCCTTGTCTTATAAAAGGGAAATCATGACCAGTAAGAAGGATTTGGAAATTTTGAGTAGTATGTATTAGGATCTGAAAGATATAGAAGATAGTCTCTTTTTCTGCATGTTTTTAAGAAGCAAATTTTATGTGATGTATCTCATGTTTTCTAGAAAAATCAATAAAAGAGATCACTTTCATTTTTGCTCCTATTTTCTTGTGTTTATGTTGCATGAACTATGGTATTAATTATGTTACAGTTTGTCTTCTCTCAAGTAGGGGATGCATGTTCTTTATGATGGGTTTCATTTCAAGCAAATGAAATAAATTATGTCTTAAGAATATTGCAATATATCTTTGAGGAAGTGTGAGGAAATGGGAGGTAGTTTCAGTTAAGTATTGTATGCAAGGCATAGAATATTTGATAGATGGTTCTAACATTGAGTTATCACATTATTTCTCATCATTAACTTGTATTTTGACTTTGTTTTCCATAGGATAGGTATTGATCATACCTTCCTATTCGAAATCATTCTTATTTCACCTTTTATATTTCTACAATAGGAGTAGTTTTAGTTTAGAAACAAGTCTTAATTTATGCATGGATGATATAAACTAATTTTTTAGCCATAACTAGGATTTTATCCATCTTTCCTTGGTATATTTTCATTTAGATAAGTTGCTATAGCATGCAATGTCTAAGCATAAAATTGTTGTAGGTCATTAGGACATTGTAAGGGAAACCCACCTTGGTTTTCTAGAGCCTAAAGTGTAGAAGATTCCAATCTGTGACTGAATCTTATTCATTGGCCAAGTCCTATTCTAAGTTTGTTGACAAGTTAGTGGCTCTTTCTTTAGAACTTAGAATCTGTTGATTTGGAAACCAACAGGCTTCATCTAATTTGTTTGACAAATACCTAACTTTAAAAAAATTTCTAGTACATAAATAATAGCATGGTTTGAAAATTGGACTTGACAGCCCAATATTTTGATTCAAACTTGGGACTAAGCAAATAAAATATTTTCAATAAATACATCAAATAAACTTAAATAAATGCATGAGACACATTAAGAATGAGTCTAGAGAACACAAAATCCTATTGATAATCACATTACTTGGAACAAGGATAGACTTAGCAAATCAAAATTCATTTTCATCATTTTTAATTCAAGGACATTTTTCTTCCACGATAAATAAATTTTCATACATCCATCAATAGAATGCATGAACAACACAGTTTCAGAACTTCTCTATGTAGCCAATAATTTCTTGTATTTTACAAGGTTTTTCTTCTTCCACATCAAAAGAGATCTTCTTGTCCTTATTTTCATTTTTACTATGAAATAGGTTTTCTAGTTTAGATAAATGACAAATTGTGTCGTCAAAATCAACCAAAAATTTTTAAAAAAAATCTATGTTTATATGTTGATACTATAACTTTTTGCATTCAAGACTATTGCAATTCATTATTTCAATGATCAATCTGCTATAGTTCTTATTGGAAAAATATTCCAAATCTAATATGTGTGGTAAATATTCCTCTTTTAATGGTGTTTCTATGAAACAAAGCAAAAAAGTACTTCTTATATGTTCAAATAATTTTCCCATAACTGACACGACATGGGGTAGAACTTCCCCAAAACTATTTGTCATTTATACACTATTCAAAAATAAAAGAACATCAAGCACAAACTTATGATAGATTATTCAGACGAGTTTGTCCACAAATTCCTTGTCTCGTTCTGGGCCTATCATACTATAAGGAAAAATAAAATCCGCATGCAAAGAATAGACAACATACTCATCAAAGATTACATGAGATATACCCTAGTAAAACCCTCTTGAGGGAAAAAACCAACCTCCAAAAGCATCCATCATCTATGTAATATTCAGCAATGCAACATTACAATACATTTATGAAAGCCTTCAAAATTCCAACCATCAATAAGCCATCAATAAAAACTCCATGTGAGCAAGCATGTTACCAAGTATCCCATGTCATGCTTCCAACCTTCACAAATGCTAAACCTAGCTAACTAGCTCATAGGCTAACTGGCTAACCCAAACAACTACCCTTGTGGTTTCTTTTATAGACACAAGCTCTCACAAAACCACCAAGTTGTATTACATCAAAACCATGTGCAAATACCACGGGCTAACTACCCCATTGACCCCACATCTAATATTAGGTACTTTATCAAATTAATTTCCCCAATATTAAATAAATACAATATAATATATCCTAATATTACAATACAACTCATCAAGTGGTCCAAAGAATATTCCCAAGGAATATCTACATGTTACACGTCCATGTGCAACATCAAATAATTAAATATTACATTATATGTCCTTGGGAAACTCACATAATAATAAATATTACAATTAAAAACATTATTATGAAAAGTGTAAAACACCTATGTTTCCAACATTCTCTCAATTACATAGGGGTCAATAAGTAACCACAATATGAACAAGGTAACAATCCCTCTAGCACATATACCACCTCAACACATATCTCTAATCACAATATAATATCAACATCACTTATGTCACCATGTATCCTTGAGTACATGTAACCAATCAATCCATGCCAAACTCTAAATGCAAAATAGCACCACCATGAAGTAATTAAGCAAACGATCATGTACCCAATACAAGGAGAACTACCAAGATCAATGTCAAAGCTCTAACCATAATCAAGAACATAACATGACAACATGATCTAACCATCTCCTCCAAAGAGATAACATGCTCCATATGAACATATCAAATAACCATAACATGCTATAACTCTAAGATAGTATCAAGAGTGTACCATGACATAATATCAACCATCCTATCAAGCAAAGATAACATGTCAAATGAAATCATAAACCACACCTCAACCAAGAACTCCATGAGTCCTCCAAGATGTCAACATCCTCAAATATCATGAAGATGACCATCTCCTACCAATGTACCCACAAATGTGAAATATCCTTTTGCAGCAATAGGCTCTAAGGCATCCTCCAAAGTTTGCACACTAAGAAGATCATCCACAATCTAATAGTGAATACATATCACTGCTACAAGCTCCCATTGAATCGTGATACCGATCTCTCCATAGAATCATGATAACCATATCCTAAATGAATATCATCCAGGTCTACATGCATACCATTGACAATAACATCAAGTAAATCAAGATCTCCAAGTCAAGAAGATACAAAACCGTCAACAAACAATCAAGAACCAATTCTAGACCGCCCCATCATCATTGCCAAAATCTCCCACTAAAAGTGTAAACAAGCTATCCATGAAATCATGATAAAACCATCCTCTAATGTGAGAATCAACCAAAACCATCTAGCAATCAAAGAACTCAAAGTGCATATCATGAGCTCCCAAAAGACAAAGTGGTCATGATCCTCAAATAAGAAGATACACTACCATGACCAATTAGGAATCCAAATTAAATCATCACCAATCAATGCACCTACAAATCCAATCATGTCATGCCAAAGTCCCTAAATAGAAGTAACACCTATGACATCAGGATCACCTCCATGAAAACAAGCATCTAACTCCCAATGTGTCCAACCTATAAGCATCACATAGTCAACACCATAGGTCCTCCACCATTACTGTACCTATTAACAACATCTCTCCTCCTCAATATGAAAACAAAATTAGCAAACCATGTGACTAAACCAAGCCACCAATCTAAATATGCATCAACAATGAAAGGTCTATGGGCACAGACAACTCATATCCAAGCCATAAATGCAATCTCATAAGTATAGACCACTTACAACATTGCACAACTTATAGACCCAAGAATGAAACATACATAACCAAAATTAATAATCATGTCAACATGAGAGAAATCTAAGATACATATTGAGTATACAATGACATAAACTCCAAATCTCTAATATGTAACATGTCATAAACTCATAATGTCAACATAGCCAAAAGAACCCATAAACAACTCAGATCATATATCAGCAAATAAAACATCCCAAACCTGCTCCAAACCTGAACCAAAGTGTAGTTCTCTCCAAGGGATTTTTGTCGACTATTTGAAATCCAAAATTTGACTCCATATGCCCAAATTATGGCCTCTCAAAGCCATAAAGGTAACTTTGACTTCCAGCTAACATTTCACTGTCAAAATAGAAAAATATAGAAAAACTAATCATATAAACATGAATTATATTGAACCACCTTTTCAATAACTATTAAAAGTCAAAAATCTGACATCATATGCCCAAGTTATGCTCTATAGAAGAAAACAATCAATTAGACTATATTTGCAAGCATGGAATCCAAAAATTCACCAATATGCCATCAAATTTTATTTTTTTTCATTTTTCTTCGATATGCCATCATAAATATTTTCCAAAAAATATATAATGGTCAACCCAAAAGCCTAGAGCCCACCAAAATGTAAAACACGGCATATAAATTCATTGGCAACATTTTAATTTTTTAAATAGGTTGGCGAAAAATATTTATATTTTTTTGTTTGTTTTTTATTGGTCCACGTGGGGGGTACAGGGCCTGCACCCCATGTGACAATAGGTGGTCCCCATGGACTTACCCCGCCAGAGGATCTCCCCATAGGATAGGGGCTCCGCGGGGCTTGTCGGCCACTGTCGGTTGGGGTCAGCAGTGGGGTAAAAGCACAAAGTTGTGTCACACTTTTATAAAGAAAATGGCTAATACCAATTCAACTTTTTAAATTGAATCAATAAAAAGAAATATATTTTTTGAATTTTGAAATGGTGTAAACTTATAAAATGTATATTTTTTTGTGTATTATATGTTAGTAAACACTATAATTTCTTATAAAGTAAACACTATAATTTAGTTGCTGATAAAATGTTGAAATTGAAGTTACATGAGGCATCACACTTTATATAGCAAATTTTACCTTTTTGCTTAAAGTTTTTTATGTATATTGATAACTTGAAACTTTAGTGCAAAAATATATTTTTAACTGTTTTTATGTGTATATATATTTCAATAAATTTGAAAAGTTGCGTTTATTGAAATATAACTCTTTTTCATTTGGCGTCAACTTTTTTCTTACTTATTTATCCAAATTAGAAAATAATTATATCATCTTGACATAGACTATTTTCTCTAGAGCCTTTTTTTTCAAATAATTTAAATAAATTTTAGTATTTTTCCTTTACAAGATAATCCACTTTATATTTTAGTGTTGATGACCTACTTTCAATAAGAATAAAATATAAAATATAAAAACTAATTAAAATATTAAAAGATGTATATTTTAGAAAATTTACTTATAGATCTATAAAAGGGTATTTTTACATTTCAAAAACTATATCATTTATAAGAGTGGGAGTTGTTGAAACGTCAATTTTATTTTTATTTTTTTAAAATTTGGTAATTAGACTCAAAGTGGTATAAAATATACTTTTAGTAGACAATTTCAATTGGAAAACTTGTGGCACATATATAAGATTGCTATAATGAATCTCCATAGACCATATGTTTGACTAAAATTAATTTTTAGTTAGAATTACTTAAATTCACTTGTGTTGATAAGTTGGCCTAAAACATGACATAGTTTTCTACTTTTGCCTAGTGTGGGCTAAAAAAATTTGCTTCTCAATCTTCCTTCGTCAAAATAGGGAAAATTATATATCAAAATTTGTCTCTCAGCTTCCCTGATCATAGTTGTGGGGTTTGTTTTGTCCCACGAGGTCAAATCTGAAACTTCGCCCCTAAAACCCCCAAACTGCAAATCCATGGAAATCCATTTTGAATAAAAAATTTATAACACCATATTTGCAACAAATGCCCACAAATTTGCAACCCCACAACCTACAACAAACCCTCATATCTTGTCTTGTCTTACATTCTTACATTCATTAATGGATTCAAAACCTAGGGTTATAACACCATAAAGTCATAGCTTTGATACCACTTGTAAGGAAACTTGCAGCCATACATATGACAATTTCCACATAACCCAAATGAGATTTCAATAAAATAATCACATAAAATCCACATGCAAACAATAGATCTCAATAAAATAATTACATAAAATCCACATGCAAACAATAGACAACATACCCATCAAAAATGAAACAAGTTATACCCTTGAAAACCCTCGTGAGAAAAAAACCAAGCCTCCAAAAGAATTCATCATCCATGTATTATTCATCAATACAACAGTACAATACATCTATGAAAGCCTTTGAAACCCCAGCCATCAACAAGCACTCCATGTGAACAAACATGTAACCACACATCCCATGCCATGCTTCCAACCTTCACAAATGTTAAACCTACCTAACCCAAACAACTACCCTTGTGGTTGCTTTTATAAACACAAGCTCCCACAAAACCACGAAGTGGTATTACATCAAAACCATGTGCAAATACCATGGGCTAACTATCTCATTGACCCCACATCTAATATTGGGTACTTTATCAGATTACTTTCCCCAATATTAAATAAATAATATATCATATATCCAACTGTTACACTACAACTCATCAAGGTCTCGAGAATATTCCAAAAAAATATCTACATGTTACACATCCATGTGCAACATCAAATAAATAAATATTACATTACATGTCCTTGGGAAACTCACATAATAATAAATATTATTATTATAAACATTATTATGCAAGGTGTACAACACCTATTTTTTTTATATTCTCCCACTTGTTGTGTACATTGCATAAGGGGAAATAAGTAACCACAACATGAACAAGGGAATGATCCCTCTAGCACTTATACCACCTCAACACATATCTATAATCACAAGAGAATATCAACATTACCTATGTCACCATGTATACATGAGTACTTGTAGCCAATCAGTTCATGCCAAACTCCAAATGCAACATAGCACCACCATGAAGTAATTAAGCTAATGATCATGTACCCAATACAAAGAGACTACCACAATCAATTTCAAAGCTCAAACCGCAAAATTAGGAACATAACATGACAACATGATCTAACCATCTCCTCCAAAGAGATAGCATGCTTTATATGAACATATCAAATAACGATAACATGTCATAACTCTAAACTAGTATCAAGAGTGTACCATGGCACAATATTATGAAAGGACAACATGTTAATTGAAAGCATAAACCACACCACAACCAATAACTTCATGAGTCCTCCAAGATTTCAACATCCTTAAATATCATGAAGATCACCATCTCCTACCAGTGTACCTGCAATTGTGAAATACCCTTATGCAACAATAGGATTTAAGGCATCCTCCAACATTTGCACACTAAGAAGATCATCCACCATCTAATAATGAATACACATCACTGCTACAAGCTCCCATTGAATTGTGATACCGATCTCTCCATAGAGTTGTGATAACCATCTCCTGAATGAATATCATCTAGGTCTACGTACATTCAACTAATAATAACATCAAGTAAACCAAGATCTCCAAGCCAAGAAGATACAAAAATGCCAACAAATAATCAATAACCAATCATAGACTGCCATATCATCACTATAAAAAGGTCCCATTGAAAGTGTAAACAATTTATACATGACATCATGATAAAACCATCCTATAACATGAGAATCAACCAAGCTATCTAACAATCAAAGAACTCAAAGTGCACATCATGATCTCCCAAAAGCAAAACTAACTATGATCCTCAAACAAGAAGATTATTGGAGTTGTTGGATATGATCATTCATTGTTGCTGCTAGGATATGTTCTTGTCATTGATGTCAACATATTCATATGGTTTATTACAGTGAGTTTGGGAAGATCTTCTGATCCGGTTTTGTAGTTTAGTTATGTTGATCATTGTTTTGCAGAATCTGGTATTTCCTCCGGTATATTTCGATGTGATCAGATCTTGTGCTGAGGTTTTGGGATATTGTTTGGGATGATCTGGTGTATCTTCTTTTCAGATGGTTCATGATTTGGTACCCTGCAAGTTATCTTTCTTTGTGGCAGTTGTTGATTGGCAGTGTTCTTGAGCTTTTTGATGTTGATCGATAAAGATTTGATAAGTGGTGTTGGTGCAGCTATTGGTGATGATTCTAATGTTCTTTTTGGTGTTTCCTAGTCATGTCCTATTTTTTTTTGTGATCCATATTGATCGTCGTGTGATTTTTTGGTGGTTTTTGTCAACCAGTATTGATTTTCATGTTATGCGGTATTTTTAGTGGTGTAGTGTGTTGTGGTTGATCTTGGTGTGATTTCCGATGGATGAGATCATTTGGAAATTTGAATTAGGTCCATTCTATGTAATATAAATCATTATATTGGTCTGGTGATTGATCTTCATAACGTGTAATGTATTTTTTGTAATTGTGAGTTGAGGGTTGAGGGTTTAGTTGGCCTTGTTATCAAGGTTGATAAATTGTATATATAGGTGAGTTATTCACTTAGTTTTGGTGTTGGTATTGTGTTTGCATTATCAAAGAGAGGTGAATGTGAAAACACAATATTTATCATTCAATGAAGTATTGAGGTGAGAATGGTATTGTAGAGCAGACAACTATGCTAACCGGAACTATCATCAGGCATTTGTAGAAGCTATCATTGCAGTTCATTTCTTTCGAAGTGTAGTCTAAATCATATTGTAAGTCAATGAGACTTCCTTGAGGATTGTAGCCTTTCGAATAAATATATTTTGAGCAGTGAGCCCTAGGCAGTGTGCCTAAATGCATATGCATTCCCCATTATAATATTTTCACATATTACTGCAGAGTATCATCTTACTGTGGGTAGGTTCCCACCGTGGTTTTTCCCTTAACCGGGTTTTCCACATCAAAAATCTTGGTGGTGTGTGTTGATTTGTTATTTTTATTATCTGTGTATTGTTGTAGTCTATCAATTTATGTTTCGGAGTTTAATTTTATGAGATTCGGTGAAGACTGATTCACCCCTCCCCCCTCTCAGTCTTCCTTTTTGATTGCTACTAACAAAGATACACTTCCATAACCAATTAGGAATCCAATAAAATCATCACCAATCAATGCACCTAAAAATACAATCATACCATACTAAAACCCTTAAATAGAAGGAACACCTATGACATCAAATCACTTCCATGAAAACAAGCATCGAACTCCTAGTGTGTCCAACCTATAAGCATCACATAGTCAACACCATAGGTCCTCCACCATGATTGTACCAAGTAGAAACATCATTGTACCAAGTAGAAACATCTCTTCTCCTTAATGTGACAACAAAATCAACAAACTATGTGACTAAACCAAGCCATCAATCTGAATATGCATCAACAATGAAAGGTCTATGGGTATAGACAACCCATATCCAAGTTATAAATACAATCCTGTTGTTAGGAAATAATTACTTAAACCCATATCCAAATAATCCATTTCCTACATAACCCATGAGATAAAAGCATGCATACAAGCTTACGGAATCACCATAATGCAAAGATCAAAATAGGCAAGCCACAAGATAACACAAGATATATCCTTGGAAAACCCTCATGAGGAAAAAAACTCAGCCTCTATAAGCATCTATACTCCATTGTATTAATTGTCCTAAAGAAACATAGAGATAATGAATATCTTCAAATCATCAAGCCCTCCTATGCATTCCCATGTGTCCAAGCATGAATCCACACATCTCATACCATGCTTGGCAAATGCAATCCTCTAAAGGACTCAATATGATGATAGCCCAAAACCACTAGCCAACCTTAACCACTAAACATGTGCTTGCTTATATAGATAAAATCTCACATAAAAATAACTAGTTGTAAAGTAAAACCATGTGCTCACAACTACCCTTGACCCCACATTTAATATTGGCTACTAAGTTTTCTCTTGTTAAATATCTTTCCAAAATATTAAATAAATACAATATAAAAATCCCAATGTTACAATACAACTCATCAAGTGGCCCTGATAATATTCCCAAGGAATCCCTACATGTTACACACCCATGTGCAATGTCAAATGAATAAATATTATATTACATGTCCATGGGAAACATAATAAATAAATATTAAAATTATAACATTATTATGCAAAGTGTACAACACCTATTTTTTCGACACCTATAAGTATAGACCACCTACAACACTACACAACTTGTTGACCTGACAATGAAACAAACATACTCAAACCAAAACTGATAAGCATGACAACATAAGAGAAATTTGAGATACATACTAAGTATACAATCAAATAAAATTCAAATCTCCAATATGTAACATGTCATAAACTCATAATGTCACCATAGCCAAAAGAACCCATAAATAGCTCAGATCATATATCAATAAATAAAACATCTCAAACCTTCTTCAAACCTAAACCAAAGTGTACTGCTCTCCAAGAACTTTTTGTTGACTATTTGAAGTCCAAAATCCGACTAAGTCGTATGCCCAAGTTATGACCTCTCAAAACCACAAAGGTAACTTTGATTTCCAACTAACATTTCACTGTCAAAACAGAAAAATCTATAAAAACTAATCATATAAACATGAATTATATTGAACCACCTTTCTAATGATTATAAAATGTCAAAAATCGGACATCATATGCCCAAGTTATGCTCCATAGAAGAAAACAACTAATTAGACTATGTTTGCAAGCATGGACTCCAAAAATTCACCAATATGCCATCAAAATATTTTTTCCATTTTTCTCCAATATGCCATCATAAATATATTTTAAAAGATATATAGTGATTGGCCCAAAGTCTTGGACCCCATCGAAATATAAAACATGACATATAAATTCAATGGCGACATTTTAATTTTTTAAATAGATCTATGGAAAATATAATTTATATTTTTTGTTTTTTTTTTATTGGTTTGTATGGGGGGGGGTAGATCCCATACCCAATGGTACAATAGGTGGTCCTCATGGGGTTACCCCACCCAGGGATCTTCCCATGGGATAGGGGGCATGCGGGGCCTATTGGCCACTATTGATTGGGCTTGGTAGTGTGGGCTAAAAGTTTTGCTTCTCAATCTTCTATTGCCAAAATAGGGAAAATTATATATCAAAATTTGTCTCTCATCCTCCCTGATCATAGCCATGGGGTCCATTTTTTCCCACTGGGTCAAATCTAAAACTTCACCCCTAAAACCCCTAAAATGCAAATCCATGGAAATCCATTTTGAAATAAATTTTTATAACACCATATTTGCGACAAATGTCCACAAAGTTGTAACCCCACAACCTACAACAAACCCTTATATCTTATCTTATGCTACATTCTTACATGCATTCATGGATTCAACACCTAGGGTTATAACACCATAAAACCATAGCTTTGATACCACTTGTAAGGAAACTTGTAGCCATACATATATGACAATTTCCACATAACCTATTTGAGATTTCAAAAAAATAATCACATAGAATCCACATGCAAAGAACAAAAAACATACCCATCAAATATGACACAAGATATACCCCAGAAAAACCATCATGAGGGAAAAACCTGGCCTCCAAAAGCATCCATCATCCATGTATTATTCAGCAATGCAACATTACAATACATCTATGAAAGCCTTTGAAACCCCAGCCATCAACAAGCACTCCATGTGAACAAGCATGCAACCACACATCTCATGCCATGCTTCCAACCTTCACAAATGTTAAACTTGGCTAACTATCTAACCTAAACAACTAGCCTTGTGGTTTCTTTTATAGATATAAGTTCTCACAAAACACCAAGTGGTATTACATCAAAACCATGCACTACAAAACCATGTGCAAATACCATGGGCTAGCTACCCCATTGACTCGACATCTAATATTGGGTACTTTATCAAATTACTTCCCTCAATATTAAATAAATATAATATAATATATCTCAATCTTACAATACAACTCATCAAGTGGTCCCGAGGATATTCCCATGAAATATCTACATGTTACACATCCATGTTTACATTACATGTCCATGGGAAACACACATAATAAAAAAATATTACAATTATAAACATTATTATGCAAGGTGTACAACACCTATTTTTCCAACACATACCCATGTATGATGGCTTGCAAATTGGTTTGCAAGCTAAGTGAGTTTAATCTTGGAGGAAACTTCTTGTTTAAGCACAGTTGAATTGGAGTAGTGCTAAGATGGGTGATCTCCCGGGAAGGCGCAATGCTTCACCTCTGAGAGCATCACCTAGATGCAATTAGTGCTAAGTGGACCATTCATTCTCATGAGGCATGGGTTTTTGTGAACCACTACTCATGAAACATGGGTCAATGAGTTTGACTCGAGAACCACATAGTTGAATCTTGATAGCAGTATCATAATTTGATTTGTTGTGGAAAATATCTCCTACGTATCAATCTTTGTTTGAATTTTAGATATCTCTCTATATGTAGGGCCATTTAGATTGTTTTAAGATTTTCTCTTCTTATAAAGAGTAGGAGGCATTTGGGATGTTGACGAATTGTTGCCTTCCTCTCAATTATACTTCTCTCGGGATGATTTGATTCTTCTTTATCAAAAAATATGTTGCTATTTACAAATGACACTACTCACAACTGATTGTGTTGATATATCAAGAGTCATCTCCTCTAAAACTCTATTTTTGTGTAGAAAAAATGAATCTGTCAATCAAAATTATTGTATGAGGTTGTAGGAAAGAATGCTTAGTTAGTGCTCTTTATCCCATTCTAGTTTGAAATTGTTTGCCATTCTCTATTTATCTCATTTCAAAAGTTTAGAAATTTCTTTGCCCTTCATGGTTGTATTTAAATTTAGCTAATATAATTTCAACATAATGCACATTTATATAGGATCATGACTTCATGCTTAATCATTGAAATGGATTGATGATGAAGTTTAAAATCTTACAGATTTCAACTTAACATCGCTTGCATATTCCTTTAATATTATTCTACCTTCAAAATATTTCATCAAAATATCCAAGTTTCAATAATTTTTGGGCTTTTCTAATTATGTTTTACATTCAATAGTGTTATTGTATTTAAAATGTTCCAAGACCTTACACGTTATATTTTGATTAAGCGATTTTGGCATATAGTTTATATTTTTTCTTCTTTCACTTTGATAATAAATAATGATATCCAATATAAGTATTTTTGTGAAGTTCAAACACAAAACAAAGTTGTGAATGGATTTTGATTGATTATTTTGATGTTTGTTATTTTTATTCAACACCCAAATGGTTGTATAAACATTACCACTAGTTGGTTATTACATTTAATTGAGTTTTTGTTACTTTTGTTTACAAAACTAAGGAAATGTTATTTTAATTTGAGAGTTGTAAACTTAATTTGTAACTATAAACCTGAACTTTGTGCACCAAAATGGACATTATGATGATGATGGCTTTTAACATCCTTTGGATCATTCTGGTCTATAGGACCTATCAAAGTGTAATCAATTTATCGATCCTAGAGCCAAGATATTACCAACCCATATAAAGGAATGAAAGGGAACAAGCAAATAAAAGGGGTGATGATAGACGGAATTGCAACATTTAAAGGGGCTTTCAACCAGCAAAAGATAACAAGGAAAAGGACAAGAGTAGAGGCAAAATCAAGGAAACCATTGGATAAGGAAATGACATGCGGGGAACCAGAGAATAAGAAACCCTAATCACAGAGGTAGCACGATGAACCACTAGTATGGATGGTTTTGGCAAAAAAGGAGGACTAACATTGACTCCTCATAGAACTAGAAGACCAAGGATCCACATGTCGCAGAAGGGAGAAGGAAAAGTAGGCTATGGAAAGGCAAAGAGGTGCTACATTTGGAGAAGGCTCTGTAACCAAACATGGTGCACCAAAAAGGTGAGTCTCATGCCCCAAACAAAACCCCCTGGGAAATGTATTACAGCCTTTTGGAGCGAAAAAGGGTAGAGAACTTTGTATCCAGACTAAAGGAAGTAGGGTTATTCATAAAATGGGAGGAGGATTGATAACATTTAGAAAAATGAGAGGATGGTGCAACAAACACAGAGGCACTAATGTCCAATTAAGAGCTCTACCAAATGGTTTCTTCCTTCTCCATATTAAACCATGGGTCATATATAATGGATGGAACAAGAATATATGTGAAAGAATGGAAACTCAACTTTTATCCATGGAAGCATGAGGTGAAAGCTAACGCAGTATGGATTTGGCTCTACAATTTACCAACAGAGTATTGGGAAGAAGAGATCTTGAAGGAGATCAGATAAAGCACTGGTCCTCTCATTCAAGTAGACAAAAAATTGAAAGATGGATGGTTCAACACCTATGAAAGAATATATCTCAATATAATTCCATTCCCACCAATCCCTAAGGAGATTGGAATTCACACGAGCTGAGGTATATGAAGAAAAAAGGTAGAAAGAGAGGATAATTTGATTTTATGCCCCAAGTATAAATACAAAGGCCATGGCTGTAGTGTCCCACCCTAACTCAAACTCCTCCTTGTACATTTATAGACTCTTTTTGACATATCTTAGTTTACTTCATGATAATATTTGATGGTAATATACTATGTGTTTACTCTAGTTATATTTCAGATGCTTAAGGTGATACTTGTTATTGATGATCATGACATGATGGATTTATATTAACGATCTCTAAATGCACTTGTTAGGTTAGATGGTTTATATGGATTATGAATTTGATAGCATTATGATTATGCTAACCCCACTTCCTGATTATATGTGAATGAATTGGTGTTATGATGTGTTTGAGTGTTTTATGACTATCTTCGTGATAGGGACGATGTCACTCACTCATTGCGAGCGAGATGTGTCATTGCTATTTTCTATCACTTGTCTATTATTATATATTTGTATTTTTATATGTTGTATCGTGGCCTTGTGGTTGCAAGGTTTGCAGGTACCAGACATCGACTCCACCTGGCTCCACAAGTTTAAGTGCATCTTTAATCCCAATGGTAAATCCGGTTCGAAGTGACATGAGTTCCCCTCACATACTCTAGGTCTAAGTTGTTCACTATGAGTCGTCGATGTCTTAGCATAATTCTCTATGTCAGTTAGTAAGCTTGTTCTTCTCAGTGTTGTGAGTATGTTAATAATTGGTGATTTATTTAAATTATGTTTAGATTAATTATTTGATCTTTGATGTGTGGTTCTATAGTTAATAATGTTTAATTTAATATTTTAAAATTATTGACTTTGAGCATTTAATTATTTGCTAATTAATGTTTATTTAGTTTATGATGTTTAATCATTTATTTAATATTTATTGTTTAATCTTTATTGGGGTTTGATCATTTATTTGATATTTAATTATTTATTTGGCATTTAATGTTTATTTATATATTATTAATTTATTGTTTAGTTGGTATTTATTTATTTATTATTTACTGTTTAATAGTGTGTTTACATTTTAATGTTGATTAATATTTATTGGTTGCTTTTAATTCATTTATTGAGCCTTGGTTATTTTATATTTATTTATTTAGTTGGTTTTTATTTTATTAGCCTTGGCAACTTGTATTTAATTATTTAATTGGTTTTATTTTTAAATGATCCTTAGATATTTAATAGGGCATGGTCATTATTGTTTGGGCTTTAGTAATCAATACTTTATAATATTTTACTACATTTCTCTTGTTACTTGGTAAGTAATATTTTATATAATTTTAGCTATTTATCTTGTTACTAGAGTAAATGAGTTTATTATATTTCCTACCAACCATTAATTACTATTGGCTCGATTATTTATGTGATTATATTTAATTAATAACCTATAGTTTATTTTGTATGGGCTTGATTCTATTTATACATTGGTAAATAATAATTACAATATTCTATTTATACATGTGAATAAGTTTTATATTATTCCCTACCTACCATTTATTCTTATTGGTTGTGAATGTATTGGGGAAATAAAATATAATATATGGTGAGTTGTTAAAATATATTCTAAAATGAAATATTTTGATTGGTTCATGTGGAGGCTAGGGTTTTGGCATTTTGAATGGCTTTTTATTTTGATTATCGAGTTGTTTTCGGGTTGCTTCTTCTGTGAAAGATTTTTGTTTTGGAGTTGCTGGAGCTTTGTGGTTTTGCTTCTTGGATTTGGATTGGAAGCTCTTCTCAACTTCATTCCATAACATGGGTTGCAAGTTGGAGTTCTATTTTCTTTACATTTTTGTTTTACTGGTTTTTTGTATGCATCATGTCTACATATTGTCTTCTGGGATGGGTTTAATAATTTATATTCCATAGTTTGTATATCTTGGAAATAGATGTTTGGGAATACTATGTTGTATATAGATTTTAATATATAGTTCTGGTAGAAAATATTGTTATGATTTCCCTATGTGATGTCATTCAGGACACTGCTTGTGTGTTGGAAATGTTTCTCTGGGATTGTTTTGTGGCAGAGGTTTGGTATTATTGTGCTTGTGTTTCATAATTGTGTAAATAAGATCATTGCATTGCTACTGGGGGTGTTTGTGTTGTCTGACGAGTTTCTGAGCATTTTCTTTGTTGTAAAGTCGTAAGCCATATTTGGCCATATCATTGTCTACATATTGTTATTAATTATTTTGTTTATACCTACTTATTCCTTTGTTCTAGGCGACTTCATAAATCTTTGTTTCGAGCCTTTTTATTAAGTGTTTTATTTAATATTAGTGTTGTAAGTTTTCTGGTTTTTTCCGTCCGATTTGTGCAAATGCACTAAATAAGTGTATGCGCTATTTCATGTTGTGAATGTGTTGTTTATTATAGCATATGTGCTATTTTATGTTGTGAATGCGCTGCCTATTGAGGTGTATGCACTATTTCCCTATAAATGTATTGTTAAAATTGTTGAAAGCACTATTTATAATGTTAAATGTGTTGTTTGATTTAATATATGCACTTCAGAGTTTTGTAAAAGCATTGTACTGCTAAACAAAAGCATTATTCTTCCCAAATTTGGTGTTGTATTTTTTAGTCAATCTGTCATATTTTTCTGATTTGATTTTATCCTAGAGGCTTGAGTTGGGTTTGTTGATGATTTCTAGATTTATACTTGATTTTTTTTTATGTATTTCATTGGTTTTATGCATATTTACCTTCCTATGACATTGTGGATGAAAAAGTTGAGAAAGTACAACTTCTGAGATCCCAAGAGCACCTGCAAGCAAAATACCTGTCATGAGATAAGATTGGAGATAGAAACACAATATAGGCTTTGAAGAAAAAGATTATCGTTTAGTGAGGGAATGAAAAAGAAAATTACAATACAATCCTTAAGAAAGGAGAATATGAAACCCTAAAGATGTGCAACCCTAAAGGGATAAAGAGTATTTAATAATTATTAAATACCTATAATATTATTAAATGCCTAAGTTTAGCTTAAGCGTAGAGTATAATAGACTAATAATTAAATAAATAATTATTAGCTAATACAAGATAACTCTTACACCCCCCTTAAGATGAACTTAGGGAGTAGCTAAAAAACTAAATGCAGGAAAGCAAAATGCAACTACATGAAGAAGGTAAAAATTTGGGTTCCGGCAAGAAAGCCTGATGAGGTACCCAATCACAGCCAAATCTCTATGAAATGGAGAAATAGAGAAAACCACATGGGAAAAAACTCTACTCCAAAAAGAGATGGGAAAAGCATGCAAAAAAAACATGAAGGAAGGAAGGCCTCAATGAGACCCCCCAAGGACAACTTCCTTCACCCCAAGCATAGAGCACAACTGGAGGTAGCACAAAGATGCAAAAGGTTTAGTGAAGATGTCAGCAACCTGCTCCTCTGTAGGAATGTAATCCAAGATGAGAAAGCCATCATGAATCAACTGTCTGATGAAGTGCATTTGAAGCTCAATGTGTTTAGACCTCTAGCGCTCCATTGGGTTTAGGGAAAGGTGAATGGCACTCTGATTGTCACACCCAAAAATAGTGGGACTATCGGGAGGGAACCCAAACTCAGTCATCAACTGTCGAAGCCATAAAACCTCCTGACTAGCTAACACCATGGCTCGGTACTCAGCCTTTGTAGATGATAATGCAATAGCAGACTGCTTCTTGCAAGACCATGTGATAGGACCAGAACCAAGGCAAAAAAATAAAGCCAGAAGTAGACTTCTGATCATGAGAATCACCAGCCCAATCTAAGTCAGTGAAGCCAACAATGTGAGGGGATCCTGAAGTATAGTGAATGCCAAACTGTGTAGTTCCCCGAATGTACCTCAAAATACATTTGGTTGCTTGCCAATGGCTCTCATGAGGATCATGGGAGAACTGAGAGACAAGACCAACCACAAAAGAAATATGTAGTGTTTGTGTCACGTACAACAAACTGCCAACCAACTGCCTATATAAGGTAGGATCCATGGAAGGTGTAGAACAAGTGGTAGACAAAACAACACCTGACTGAAATGGTGTGGATGCAGGCTTGCAAGTAAGCATGTCAAATTTGTGAAGCATATCAAGAGCATACTTTTGCTGAAGTATGGAAATCCCATCAGAAGACTGAATAACCTGTAGGCCCAAAAAATAGTGTAGAAGGAATAGCTCATGCTAAAAGAGCGTGTCCTTTCCCAATAGAAGAGGAAGATGAAGGCTGAGGAGTAGAAATATGATGTTGTTGCATGGCTTCCTCCAAAGCCTCTAATTGTTTCCAACAGTGAGAAACTGGATGACCTTCTTTGCCATAGAAACTACAAAGTTCATCTGATTTCTTCTTAGTCTTGGAGGAAGACTCGCCAAACGTAGAAGCGTGTTCATGTTTGGGATAGGACTTCGGTTTATAATCAGACTTAGGTGGTGGCCTGGAGGGACGCTCACTGCCAGCTGAATCCTTCTTAGGGTTTGGTTTCTGCTTCTTGTTCTCTTTATATGTCTGAGCAACCAATGATTTCAGCTTTGATCCTATGAGAGTGTCCAACTAAGATAAGTGAGCCTTCTCACGAGTCAAGCAATCACAGAACACATCAAAACTAGGCATGGTGAAGCGTGTACCCAAGGCATCCATAGTAGAGTAAAATATGGAAGCAAATATCTGATAGGGACCTTTAATCTTAGAGAGAATCGAGTAGATACACTCTATGTCTATCTTATTTTTACCACAATTGTGTAAGATAGATAAGGTGGTTTTAAACTTGTTCAGAAAGTCCTCAACATGAGAAAAGGACTCAGGTAAAAAGGAAGAGAGCTCTGCCTCTATCTGTAATGCTCTGAACTCATTTATGGTACCAAAGAGAGTTTCAAATTTGGACCACATAGCTCGAGGAGTGAGAAAACCATCAAGGTGAAAAAGCAAGTTGTTTGAAACATGTAAGGAGATGACACCCATAGCCTCATCCATCTTATTCCAGTGCTAAAGAATCTCAAAAGGATGATGCAACGGTGATTGATCCGCATCCAAACATGACCACAACCCTCTCGATCTGAGAAGCCTCATCGTACAAGCTTTCCAGAGGTGATAGTTCTAGGATGTAAGAAGCTCAACTAAAGAATCTGCCATGTGTACCTGAACCTGCTCTTGATTTTTTTAATTAAGTGATCTTTTAGACTACACAGAAGATGTAGAAGGGGTTTTTTTTTTTTTTTTAGTTTAGGTATGCTGATTTTCTAAAGTGAATTATAGAAAATAGTAAAAAATAACACCACCCACAAGATGTAAAACCAAACCCCAATACAATCTAAGAGCCAGAAAAAAAGACAAGAGCTGAAAATTGCGTCAGATAATATCTTGTGTACCTAGTAATTTTTTTGGAAAAAAAGAACCCCAAATATGAATAGGGCTCTCCAATACCTTTCCAACGTCTATTCGTCTTCCAAAAACAAAGTCCGTTTGCCCAAGTAATGGCTCCCTGAAGTGCAAAAAAAGAGATCTAACTTTGATGAAACAAAAATAGGTAAAAAATGAAAAAATCAACAAATATAACCTCCATATTTGAGTAGAGCTCGAAAAGACATTTCTAGTGCCTATTCATTTTTTAAAATCCAACTCTGTTTGCCCAAGTTATGACAAAAAAACCAGTTGCTTGTCAAAAACCCCTCCAAAGAACAAAATCCCTCCCTGCTGGTGGCAGGGAGGTGGTGCCTAGGCGGAGCGACAATGGAGGTGTGGAGCAGGCTGGGTGGTGGAGGTGTGGAGCAGGTCGGGCGGTGGAGGCATTGAGCAATTCGGGCGGTGTAGGTGTTGAGTAAGCCAGGCGGTTTAAGAAACTGCCTACGGTAACCGTCGACCGTAGAGCTGGCCGCAGCGTTTAATAAACTGCCAGCAATTGGAGATATTTTGAGTGGCCTGGGAACGTCATTAAAAGCCCCGAAAAAAAAAATTATTGTTTTTTTTTTTTATTTTTTTTATTTGTCTCAAAAAATGTGCCCTATAAGGGCCAAAAAAAAAAATCCAAAGCCAAAGTTGTCCAAATTGGATAATTTTTATATGAAAATGGGGGTTTTGGGGTGTTTTGAGTTCAATGGTGAGGTCCGTTTGAGCTCAAAGTGCCCAAAAACAAAGAGGTGCCCCAGATCCAAACTAAAAAACTTTGAAAAAAATTGAAACCCTTGCCTCTAAAGAAAATCTTCCAAAAAAAAATCAGAAACAAGCTCTAATACCATGAAGAAGTTGAGAAAGTACAACTTCTGAGATCCCAAGAGCACCTGCAAGCAAAATACCTGTCACAAGAGAAGATTGGAGACAAAAACACAATAAAGGCTCTGAAGAAAAAGATTATCATTCAGAGAGGGAATGAAAAAGAAAATTACAATGCAATCCTTATGAATGGAGAATATGAAACCCTAAAGATGTGCAACCCTAAAGGGATAAAGAGTATTTAATAATTAGAATAATTATTAAATACCTACAATATTATTAAATGCCTAAGTTTAGCTTAAGCGTAGAATATAATAGACTAATAATTAAAAAAATAATTATTAGCTAATATAAGATAACTCTAACAGTGGATGTACTAGTACTCTCTCCCATGTTGATGAGCCATGGTTGAAGAGGTGATGTCTTGTTGTTTTGGACCAGCAAGTGACTTGGCCTTGCTGTGGTTTTATTTTCATGCTGACAACAGATTTGATGGCTTTTTTATGGCCTTTGTATTTGTTGGCCAAGAGGCTCATTTTGTTATACTTGTTGTTGTTGTAGCCATTTGTACGTTGTAAGAAGTATGAATGGATATTGTTTGCTGCAAATAAATTTTTTGTTTTAGATTTTCGTTATGATTAGAGCCTCTTGTGATTTATTGTTTGGGCCATGTTAGGGGGAGTGGGCTTCCTTTTGATGATTAGGATCACAAGAGATAGACTTGCATGAGGTTCCTTGTAAGGATGCATGATGTCTAGACCGTCAGGGCACATTGGGAGTTTACAATGATGTTAAATAATTGATAACCTAATAATTAATGGGTTTGGGCAGTTAGATTCGTTAATAAATATAATAATTGATGTGAGCCCCATGACTTGATCCTAGGGAGGATTTTTTAGGATAAGTGTGGGAAGGCCATTGCTATGGCAAGTCAATCTCCCTTGATCTCTTGTAGGTTGAGATGGCTCCACATGTCCGTCAAGCTAGTTCCTATGTTATTATATGTGTTATGTTGAGGATGGCATGTGATGACACTCCACCCCTACATGTGTTCCCTTGATGATTCTTGTTTATGCCTTATTGATTTGTTCACCTCTGGGAGTTTATTCTTGTTGTGTTGGATTGGTTCTTGCATGAAAGTCCTCTTGTGGTTCAGTCTCTTTGGTTATAGGTGTCAGCTTAGGTTTAGAGTGTGTGTTGGGACGTTGTGTCATCTCCTAACACAAGGGGTGGATCCTTTCATTCCACATGGTCGGGTGGTTGGTGCTTTTTAGCCATTGGGATGTTCTCTTGGATTCTTCATGCATGGATGTGGATTCTTATTTGTGATGGATTATGGATGTACCTTGTAGTAGATGGATGTAATTTATATCATGGTTCATGTAATGTAGTTATCTTGTAGTAGTTGTAGATGAACTTATGTGTTAAAGAATTATGCTCTTCATATACTTGATTGGGATTTACGAAAGAAAACATTGAGATGTATTGTAATGTATCTTGTAGTTTATGGATTAGTAGTAGATTGAAGTCATTGTAATAATTTTATTGTAAATAAATATTTAATATGTAGGTAATGTTGATGATGGCATTAAATGAATGTTCTTAATAGATGGTTGTTATTCCTGATCTCAAATGTGAATGGGTAGTTTATAGGATGGATGGTTAACCTTAAGGAAATAATCTAGCTTGCATTAGTTGATGTGAGTTAAGTCAATGACTCTATTAAGAGAAAAATTATGGATGTATCTTATTGTGTCGTGTAATTGGATTTGAAAAGGAAACTATTGTTATTGGAATTATGGATTTGCTTTTGGTTCAGTGTGTATGCTATGATGTTAAGAAGGAATTATAAATGTGAATGGATCGTATTGTCAATAGGCAAACCATAATAGAGGATAACATATATTTTCATGTGGGAATTTGAATGTAAAAGAAATTAGGAATATTAGGTATTGGTGCTCTAGAATGAAGCCAATAGAAAATGATTAGATTTGTAAAGTAATGGAATGCATATCATGTTAGATAGATAGTAAATTATTTGTATATGATGTATGCCATGAACTTGTATTGAAAAGAAATGGATTTATATTGTTAGGTGTTTGTAAATAAAATCAAATAATTTATGATCGAAGGACTATTGGGATGTTGTGCATGCTCATGCTTAAGTAAAGAAATAAGGAAATTAGTTTATCATGTTGGTTAAAGAATGAATTACAGTTTATACATCATGAGTAGATAATCATGATAAATGGAATGAGATCATGTTAGTATAGGGAATGGTTAAGGAGTTTAGGAACATTTGGATTTGGTTGATAAATGAACTAAAGTAATGGATTGGGTTGCATTGGAAGAATATCATATCATGATTGGTATAGAAGAAAGTGAGATGCATATCATGGAAGTTAGGAAATAGTTTCTTTTACGTTGGTAATGTAAATCTTAAGAGTTGCAACAATTATGAGTAGCGGTGTCACTTAAGTTGGTAGTAATTAATGACATTGAGATACCCTAGGGAAATATTAGAGATGTTATGTTTAATTACGCTTGTGTAATTGATTATGAGTGTATGTAATATGTTTTCATGTTCATAGAGATTAAATTTTAATGGATGTACTTCTCAAATAATGTTATGTGTTGCATTAGATGTTATTTAAACAAAATTATATCCATTAGTATGTTAGATGCTTAATTTCTCTAGGGTATTTTGGCAAGCATTACAATAGCCAAATGGAATGTTGGATCTCATTCATAGCCAATAAAGAAAACAAATGTGGAGGTAGAAAAGCAGTTGCAAGAGAGAAAGAGACATACGATATCTATCAGGTACTCTTCATAAAAAAAGAGTCATGCAAATATAAAATATGAAGAGAAGGGGTAAACTTTGGTATTGGGAAAATAAACTAGTTTAGGGACTAGTGACAATATCCCATCCAACCCAAGAGCTGAAGAGAAAGAGGAAGAAGTAGCAGGGAACCACTAGAACTCTGAGGCAGAAATGAATCTAGTGACCATCACGCATAAATCTAACCAAAAAAAATCAACAAAGGAGACCATGGAGACAACAAAATATAATCAAAGGATTGCAAATAACATAAGAGATGTATTGGAGGAGAAGGTCGACCCACTAGATAGTAAGGAATTTGGAAATATGGAACAAGAGAAACAACCAAAAGACCCTATAAGCGATGAAACCCCAATAGAGATTGTAGTCGTAAATGTAGAGGATGAAGGTGAGGTTGAGTCAAATTCAGAGGAGGAATAAGGTTGTGAAGAAGAGGAGGGGGATATTATGGAGAAAAGGATACTTGAACAAACCAAATCAAAATTGAAAAAACCAAACATCAAGCAGAATGGAAAGAGAGGACTAAAATCCAATAAGGTAAAACTAAAGATTGTTTCCAATGCCTTTGGACAAAGAAAATTGATATGAAGGAAGGATATTACCCTTCCCAAGGGGAAATGAGAGCCCTGACATGGAATGTTAGGCGCATTAATGCCCCTAACAAATGGCACAGGGTCAAGTGCCAAATTGACCAAACAAAAGCAAATGCAGTTCTAATTATAAAAACCAAATGGAGAAATGAGGAAGGTTGGAAGAGGCTAAGAATGTAGAGACAATGAAAAGGACACTTTGTGGGCTTAATGGGGGCATCAGGTAGCCTAGGAGTTATATGGAACCCCCTCACAATTGAGGGCATGGTTGAAGGAGATAATCAAAATTGGATCTTGGTAAAATGTAAATACTACAAAAGAATGAGATTTTCTTCATTATAAATGTGTATGGACCAATTTCAATGATGGGAAAAAGAGAGGTATGTCAACAACCAATGAACATACTAAAAAAAATGCAAAGAGGAGAAAGGAATTCATTAGGGAAGATTTTAATGCCACACTGAACAATTTGGAAAAAAGAGGTGGGTTGATAAATATTGTACATATGTAGTAAGATTTATAAACATTTATAAACTAAATTCAAGTTAGAGACATACATGCCAAGAATTTGATTTCCACATGGACAAATAGAAGGAAGGGATTCACAAACATAGTTGAGAGACTGGATAGATTTTTGTTGGTGGGAGATTATAACAAACAAACATGTATGCAAGAAGCTATGAAATTGTCATACATGAGATTGGATCATTACCTTGTACAAATCATTGTAAGGCCAAAGGAATCCTCGACTGGTAACCCATTCAAATTTGAAAACATGTGGCTCAAGGAACCAAATCTAAAAAATTTAATCGCAAGTAGGTGGATAGAAGTTAATATAGGGAACCTTTCCAAATTATATCAGATGAGCAAGAAATTAAATTTTGTTAAAAAAAAGATAAAAGAGTAGAATAAGGAGAAATTCAAAGACATATTTATAGAAAAGGGGAGAGTTGAAAAAGAATTGGTGACTCTTAATGAAATCACAATAGAAAGAGTAATGACAATAGATGAGTATGAATCAAAGAAAGCATTGAAGGAGGAAATAGTTGAATTGTAGGCTACGGAAGAATGTTACTAAAAGAAAAAGTCGAGGGATATTTGGTTGGAGGGAGATATAAACACTAATTTCTTCCATAAGATGACACATAGGAAAATAATTGTGGAGATAAAGACAGAAAATGGAACAATGACACAATCCATGGAGGAAGTCAATAGAGAAGTTGTTAAATTATCTAAGGCAATACTAAATAGAGGAGTATAGGAGCATAGGGAAGAAAATTAAACCATCCTCAATGTCATCCCACCACTAGTGAATGAGGAATAGAATAGTGTGTTGTACAAAGAAATCACAAAGGATGAGGTAAAGATAACTACTTTTCAATTAAATCCAAATTAGGCCCCAGGACCAAATGGTTTCCTAACCAACTTCTTCCAAAAATTTTAGGAGATCATGGGAGATGACCTAACATGTGTTGTCGAGGATTCAAGAAGGAAAATGACTATGTTGGGGGCTTTGAACCACACATTCTTGGCCTTAATCCCCAAGAAGAAAGAGGTACAAATGATGAGTGATTTCAAGCCCATCACTCTCTACAACATGGTATACAAAATCTTCACCAAAATTATAGGAAACAAATTGGATTCTCACTGGGTAGATCAATAGAGGAAGGCATAATTGTTGCACACAAAGCTTTACACTTAGCAAGGAAAACTAGAATTGTGAGTTTGATTCTCAAACTAGACATGTTGAAGGCTTACGAATTGATAGATAGACAATTCTTGGTGGAGGTTCTTGAGAGGTTTGGATTTGATAGGGATCAAATGGCTCAAGAGCTACATATCCACACTAAAATCCCCAGTCTTATTGAATGAAGCTTCACATGGATTTTTTCCATGACGAGGGCCCTAAGATAGGGAGACCCGCTCTCTCTTTTCTTATTCATAATTATAGCAGAGGCATTAATCAACTCAAGAAGACTGGAAGATGGAAAGAAATGGCAGTTGTCAATGGGTAGGATCTAATCACCATAAAAAAATTGTTGATGACACAATTCTATTTGGCATAGCATGTCAAACTGAGGTGAAAGTCATCAAGTCCTTTCTAGACAAGTATTGCAAGGCTTTGGACCAAAATGTCAACTGGAGAAAGTTTAAGGTATTCTTCCTGAATGTATAACCTAGATTACAAATAGGCATAGTGAAAATTCTAGATCTAAGGGTTGCCAACTTCCTAGGGATATTTCTCAAAATGGCATTGTTTGTAGGCACAAAAAAGAAGTGTTATTGGGAGAATTCGATAAATAGTTGCAAAAGAAAATGGAGACTTAGAAGGGAAAATGCCTCACATTGATGGGAAGATTATTAATGCTTAAGGCGGTCCTTTCCATCATTCATGTGTACTCTATATCATGCCTTAGGATTCCTAAAACTGTGAAAGATATTATAAATAATATTTTGAACAGATTCTTCAAGAGTTGTATGGGACATGAACACAAATTCCAACTCATTGTATGGGATAATGTTTGTACCCCCTAGGGAAGTTAGGGGTAGGTATTAGGCAATTATTTGTTATGAACCTTGCTATGGGAGAAAAGTTGGTATGAAATATCAATGAAAAGGGAAATCAGAAGTGGATTGGGATTCTTGGAAGGAAATATTGGACTCAGATGAACCAACTTGAAAATTACTACAAGGGACCCTCCCAAAGGTTCAACTACTAGAACTACATAATGGAATGCAAAGATAGAATATCAAAACTTGTCACATGGGAAATCGAGAATGACCAAAGTGCATCATTTTAGACATTCATGGGAGGGAGACAAACAAATTGCTAGCCACACAAGTTTGGAAGCCATTACAGATGAGATTTTTAGGGTTTGAAGGAGAAAGGTGAGTACTTATAGGACCATAATTGAGGAGAATGGAGCGACCTAGTGGTGATGGCATTCTATATAGGATATTGATGCCCCCAATAAGGAAAAGAAAGCTTTGTATGTATTTCTAAAAGAAATAAATTTCTCTCCATCAAATGAGGCAAATACAATTAGATGGTGGGCTATTGTAATTTAGTTGTCTACAAAATCAAGATTAGATACAAGATGAAGGAGGTTGTAATAAATAAACAAGACTGGTCAAAAAATCTAATATGAAATAAGAGTTGCCTACCAAAAGTAGGGGTCTTTTTTAGGATGAAAATTCAAATGAATTTATTAATAGAAGACCATCTAGACAAAATGGAATACATGGACCAAGAAAATGTGTCCTATGCAAATTAGAAAATGAAATGGTTGATCACTTCCTTCTAAGCTACCCTTATGTAAAATCATGCTAGAAGTTCTTTATACATTGGAGATTGGTTTAAAATGTGGCTAAAAACTATAAGGAAGACACTCTTCAACAACTTGTGGATCATTCTCCCCTCAATAATAATTTGGGAATTATGGAAAGAAAAAAATTGAAGAATGCCATGGGAAAGACTATGTAGGAAATTGGAAGACCACATTAATAAATTAGTTAATAATGTAGCTAGAATATTATATACACTTGTTGGGATTGTGAAATGATCAAGGTGTTCCCTAGGTTTACAGTCACCCCCATTAATGGGGTCGGGAAGGTTGATCTTCATAGGGACAAAAGAGGGGGAATTAAATGGATCACCTCAGATAGAGGATAGGTTAAGGTCAACTTTGATGGTGCCTTAAAAGGAAATATAGGACCAAGCGGAGCTAGGCGTGTTGCACATGATCAATATGGGACAATACTCATAGAAAGATCAAAGCATTTAGGAAACTTGACAAATATTATGTAAAAATTTAGGATGGCATTGCTTGGTCTGCAAATGGGAATGGAGTTAGGAGGTAGACAAATTCATCTAGAAGGTGACTCACTAATAATGGTTAATTTTATTCAATAGAATCACACCCCCAATTTGAAGCTTTCCCACTAGCTAAGTGTGGCTAACAGATTGGTCAAGTTGGTAGCAGATAGAGGGAACTAGTATCAAATGATAGGTTGAGGTGGCATGATGATGTAATCATCTGGAAAGGGGATAATTGTGTGCTCTTTGATACCACCTTGTATCATATGAATATGATTAAGAATGGCACAAATATGATGTCTTCACACAAGCATCAACTATTCGACAAAAAAATTGGGGATTACATTCAAATGAATGAATGCACATTGAGGATATGTATGCAAGAGTGTGGTGGCAGAATGACACATGTCAACCTGAAATTGCATAGTCTAAATGAAAAGATAATGAGAGTTATTTTGATGTGTTTCATACAATTAATACCTAGACTACTTGCAAATATGGCAGATCAAAAATGACACAAGGTGACTGTGATAGCATCATAACATGACAAGCTGAAAAATGCCTAAATTGAGGAAGAGATACATTAAGGATTTCTATTTAAACCCTATGGAAGCTAGGAGTGACTCATTGTTTGGGCTCTGAGGTGTTGATGTGTCAAGAATAGATATGGAAACCCCAATTTGGTTGGTTTTGAGAAAACATCAAATGTTGTTTCTTGGAGAAGTCTCTGAGAAATAGTTCAAATCCATCCTCAATTCCTCTCATTACCTAGTATTACATGTGGTAGAAGTCATATTAGGAAATGAATTCATGAGGTATAATCATAGGTATAGAGTTAACATTGATGTTTTAACTATGTTTCTTGTAGTTTTGTTGGATAGGGGGAGCCAATGGTGGTGGCCAAGGTCTAGTGTGAGAAGTTGTTTGAGGCCCATTTCCTAGAAGATATTGATGATGTCTTGGCAAATGTCATGCAAAGAAAAGAGTTCCCCTTCATTGAGACTACTATATTGGGCAAAAGCATAATAGAATGTTGCCAAGGTTGCTTGTTGTCATGATTCTGGAGCTAGACGTGTATGAGATTAAAAAATTGGTTGTGTCATGAAACATAGTGTTTCTACAAAAGTTGATGGGGATGAAGTTGACTGAAGGAGGAGAGTGGATAAAGGACTACTTGAAGAAGATAGGGCTTAGTTGTGACCTGTAGGAGAACAACCATGGACATGTCTTCATGGAGGAGGTAACAACTAATGCTGAGGAGGATGTCATCGAGCATGAATTGGAAGTGATGGCACACAATGAATGTGCCTTGAGTGCCTGGTGAGGAAGAAATCTCAAATGACAAAAGTTTTCTTTCTATACAGTATATGTTATATGGTGTGATAAAGTGATTATGCTAGTAGGAATGAATAGAATAGAAGCTAAGAGTATATAATCTTGGACATCATTTTGTGGCAACGGTGGCATTTTGTATGTAGTGATATATTAGGTGTTGCTCTAGTAGTAAATAGGTGATAGGGTTTAAGATGTTTTCATGGCAAACACTGAGACAGAATGTAGAATGTAAACTTTTTTAATATCAATATAATGGGTATCGCTTCTTAGTAGCTATTAACTTACCAAAAAAAAAATCTACAAATATAATTACATATTACAAATGATATTAATATAAATTCAATATTAACAAATAAAAGATTATTATAAAATTGAGTTTAAATATAGTTAAATTCTTAAATAAATTAAATTTTAAAAATTAAAACTCACTTGTAATAAATTTTTACTTTTATATTGAAAGTTACAAGTAAGATAACACTTAAAAAGTTAAAAATACTATGAAGCCTATTAAAAGGTTAAAAGTGAGTATAAATGAATGATAATAATCATTAATATTGTTATTTGCTAAAAAATGTATTATATTTATTTTAAAAATAAAATAAAAAAATTGATAAGTCACAGCCGAAGCATTATTTTTTAGCTTTTCCTTGGAGCTAAGAACCAATTGAGTAGACTTGAACCCAAGACCTCCCATGTAGGAGGCTCGTAGCTAACCGCAGTGTTGTGGGGTCATCCCCTTATTAAAAAATATTATTATTTATCTATATGTATTTTTTTATCGAAAAATGGATTTATTTGTATTACTTTTCTAAAGGAATTCCAATATCAGTTTCAGCTCATATCATCTTCACAAACCCACTACTCAAAATAAATTCTATCAACAGTTTCATCAAAAAATCAATCTACTCAATTTCTACTACTAATAAAAACCAAAATTCTATCATCCTCCCAAAATTACATCATATACATCCTTCCTGTGTGTAATGCCCAGAAAGTACATGATTAATGGACACAGCACAACCTATTTATCCTACTCCAAACTTAACTAATCTATAATATTTTTTCTTTTAAACAATGACATACTAGATTACTTAAAGAAGCAAATTATGATCCTACTTGTTGTATCATTTAATTAGAATACAAGATGGAAATGAATCTACTTAAAACAATAGTTTATTATGATATTCAAACAATAAGCATAACATGTCATTGCATACTTGAGTTTCTCTTTCTTGTTTTTGTATTGTATTCTCCTAGTCCCCCAATAATTGTACCTGTATACATGCCCATGATATAAGATTTATTGAAAGTCGGGTGCATGTTCATATAGATAGGTCACATCAATACCTTAGCTAGATAAATCAACAAAAGTTAGTTTCATTCAAGAATTTGTAAAGAGGGACAAAGTACAAATAAAATAGGGTATTAAACTAATTTTATTTTAATTATTATAAAGACAAGTCCTAAGGGTCATATCTATGCCTTGAGGGCTCATCACTAATGGCCTTACTTGTGTTAAGAACTAAGACATCATAGTTTGATTATTCAATTTACAACCATTTCTTGTGAAAATTCAATAGTATGTATGCAACTCTTTCTATGGTCAAGTTCCCCAAATAGTTTTCTTCTTGGCTACCACCAACTTAGGTGAATGAGAGATGAAAACTTGGTTAAGGATATAATATGCCAACATAGTCCAAGGAAGTTTACTTAAGTATTAAGTTTGCATGTGAATAATTTCATACTCATTTATAAACTAAGTTTACTTCTAGCAAGTCTCCACATGGTGAAAGGATTACAAGTTATCATTGACCATGATCATGAAAAAAATTCTACAAGAATGGGACTAGAGAATAGTAAATTGTTCTCTAAGTTTGGGTATATAAACTCATAAGATGACAATAACTTGACCTAAGTTATTTTATTACGAGTTTCTAATTGTAGATTCTTAAAATGACCACCATACAGATTAATGGATATTGAGACAATAACCTAGTTAGTTTTAATGTATACCAATCAATAATTAATTGAAAACTAAGGAATTTTTACTTCCTATCTTTTTTAATTTATGTAGGACTAATCATCGCAACAACGATATGCTACAATTAAGATTGTATTGATCTAAAATATAATAAATATCATATAGATTATAATAAATTTAAATTTTTTTATAATGATCTCAAATTATAAAGCAATGTATCTCTAGTATTCGTATCAACATTTCATAAAACCAAATAGCAACACAATATCTATGATATCAACTAACATCTTTCAATTCATAGAAATCAATCATTAAATATTCCAAGAACTTATAATCCAACACAGTAAATGCTAGAAGGGTGTCTATCCTATTCAGATTGAGCACCAAATCAATCTCTCTAGTGTTAGTACATCATGATGTTGACACAATTACATAGATATAAGTAGTTATGGGGTGTGAAAAAACCTACACCTTTATCAATGTAATATATTAATAAAATAATGATATTTAAAATTAGAGTAAATCAATCTAATATTTGTAATTGTAAATATAACCTATTATAAGAATATTATACACTTTAGGACCTATGTTAAGACTATATTGTAGTGAGAACAAAAGTTTCACTACCGAGATAGGAATTCAATGGAGATAACATATATATACTGATAAAGGAATCTACAACATGAACCTTGAATCATAATTAAAGGTGAATGTAGAATAAGTTCCCTTAACACAAGGTGGAAACCTCCCTTCCTTAAGTAGATATTCCTTTGATAAGATTCTTCTCTTTTAGGTAAGTGGAATTTGTACAAGGTGTCAATTAGTAATAAGGTTAGTGTTTAATTAAATAGACAATACTTAAGTATTTATGAAATGTTACGTACAAGACAATAGTGCAAGTGATAAAGTAATCATATTCACCATACAATAACTCTATTTGAATTGAGAATAGGTGTTAATGTTGATACAACATATCTTAAAGCATAAGCCATAATGTTTATTTAATCAAAATCCCTAAGCGAGTCTACTAAAACAAAATATTATTATTATTACACTTATATCTTGCATTAAACCTTCCATACACACCAAAAAATCATTTAAAACAAAATAAAAAATAACATTCACTGTTATACTTACTAACAATTTGGATATATACACATGAAAATACACTTTTATACTTTTCTTAAAAGTTCAACATTAATTAGTGAGTTTGATGGGGAGGGGCTCTCAAAGAAAGTCACACTTTGCTCAAAATCTAGTTGAACGATGTTTTAGTCAGATCCTATCACTCTTCACTTGTCCATTAACAAGTCAACACTCAAGCTCTCTTGGAGTGCTCCCTATCAATTTGTGCTCTTTAGTTGCTCAAGCATGATTGAGATTCACAAGGGTAAATCCAACCACTAAACTATCCAACTCTCCAACATGTACTTGCAGGGGTTTTAGGGGGTGTATTATAGGCAATTGCAATCAAATGATTCTTCAACTAGTTTTTCACCATTTTCACATCGCTCCCTCTTTCTCCTATTTTCTAGGCCTAGTAGCCCTAGAGTCCCAATTAGCCCTACCTTATTGATTTTTGGGCAATTACTCAAAAATATCTCAAAGAACCTGCCAACACCTTTGGTGGTGCAAGTACCCTTTTGGACAAACTTTTGAATCCACTAGGGTAGACAATCTAATCAGTCCATACTGATACGGATCCCAAAAAATGGCACTTTTGAGGGGTTTTGAGTTAATAGACTTCTTCAAAAGGTTTTAATGCTTTCAGCACCCTATCACACCTCCACCTCTTTAATAAGACTCTTTCCTACATCACACTTCCATGCCAAACACTTGGAACATTCTCAACTATTCATCCCTGCAAGAAAATACAACGTTTTCAGTCATTTTCCTAACCTGGCTATGACTGAGCTCGCCTAGGAAATGATGGCAAGTTGCTTCCAAACAACTTCCAGGATATTACAAAAAATATTTACACTATACAAGGGTTCCATGACTTGAATCCCAAGGGTCATTGTGATGAATACTAAGAGGGGGGTGAATTAGTATACACAAAAACTTAAACAATCTCTTAAGCAGTTTAACTGTAGACCAGTGTAGTAGATTAAACAATAATCTGGTTAAAACATAAACAAGCCAAATAGAAAAAAAAGCATTCACCCACAGAAGCACAATCACCATAACACAAGATATTTTGATGTGGAAACCCAAATGGTAAAAAAAATAGTGAATAAAACTCACAAGTTAACTATTTGCATAATAGTAACTAGATTGATTAAGGTCAGACCGGTTAAGGCCTTACAATGTTCTTCACCAGAATAGATCCTATTAGGAATCTAGATCTCTATTAGGAGATAAGTCATGTTAAAGACTACACTGTTAGAGGATTTCAGATCCACAACTGTGAACCACCTTGTTAGAGAATTTACAATAGGCTTGGCTAGGCGTACCAGGTTAAGGGTTTCAGACTTATCAAAGATATTAGTAATCAACAAGTGAATGATCTAGATAGTAGCATAGAATGCTTGATTAGATCCTTGACAGCTCCTTGTTAATGCATTCCAGCATTACTTCAGTCTTCTATTATTTTGCACTCTCTATCTTTGTTGTGAGAGACCTTTTCTCGCACAGACCTATTCTTATTTCCAACGTTTGCACACAACAACTTGTTTAAAACCCTAGACATGATGTCCTCATATAGGAACCTGATTTCATGTTGACCCAATAATATTAGACCACAATTTCCTAGGTATAGTGCATCTAAACACATTTGGTAACATGCCACAAAAATACCGCCAAAGTGTCGGTGGATGATAACTCATCACACATTATAATTATACCGGTTTAATATAATATTCTGATTATCGGTTGACACATGAAGACAAGAAAATTGGAGTGTAGTGTTCTGATCAAAAGAGTAACTGTCGCTCAAGGTCTTCGTTCTTCTTGAGATCTCCATACCGCTTGGGGTCTTCGATCATGCTATGACCAGTAAGCATCTTCTGCAAAACACCAATAGTCTTCAACAATCAAAGACTATACATTTAATGACATACAATGCCAGTTGAGAATAACTCATACATCAAATAAGTGTGTGTCCATCAATGACAATCACAACTAATCATTATCAAAATACCAATGCATTGAGCAAAACAAGGGATTTCAAGTTGGAACCATGACTGGGCTCTTGAACCCTTGCTCAGGCCGAGAGCAATACAAATTCGTAAACACACTTCAAACATTCACTAAAAGAAATTACAAACACCTCCTGAGCAATAAGATAACATACACTAATTCACCATGAAAGAATAGTAGCAAGGTCAATCTATTTGGTACAGACTGTTGCTACAAAATGACAAAATTACAAGGTAAAATCTTAAAATTGTCTTCAAAATCTATTCCAAATTGCTCAAAGATTTTACAACCCCTGTACAATCATTCTCAAAGAATTTTATATGCTATCTTGGTCATAACCAACTCTTCATCGGTTGCCTAACCACCAATTTGCTCAAAAATGCAAAGTTGCACCAAAAATTTGCAAAAAGTTGTCAAGCAACATTAACAACTTTCACTCAAATGTGCATTTTTGTCTTTTATGCCTTTCTAATCAAACTAAACCTCCTAGGATGACTCCATAACACCAAAATGACATGAAAAAATGCCTGATGAGGCTTTACAAGATGTTTTACATCATAATGCAAATTTGTGCCATTTTAGGCTTACAAGGGCTCATAGGCCAAATTTGAGAAAACAAACAACCTAGATGACAATCACCCTTCAAATGACTATCAAAAACACATGTGGACCTCTAAGTAGTCCATTATTCAAACATTAATCCAAAATATAGACTATCACACCCAAATTTTGAAAAAGCACTAAACAATAGGTGCTCCTGCACCAGAGTTTAACTAAGCATTTGCAAAATGAATTAATAAATTACTAAAATGAAATGAATTTATTGTTGTTTATGATATGGTGTGAATAAAATTAGAGTCATTGGATTTTCTTATACTATTCCATGTTGATATCCCTATTTCACCTTGGCTCTCATTGTGCCTCCATACACCTTTTCCTCTCTAGGTAAAACAAGTGCAAACCTTACTACGTTTACTCTTTAAGCTCTTCATATTTATTTTGGAGTGGACAAAATTTAAGGTTTTTATTTTATAAATAACTAGATAGATGCTACTATTTTGAACTGGTGAAAAGGGAGCCAAGTTAACAACTAGTGGCCTCACGATGAGATCATTTGGAACATAACATATTAACCAAATTTCATAGCAAGGGAGAGGACTTCGTAGAAAAGGGGTTACCAGTAGAACCTGAAAAAAGATACATGAAAATTTATAAATATGATTCAAATCCCCTGCATCAAATATAAGGTTCCATACTCGTGAACATATTAATTATTGCACATACTAAATTTGCAAACAAGAGCTTGCATTCTTAATGAAGGTTCCCTTAAATGCTTACTCTTATTCAAAGAAAATAAACGAATATTAAAGTATATTTTATTATATTTAAAATCAATGAATTTATTCTTAGGAGACCACGGTTATGTTCATCATTAATGAGCTACTATACCTATGAATGCCCTTAAATTTTTTAAATTTTTTTGTCAAAAAGAATGTATATATAAACTACAAAAATATAATTGGGGTTTGAACCTGATCAAAGTTGAATATCTTAGAAATAAATGAATATTGAATTGTTTATGCTCTCGTACTTTTATAGACATGTCTTCTTATGATATTTTAACTTATAGATGAGGATATCTCTTATTGTTCAATTGTTCTATAATGCCCCTCTCGTCTAGTTTTCTACATTGCATGATTATTTATGTGGACTTAGCTTTGTGACATGGATTGCGTCTCTTGAATTTTGGATGTGGAACATTTTGTGGTGTTCAATATTTCTTTGGGTTCTTCATTGTTGTAGTGTATGCGATTTTGAGTGTATATTTTATCATTGATTTTGGTATATGCTTGTGATTGTTCTAGACCAATGATGTGGTGGATTGCTTCATGATGATTTGATTATGTTGTTGCATTAAGATGCATGTTTTCTTCTTGTACTTGGCTATGATAACCATTGCACGAATGATTTGGATACTTGACTCATTGGGTGGTTTCTATGGCATGAACTGGACCTATTGTGCTTGATGATTGAGATAGACCAATGTTGTGATTCAGAATTTTCATATGAGAGATGTGGATATAAATGTTGATTTCAGTAATGATAAGAATGAGATAAATGATGTTAACTGGATTAGTTGATTAAAAGATAAATCATATTTTATGTTATTTTGATTTGATGAGATATAATGTAACAAATGATGTTACGATGTTGACACTTGATTCGAGGAATATCTAGATGCTTGTAGATGTATAGGACTAATATTGATGATTTTATTTAATGTAGTTAATTAGATTAAATTATTATTATGAAGTTCAATTAATAATTAGATGTGAAAAAAGATGATATCGTATCATTTGATAAATGAGAATGCATACGATGTTAAAATCCCCTTTAACAAATTGAGTTAATTTTAGTACTTATATGTATATGCATGAGCGGGAACACTTGACATGTGAATATTTTAGTGACTACAGGTATAGGGCATTGACTCTGCCTAGCTCCATAGGTTTTAGTGTGCCCACATCCCTAACGGTGGTTAACAAGAGATAGAACACTAGCCAAATACCTTGAGCCAAACCTGTTCCCCTTGATTAGGGCAATTCCCTTGATTTTACTATTTTACTATTTTAATTATTTTATTATTTTGATCCTTGACTATCACAATTGGTAGGTTTAGGAAACCTAGTCATCATGTTGAGTTGGCCCTAATGATTGTTTGTGCATATTCAATCAGTTGATATATATTGTCATTTATGACATTCATCAATGGCAATTTAATATTGTTGAAGTAATTCAACATTTAAATATGGAATATGTCTTATTTGTGTTTGATTTAATGTGAATTAAATGATTAATCATGGGGATCTTTTAAGAGTTCAATTGGCATTTTAAGTTTAATTTGATTTTGATTATTATCAAACCCTCACTCAAAAAGAGTTTATATTTTGGAGTTGAGCTCATTTTCTCAACACCTAGTCAATTTTCTTCATCTTGCTCTCTCCAAAAATCCTACATGTTAAAAACTGGATTGCTAATTTGAGGAGATTCAATGGATAGATTTTTGTGCGAATTGGCTTGAAATATTGGTGTTGATAAGTTCTTTGGATTGCTCAAAGGATCTGACTTCTTCTAGTATATGTAGTTTGCATTTTATTCTCCTTTGAGTCTCAAGTTAAATGAGTTGAGTAAGTTGCATATGGTTTGTGATGAGATTTAAGCATTGTTTCTATTTTAATCTCTTTGTTTAATTGATTATATGGTTTGTATATTTTTTATTAAGTAAGAAAGGAGGTGCCCTAATCCCATACAATTAATAGCACACCAAATCCATAAAAAAAACAGTCACTAGCACAAAATAATTATAAGTACACAAAGACCAACCATCAACCACACATAATAAAAAACATAAATGAAAATTCCAACCGGTAAACAACATCCAAACTAAACAACTAGAGATAATATCTAGGTCCAACTAATCATATAATAGGTACATAGACCATTAAAGTTCATAATAAAGAGTCTGATTAAAACCATAACAAAGATATATAAACCTAAAATAAAACCCTCCGAAAAAACTAAGGTAACCCAAATCCATAGACTACTTTTTTTGGCTTTTAATGAGAGCCCAATTCTTTTCCACGATTTGTAGGTTAGTCCTCCAATCTACATCATTAGGACTACAACCATTGGGATCCTCCCCTTTTTGAGGGCTTGGTCCTGCATTCTTCTTATGTTACTTCCTCAATTTTCTCTAGCCATAGACCACCTACATAACCACCTTCCTCATGATCTCATATGTGATTAGAGTAAGGGAATTAACTACATGCATTACAAACTTTTTGTTTTCTCTAAGGTCCTTCGCTTCAGATTCAATGTCCTTCATTCTAACCTGCAAGTCAATAACTTGAGCTCTTAGGTTAGCTAACATTTCATTTTTAGCATTATAGGTATTTTTCATGGATTGAGTGTTCTCATTTGTCCCTTGCTCATCCATTATTCCATATCTTGCATCCTAAAATCAATATCCTTTTCATCTTCATCCTTCTGGACAACAATGTATTTTTAAATTCCTCCATTTCAATTTCATAGTCACTACCCTCTGACTCCTCACTATTATCATCATTCTCTAGGAGAGATTATTCTTCAGATGGGGAATCTAAAATCTCTCCCATATTTGGTTTTTCTTTAATCTTGATGTGCTTCCCTTTAATTCTAGTAGACCTTTTGCCTCCCTGACTAATTTCTTGTTTACTAATATCATGTTTGTAAACCTCTTTTGCAATAGGTTCGGTATCCATTTAATCCAAGTCAATTGTGAAATTTTTGGACTTAGAAGCTTTGTCTATCTTTCTAATTTTAGAACCCCTAGGTTTAGGGCCAGCAAAGTTCCTTTTCTTAGGGGTTGGTTGAAGAAGTTCATCATCCTCCTCAACCATACTAGGGTTATACACTTTTTTTACCTTTTTTCTTCTTTGATGAACTAGGATTCTCAAGGGAATGCACCTTACTTTTAATCAACTCAATAGTGACAAAGCTAAGAGGCTTATTAGGGCTTTCACCTTGAGTAAGGAGCTTACTACTCTTGGGGGTAAGACTAGACACATACCTATACAAGGTGAAAATGATTCCTTGGTGTACTGGAGAATTAATGCCTTTAACTTCAATATTAGCACACAGGGAAGTGTAAAGGAAGAACAAGATATTAATAAACTCCTTGTGTTTGATATGGTTCAGAATAGGAAAATGGTACCCATCTATGGTAGTGAAATGACCATCTAAGGTAAAACAACACATAACATGATAGCTTACAATGGATAAGGGGGAGGAAGAACCAACTTATAAAACCCATTCTATAGAACAACCACATTCTCTCCTTCAAAAAAATTATTCATGAAGAGCTTTTAATTACTACAACTTGACAAAATGTAATCCTTCACACTTCAAATACATCGATTTAACAATTAGCTTTGGCGAGACTTTAAATTTGATGCTACCAATTGAAACTTCCACATTCTTCTAGAAGTTGTAGAATTTGGTAGTAAGGCTTTTATTATACCTCCTCATGGATTCCATAAAAGGATTCAAGCTAGCCTCCAAAAAAATCCCATGACTGCTCATTCTGCTTTAATTCATTGTAATGTCTAGACTTTGAGCACTTCAATAGAATGAGGAAATTAGATTATTTGTAGACTTTAGGGACCTAAATAGAGCCTCCCTTAAGGACCATTATCCCCTTCCTTATATGGAACACATCTTAGCTAAAGTAAGTGGCTTAGAGAAATTTTCATTCCTGGATGGATATTCAAGATACAATCAGATCCTATTCGAAGAATCAGACCAATTTAAGACTACATTTACTACTAAATGGAGCACCTATGCTTATTGTAAAATGCCTTTTGGACTAACCAAAGCAGGTGCCACTTTCTAAAGAGCTATGGATATGGCCTTCAAAGGAGTATTAATAGAGTTTGTACTGGTATATAACACAATCATCCACAGGGGTGTTTAACACAATCACATAGACTAAGAACCAGAAAAAGGATGCATTCAAATAAGAGGTAAAACATATTACATAAATTATTTAAACTAAAAAGAAGCAAGACAGACAATATTATTGATGTAAAGGCAAGGCAAAGTTTATAGTTGTAGAAAATAGATTTCTATATGAGAAACATGGAGAGGATCAAAACAAGAACCAGTCCCAACTAGAGAATCAATATGGATATCAAATCATGCAACTCAGTTCAAACAAGCTACCCAAAGGATTAATCACCTTGTAAGGGATCTTCAACTTATATGATAAAATGAAAGGGAGGGTTATGAATTTAGTTGTAAGAAGAGGAGATTACAAGCCAATCTCATTGGTTGATGGGAAAGCTCTCACTTTGGGAAAGGTATGTTTCCAAATAGACTAGGAGGTCTTTCTCAATCTTTGTAAAGAATATAATGATGTATTTGCTTTTACTTACGAGGATTTGAAAGGGTTTGACCTTAGTTTAGCCCAAAATACCATAGGGTTAGATCCAAATGCAAAGTTTGTCAAGCAAAAGAAAAGACCCATAAACCCCAAGGTTGAGCCCTTAATGAGGAAGGATTTATCTAAGCTCATAGAATCCAATAAAAATTTTCCGATTAAACATTATTCTTGGGAAGCTAATCTTTCTCTGGTTAGGAAGAAGAATGGGGAAATCAGATTATGTGTAGACTTTAGGGACCTAAATAGAGCCTCCCTTAAGGACCATTATCCCCTTCCTTCTATGGAACATATCTTAGCTAAAGTAAGTGGCTCCGAGATATTTTTATTCCTAGATGGATATTCAGGATACAATAAGATCCGGATCCAAGAATCAAACCAATTTAAGACTACGTTTACTACTAAATGGGGCACATATGCTTATTATAAAATGCCTTTTGAACTAATCATTGCAATGTTTATGTCATGGCTTGAAGTGGTTGTAGCAACACAAATGGTCTTAAGTGGATGCAAATTCAAAATTAACATAGAATAAAAAAGGTTAGCTCTCATAATAATTTTTTGGGGGATATACAATCATATAAAATCCCAACTATCACACAAATGAAATGTCTTCTAATCACCCTTTCTTTTCTCCAAGATGTACCTTGACATATCTTGTCATCAATATACCTATTAATATTTAAATAATTAAGAGGAAGTCCATCATGGGAATGAAATCCTTACATCTCTATAATCAACGTGGCAAGGTTAATCATGTCGAAAAGACATCTGAGTAGGGCAGATGACCACAACAAATTAAAATCATGTAATAATTATCAATTATGGTTTGTTTGTTACATTTGTTGAAAACTTGAGTTAGATGGGAAATATTTTCCAAATATTTTAGGATGGGTGTAGTGGTATTTTGATATCATTTTTTGTGTTTTTGGGGTTTTACAAGATATTTCTCAAATAAGTTGGTCCCCAATTTAGCCTCACATGCTTTGTTTTTGTCAAAATTGATGCCCTAGATAGTTTTTCAGAGAAAAATCACTCAACTACACCTAGAATATAAAATTATTGATAGAATCACACAATTCCTAATGGAATCATGCAATTATTGAAAGAATCACATAGTTTCACTCAAAATCACAAAATTGCCTAGCAGTGAGCTGTTTTTGGGTCTTAGTCTTCTCCACTATGCTATTTGAGTTGTTTTTCCAATTTGCTTTGATTCTTGGGTTTGATTGGTCTTGAGTGAGATGAATTGTGATTTCATTGTATTCTTTTATAAGATTCCATAGAGAATTTCACTTGTACTTGTGGATTGAGATCAATCCGAGATTAAATTCATGATTTGGAGACCCTTAGATTGCTACTTGAGTAAATATATTGTTATGCATTATGTATATGATCACTTGAGATGTTTTTATGATGACTTGTATATGTATCTATATGTATTATTATCATTCATTTATGACCCTTGGATGTGGGCATTATAGTATGTTTGATTTGTATTGAAGTTCATATTGATACTTAACCTATGTCTTCTTAGGTGGAATTAATTAATAGCTCTTGATATCATAAATTGCTATGAATACTTGAGTGCTTATGGAAATCTTCAAATGGATGCCTTTTATCTTCATATGTGATTTAATTTCTTTGTGGGGTCAAGTGGATTTGTTCTCTTAGTAGTATGACCAATTGAGTATGTCATGTATATGGTTGATATGGCATTGTGTAACAAAGATATTTGATATTATTGAGATTATGGCAAGTGAATCATGGTATTTCATTTTATTTTGATTCCTCATTTGATTGAATGTGACGAGCCTAGGACTATGTACTAAAGTAGGTTTAGGGAGTAGCTCCCAATCATGTTCCTGATCTATAAGTGGTACACTCGACAATTTGATTGGGAGTTTTGTAATCTAATGATAACATAATAATAAACTGGGGATGTGATAAATTACTATTCAAGATAATTGGTCCCCCAAGAATTCCTTGGGTGCTAGTATGAGGCTAAGGATGACTTGGGAAGGCATGCTCGTATGTGGAGCGATTGGGACTTCTCTAGAGAAACATGCTCACACATGTAGACATTGAACTTGCATGATTGTCACTCTTATCCATATGAGAGAATGCTCATTTTTGTGTGGTGCATCATCATGAGCATGCATGATGACACTCCCTACATTAGCACTCTAGTATTTGGGTCCTAATAGTTGAGTAGCACCCTATGGATTTTTTGTTGATTGATCTTTGGTTATCTCATTGTGATATATGTTGTATGAAAAATTTGGTATTGCTCTTGTGGGTGCCTCCTTTTCTTTATTGTTGGTGACTAAGGGTTCTTCCTCACTCTTTTGGTATTTTACTAATTGATGCTTAGGTACCCTCTCTCTTACTTGATTGTTTCTCTTTGATGTGAATGATGCATTGTTAGCATTTCCATCTTGTTGTGGTTTTTTATTGTTTCTCTTTGATGTGAGTGATGAATTGTTGGCATTTCCATCTTGTTGTGGTTTTATGACTCTTGTTGGGTTGGTGTGTTTATGTTGAGTATTTGCTCCATGTTTGGATCTTGTGTAAGCCCATTACTCTCCCTTCTATACTTGTATGATTATTTGGGGCTTGTGACTATCTCCAAAAGTATGGTGGGGCAAACCTGAGGGTACAGTATGGTTAGATGGTATTTCCAAACACCATTGGGGATCAAAGGAATTAGTTTGTGACTAGCTTGATGGATTTTACTTCCTTCCTCAACATTGGATTCTTTCTCATTTTATCTCCTTGTAAGACATAATCATTTGTATATTGTAACATGTGATGTATCAATGATCATGTATTTATTAAATATGCTAATTGGGGATGGATGTAATAATTGTTATTAGACACATGGTATTTCTTTATGTGCACCAACATTGGGATCGAGTACAAAGTATGATCTCTTACGCTTCTATATTCTTGATGTATGATGATGTTATCACAAAAACATTTTTAATGGTGTTTTAAAATGAACTTAGTTGTGATTGGTTTATTGTCAGAGGTTGATTTAGTCATCTCCTAGTGGGTCATGACTTATTTACCTAATAATGGATGTGTTGCTAAGGTGGAAACATTAGGGAACCCTTAGAGGTGAGTTGAATTATCTCAGAAGGAGTTCCAAGAGTTTAGACTTTCACATGTGTATAGTTGGTTAACACATATTTGATCTTACCTTGAGGTTGAGTGTTATACTTGTATATGTAATGCATGTTGACACTTAATTAATTTAAAATATATATATTTCCATGCATTTATTGTATGCTTATCTCTTTTTCTTTAGGGTTCCTTGGTGGCATGTTACATGTTCATATTTAAAATGATACATAAGAAAAAATATGAATTGAAGATTTTGATGACCCAAATAGTTCCAGTAAAATACAATTTATTATTATCAAGCCATTTTGTGATAGGTTTATTATGGGAAAATATTTAGTCATTTTATTAAGAAATCAAAACCCTAATACTTTCCTAATGAAACCCTATTACTTTCTTAGTCTATGTAATGCTCAAGGGAAGGTGGTTTCATGATGTTTTCAAAATACAGCAATGGATTTGTAGAAAAGGATTTAGAAAATTACCAAAAAATATTGTTTTAGATCGCCCCTCTTATCTTCCTTTCCTTCATTTTAACACCAGTAGCATGAACAATGTCCATATTAGCTCTCTTGGTTTGGGCAATGATGATCTATGTGCTCTTTTTTTGTGCACTCAATCACACTCCTCCCCTCTACTAATCAACATGGGTTTGAGTGAAATATTACTCCCCCTTCTTACACCCTTAGTGGCCTACATGTCATCTAGAACTCTTTTTTAGTTCCTATCCTCCATTTTGACCTTCTCTTCCTTGTTAAGAAATCACACCATGTTGGAAGGCATGTGAAGTATTTGAAAAGATTTATCAAAGAGATGTGTCTCATGGAATAATGATGACTATAAGATATACACAAAATAGGTTTGTTACAAAAAAATCTTTTGAAACTTTCAAGAGAATGCAATCAGCAAATGTTGACAATCATTGTAGGAAGACCCCAAAAATGGATTTGTTGAAAAGGCTTAAGAAAATTTCACACAAATGAAATGGAATGGTCTGACATGAGATGATTCTAGGATGCACTATAATTATATATGTTGAGAGTAATTTTGAGACTTTTCAACCAAAAAAATCCAACTGGTTGTGTAAATCCCACTTCTACATTTCAAGACAATAGCCTACAATCAAATTCATTCTTTTCCTCAACAACACAATCTCAGGACAGAGACACCACCACTCATTAATTATATCAATCCCCATCTTATCTCCCATAACCATTTGATATTTCTCTAGTGTAAGGAATGATAGAGTATGGGCTTTGAAATTGCACTTTGTTGAATTAAGTGGCTTTTGTGCCTATGCAAGAGTTGGACTTCAATGGGTAGTTGAGAGATGGGATGACTGAAAATAATGCTAGGGCATATGGATTGTGTGGATAGTATGGTCTATGTTGAGAAACTTGGCACACATCAATAACTTACTTTGTCAACTTTAATTTCCATCAATTAAATCTACCCCTTGCATTTACCTTAAGTTCCTATAGTCTTATTGTCTCCAATAATATTTATTTGATTTCAACTACTAATCTACACCCTCTTATTAATGCCCTCTCATTTTATTTTATTTTAATTTTTCTTTTATTAATATTTCTAGTTTCATTTTGTTACCAAAGAGACACATTATAGTTTAACAATATCTTTCTAAGTATGTAGTGGGGAGGACCCAATGTTTGTGCACCCTAACTTCGTGCTTCTCAAAATTCTATGTGTAAATTTCAAATCACTCATATTTTTTTACAGCAGCTTACTTGGCAAGTCCCCTTCTTATAACTAAGGTTTTAGGGTCACATCATCAAATATGATGCCACATTAACATGCCTTTTGCCAAGGTGTCCAAAACAACCCCCGAAAAAAGGTGAGACCAATAGGTGTGCAAAATGTACCCCAATAGTTGTGCAACTAATGTGGCATCAAATGATTAGTTGCTTTTTACAACAAAGGGTATATTTCATTCAATTATTGGTACTCATCAGCAGCAATAACAACTTTAAAGTCACAACTATTGGTGCAATGTTGTACACAAATTAGACATTAAATCAGCAAGTATGGGGGTATTATATCAACAACTTCTATCACAACAATTGGAACACACTCAATTATTGGGTCCTCTCCCCTATAACATAATTACATTTTAGCGACATCTTTTGTTTTACTCATCTAATGGAGGTAAGAATGTAAATTCAATATTACCTTTGATTTTAGCTCTGCTAACGTACATTGAAGATAGTCATAATACTTTTGTTTTCAACTCTATTATTGTACATCAATAGAAAGTGTCCCTAAAAGAATGATTGCAAGGGAATGTGATAGAATAAAATGTATTTTAATTTCTCATCCACAAATCATTACTTCATGATTTACGAATTGATTATTATTTATATCATACTTTAAGAAATTAATATCTTAAATAAATACATTAAGATAATTACAATTTATAGTTAGTCATGCACGTATGTATTAGAGTAAAATTTAATAGAATGAGTTAAATATATTGATTACTTTCATTAGTGTAGAATTTTTTAATATTATTCTATTTATATTTTAAATATAAAAATACAAACTTAGAACAAATTATTATGGTTCTACCTCCCTTCACAAAGGCTCATTAATCATCATAACTCACCTAGAAATATTGGAGGTTTAGCTATCGTAATACTATAATTGAATTGCATACTTTACTTGATTAGTGAGATTTATTCCCAATAAATGAGAAGGGATTTCAGATCTTCCTACAATGAATGATCCTATCAACATATGTATACTTTATCTTTGTCCCATTGGATAAACGAGTCTTGTGCTTTCTTATTGGTGTATCATTGTTCCCAATTACTATTACTATATCACTAACATATCAACGAATTTGAAATAATTTCTTTGTTAGGACTCGGAGGCAACTAATAGGGGGGGGTGAATCATTTGTGTATTAATTTTAACCCAAATATAACTTAATCAAACTTGATACATAATACCGGTAAACCAAACTTGATGTTGGTTAACAGATTAACAATAAATATCAATACTGGTGAAACTTAATGTATGAAACACAAAGAGAAACAACATCCACAACACATAACACAGAGATTTGTATGTGGAAACCCTATAAGGGGGAAAACCATGGTAGGAAACCTTACCCACAATCAGATGATACTGTATGCAGGAAAAGCGGGTTGATAGAACTCAATATGTGGAAAATGGAGCTCAAAGAGGCTTTGCTCACACACCCACAGGACTTCTTGGTGCAAGCTATGGAGTCATGAAGTATGGCTCAGCTTCCCAAGGTTGGTTCCATGGTTCTCTATCTCACAAGGTCCCTCAAACCAATGTCTTTGCTCTCATATCACTGAGCAAAGTGGTTTAGGGATGACAAATGCAAGAATGAGGGATGCTTTGGTTGATTTTAAGATGAAATGCATCCTAAGTTATACATGATCCTATAAATGCAATAAACTAGTTTATAAGATGACAATATTAGTAACAAGACTATCCTAGCATGATATACTAGTCTATGATTAAGCTGAATGATAAAGAAAATACTCTAAACATGCATATTTAGATTAATTCCTATTTAAAAGAGAGGCTAAATGATGAGCATAAATGAGATATTAAAACTTGCATGGATTTGAGTATAAGTGTGATGCTAAAGACTTGGATGATCAAAATGGAGGAATGAGAGCTCTATTTATAACAAAAATAGGGCAATGGATGGCTAGGATTGAAAGATTTAATCAAGGGTTGAGTTTGAAAGTTGGGAATCCATGTTTGCAATTGTCACCAATGAAATGGTGACAAATGTCAACATAAGACTGGGTTGAGAAGAGAGATAGGAAGCATTAAATGCTTGAGAAGACTTCATGGTTATCTTAGGGGGTAAGGGTTATGGTTAAGCTAGGATTACCCATTGGATAAAGGTTTTACCCAAAGGATAAACTCTTGTGCAAAAGATTAAGGATAACCATGGTCAAAGCAATAAATGCTTGATGAGACCGTTGGGTTACATGTAGGTTGAGTTTAGGGAAATTCTTTAATCATGCTAGAGGGTTGAGTTAACCATTAATGGTTTGGGAGAGTTTCAAAGTTAAGTAGTTGAAGCCTTTAAGGGTTTTCAAAGACTTTGAGGGTTTGAGAAGTGACTTCCCTTTGTTTAGGGATGTGACAAAGTTTAGGAAATGGGTTAGGTTAATTTAGAAGTGATTAGAAGAGTCTAGAAGGGGTTAGGAATAGGGTTTAGGAAGCAAGTGGGAGATGTAGGATTTTGCAAGTGGATGAAGGGATAATAGGATTTAATTGAATAAAATGAATTTAATTCAATTTGGTTGCAATTTGGGGAAATCAAATAAATTAGATTTATTCAATTTAGGGTAAACTATTTAATTAAATTTGAATTTAATTAAAAGTGGATAGAAGGGATTTAATTGAATAAAATGATTTATTCATTAAATGTCAAAAGAGGCCTAGTGAATTTAATTTAAATAAATTGAGTAATTTACTTAATTTAAATAGAGGAATGTGGGTGATTTAATTAAATTGGATTTAATTAAATAGAGAAATGAACACAAAATATTCATTTAGGAATATGGTCATTTTTATATGTCTACATTTTGCCCCTCTTTGAAGTGACATGCATGCACATATTAATTCAAAGAAAATGATGTGTTATCGTGATTTATGATCAAATAAAAATTTTATGTCGTTTTGAGATATGTCATGCCCCAGTTTTGATAATTGATGTTGATAATACCCCGTCGGGAGATGAATCAAAAATTTGGAAAAATTTGATGTGATTTGATAATTATGTTTGCTTTGCAAAATTTTGGCTATGTAGAATACTTGAATTGATTCATCTCCCGATAATTGATGTGGGCGAGGGTATGAGGAAGACTACGAGTGAATTACATGCTCAATCCCCTAACCCTAATTTTATTTCACCCTATAAAAGGGGAAAAGTGCATTGTTTTGTCTCATTTGTGCTTGTTGACTTTAGAGAAAGAGACTTTTGGAGAGAAGACAAAATGTCTATTCCATATTCTACGCATCGATTCGAGCACGTTTGAAGGTATCGGAGGCCTACCGCGTATGGACCATCGGTAAGTCAACCTTTTTGACCCCTTTTTTATTTTTTATTTCGTCGTTTTGGGTACTTTTTTGGAATTTTGCACGCAGGTTTAACGTTTTAGCACATCTAGGTCCTCGGTCAACGCATACGAAAAATTTTGTAGCGCATAAGGTTGTTGATTTAGGTTGTGTCCGTAAAACGTAGGGTAGCACATAGGTTTTCTAGGTTAGCGCATAGGTTTTCTAGGTTAGCGCATAAATGCACATTAGCGCATTAGGGACACAAGGTAGCGTAGAAAGTGAAATAGGTAGCACATCAGGTAAACCTAGTGCATTGGGTAGATAGGTAGTTGCATGGGTAGGGGTAAGTAGTGTGTAGGTTAGACCTAGCGCATAGGGTTAGATAGGGAGTGCAGCCATAGGATAGGTTAGCGCATAAGTCAAGTTTTAGTGCTTAGGGTAGCTTAGATAGCGCATTGGAAGAAATAGGTAGTGCATAGAGTTAATCTAGCGCATGGGGAAGATAGGATAGCGCATGGAGAAAATAGGTTAGCGCATCGAGTCAATCTAGCGCGTAGCCAAATTTAGTTAGCGCATGTTGTTGGTTTTGCGAGATAGGATGATTTGTGAGTGAGGAAAATTGATAGGATAAGGTCAGTTTTGTTGGGATAGGTGTAAATGTTTCATTTTTGTGTTTACTATCATGGTTTTGATTGTTTTTCCAATATAAGTGCCGATATAACTTGGTTTTATTTGCAATTTTTCAAGTTATTCATAGATATCGATGTGGATTTGGTATAAACTTGATTTGATGTGCATTGTTTCAAGTTAATATATGTGGAGCCTGATTTGTGTTACAAGTTGATATGATTGTGGAACTTGAGTTGTTTTACAAGTTGATATGGGTTGGAAACTTGAGTTGTGTTACAAGTTGATGTGAAATGGGGACTTGAGTTGTGTTACAAGTTTGATATGGTTTTTGAAAACTTGAGTTGTGTTACAAGTTGATATGGATAGATATGACGTGATTTTGATTTTGATATCTATGTTTTGATGAGGAACTGATATTGAACTTTTTTTGTTGTTTGACAGGAGCGATTGGGAGTGGTTCAGTCACACGAGCGATTCCCGAGACCATGGGCATTGATACCACGGTTGGCACAGGCTGATCTGGACATTATTGAGAGATGCGGCCTGTCTTCCCTATTGGATATGCCTTGGTCTACTATGAACCGGGGTTTACTTACAATGCTTGCAGAGAGATGGCACAGTGATACGAACACCTTCCATTTTTCCATAGGGGAGATGACAGTGACCCCTAAGGATTGCTACCGGATCCTACGCATACCTATAGTAGGGGAACTACTACCTTATGAGCAGTCAAAGGAGGGCAAGACAGAGGCACTTCGTCGGATTTTTCACGATGATACAATGTGTGGATATGAGATTCCATGGTAGGAGTTTCTGGATTTGGATTATGCGCCTCTTCCATCAGTACTGGCAGGTTTTGTAGGTGGTTTTCTATGTCCCAACCACAGGTCGAAGGGATTGTTAGTGGGATGGGGACTGGTAATGGAGGAGATGGTTACACAGGGCCGCAGGTTCACATGGGGATCGACTATGCTAGCCCATTTGTACAGGGACTTGCACGAGGTAGTATACATGGGTTACGGTAGTTTGTTAGCTAGCGTTACACTCCTACAGGTATGGTGCTGGGAGCACATTCCTACAGCTAGGCCACTGGTGGACAGAGATAGGCCGGTTGGACGTGCCTATTCATATGGATACGGGGGGTTAGGTTTCCAGTGGAAGCTAGGCAAACTGGAGCATTGGAGGAGGGTATTGGATGATATCGATACGGTCATATGGCGACCATATATAGGTTGCGAGGTTTGGGCTGAGGATGGGCTGGAGATGCCATATGTCTTTATGACCTGATTTTTTATAGGGAGGACCCCTTTTGTGATTCAGAGATTTTTGGTTACGAGAGTTTTGCGGTAGTTTGGTCGGTAGCAGGGGATACCACAGGGGACCTGTTTGTATGCGCGTCGGAGGTAGGACATACCAAATTGGGGTCCAACTATTGATAGTGGGGTGGCCATGGAGGAGTTTGTGCAGCTAGCGGGCCAGATATGGGATTATGCCCCAGAGATTTTGGATGATGGGATGATAAATGAGTTTGCTAGACTGTTTGCAGCTCGTACCGTGGCGAGGATATCGGATCCAGCGGAGATGCGGCCCACTTTTGATGATGATGAGGATGAGGGAGGGGGAGATGGGGATGAGAGAGGAGGTGGAGGAGGTCGGGGTAGGAGAGGCGACAGAGGTAGAGATAGGGGTGATAGAGGAGTGGAGAGAGCAGTTTGACAAGCTGTGATGGATAGAGGTAGAGGAGGTTTGGCGATTGGAGTAGGGGGTGAGGGGATGGTGGGAGAGGTGATAGCAACAGTGGGAGAGACCGATGAGGTGAGACGGCCAGCACAAAGGAGGAGGACTGATGTGCTACCTCCACCAGCACCAAGGACAGGTAGAGGGACTGGGGGTACCCCTTCATAGGTGCCCCTCCGGGTCTGAATTCTGACTCATGTGGAGGATGCCCAGATTAGGACCTTACAGGTGACAGTGCAGCAGTTGCAGGCACAGCTATTAGTGCATCAGCATCAAATTACACAACTAACCATCGAACACGACACTGAGATAGAGCAACGGGGTCGAGTGGAGGAGCTCATAGCGAGCATGCAGAGAGCAGCAGCAGGTGGGCCAATGAGGGACACCTTGAGAGAGCTGGCTTTGAGAGCCCAGGAGGTGGAGTACTACCATCGACATTATGAGGCTGCGATGCCCAGGGAGCGTCGAGTGCAGAGTTTTACGCAGTCGAGATCAAGTCGATCTTGAGAGACAGGATCGCGGTCAGAGAGTAGAGGTGTGACAGGGCCACTGAGACATGATCCTCCTAGAGATCAGGGGCTGGGACTTCTGCAGCGAGACCGTCTCCTTTAGGAGATAGTCATATTTGAGAGACGTTGTCTCCATTGTATTTTTTATCATTATATTTGGCCGAGACATGACATATATTGTACATTTTGATCATTTTATATATATATATATATGACATCATTTTCTTTGATCATGTGATGTGTTATGGATGCATTTTATATATGCTTTTACTTTATTCTATGATGATGCAATGCTTAGATAGATGATATGATGAAGTGAAATGCATGATGTTATGAGATGTATCTTGAAAATGAGATGAATGATATGATATGTTGTGAGATGTATCTTAAAAATGAGATGAATGATATGATATGTAACTAATTTTAAAATGATATGCAACTAATTGTTTTTGGAGCACCCTCATTCTGCATTTGTCATCTAATATAACCACATGTTTATTTGCTTTCGATATATGTATCATCATTGAGCATGGATTGATTTTTGGATATGTTGTAAATTTATACAATCATAAAGGTATAATTGAACCATGATGACCTGAGGAAAATTTACATGATGTTTGATTTTGCAAGATAGCATAAGCATCAAGGTATAATTGAACCAGGATGACCAAAGTGCAAATTGCGTATAAACAGACAAGATTAAACCATTTGTATGCATAAAGTGGAATCATATCTTTAGTGACATTCATTGTATCACGTCTCGAGACAAGTATCTACATCGTACAAATGATCGCCTCATAGACAGAAGACTAAGAAAAATATTGGAGTTTCTCGATGTTCTCTAGCTTGGAAGCATTGTTGAGAAAATTTAGAGAATCCAATAATTCAAAAAGTTAAATGCAAAAATAGTCAAGACTTTATGCAAAATGCAACAGTTGGTTCTTCAGAAAATCATCCATCGTATTTCTCTTGTGAATCTGTTATCGATTAATGTTTTTATTTGGGTTTGCGTAAGTTTTTGCTTTGTTAGACATGATGCTCTAAGTTTTGCAATTAGTCTTGATGGTTTGAACATGCTTGTAAGTTCTGATGTTTATTGCCCCTAGCTAAGTGTGCCTCTTGATGTGGATATGTACAGTGATTACCAAGCCATGGTAACGTGTGGTGAAAGGATAGATGGATAAATTAGGATAGTGACTACGCTAAGTATGTCCTGAATGGATGTTTGCTAAGTGTCAGGCAATGGCCGATAGTGTTTTACTATGGAGATAAGGATATGGATATAGATAAAGGAGCTGTCATTTCACAATAGCGTCTATTACCAGGGTTTCACCAGTTGCTTTTATTGTACCTCTTTATTTGCTTTTTCTTGAGTTTTTGATTTTTTTTATTGTTTTTGACTTTTTCCGTGCATTAGACTACTCAAGTGTAGTATTTCTTCAGATGAATGTTGTTAGTTGGTTCGTCGAGCACATCTTCTTCTAAAGTTGTTAGCTGATAAGCACCGGATCCATAGACTGATATGATGACATAGGGACCTAACCAGTTAGGTTCAAATTTCCCTTTCTTTTCTCAATCTTGTTGATTTCTAGGATTTTCCTTAAGTACTAAGTCACCAACTTTGAAATTTCAAGGAATGACCTTGTGATTGTAGCTCTTGCACATGCGTTGCTGATATGCTTTGAGATGAGTGTAGGCATGTTGACATCTTTCATCTAGAAGCTTGAGCTCTTGTAGTCAGTTAACTCGATACTCTTCATCTGGGATTAAGTCTTTTAGAGAGACTCTGAGAGATGAAATTTCTACCTCCAAGGGTAAAATTGCTTCTGATCCATAGACCAATGAGAAAGGTGTTGCTCCTATAGGTGTGCGAATGCTAGTTCTGTATGCCCAAAGTGCTGGATTGAGTTGTACATGCCAATCTTTGCCTGCATCATTCACTGTTTTCTTTAGGATTTTTAGTATTGTCTTGTTGGATGCTTCTTCTTAACCATTCCCTTGGGGGTAGTATGGTGTAGAGAACCGATGTTGTATTTTGAATTGTTCACATAGTTCTCAGACATCTTAGTTTTTAAACGGTCCTCCATTATCGGTGATGAGAGCTTGGAATACCATATCTACAAATTAGATAGTTTAGGATAAAAGAGGCAATTTGTTTTCCAGTCACTGCGGTCATGGGGACTACTTCCATCCACTTGCTAAAGTATTTTGTTGCAGTTATAATGAACTTGTGTCCTTGTGAAGATGAAGGATGAATTTTGCCGACCAAGTCTAGTCCCCACTGACAAAAAGGGCCAGGATGTTGTGAATGGTTGCAGTTCCTGTGCTGGTGCATGTATAAGATTGCCATGGATCTGGCATTTAGGACACTTCTTGGCAAAGTGGTAAGAATCTTTTTCTATTGTAGGCCAGTAGTATCCCATCCTTAGAATCTTTTTAGCAAGAGTAGTCCCACTTGAATGTGTGCCACAAATACCTTCGTGAAGCTCGTGTAAAGCGGAATCAGATTCATTACAATCAAGGCAACAAAGAAGAGTACCATCTAGACCTCAACGGTACAAAGTATCAACAGTAAGGGTATAACGGGTGGCTTGTTGGATAAAGTTACGCTTTTGGTTTCGCGATTGGTCAATGGGTAGAGTATTGTTCTTTAGATAATCATATATTGGTCCATACAAAGGGGAATCCGAACCAGTCAATGCATAGACAACATGGGATTCAGAGTGGTCATAGGCTGGGGAGAATAGTTGCTCTACCAAAAACTCGTAATGACTCTGTTGCTCTGGAATCTATAGTAATGAAGCGATACTAGCCATTGCATCGGCTGCTTTGTTGTTCAACCTTCGTATTTGCTCGAAGGTGATGTGTACAAAATATTGTTTGAAGTCATCCACCATTCATTTGTAGGGTATTAGCTGTCATCTTTTGTCTGATAGTTGTTTTTGATTTGATTGACGACTAGTTGTGAGTCTCTGTGGACTTTTAACTCCATGATTTTCCATTCTATGGCCATTTTGATGCCTATAACCAATGCCTCATATTCAGCCACATTATTTGTGCATGGGAACATAAGCCGATATGATTTTGGTATAGTGTGTCCTTCAAGAGTGATGAAGAGAATTCCAGCACCTGAACCATGTTGTGTGTAGGATCCGTCAAAGTATAGGGTCCATTGCTTGGTAGAAATAGCAAGAACGTCTCTATTTAGAAATTCAATCTCCATAGTTTGTTTTCCTGGTAGTGGTGCTTCAGCTTGTTGATCTACAATTGCTTGTCCTTTGATAGCTCTTTGTTCTATGTATTGGATATCAAATTCACTGAGAATCATGACCCATTTAGCCAATCGGCCTGTAAGAGCTACCTTGCTGAGTAGATATTTGAGAGGATCAATTTTTGCCACTAGCTTAATTGTGTGTACTAGCATATAATGTCAGAACTTTTGAGAAGCGAAGACTATTGTTAGACAAGCCTTCTCAATGAATGTATAGTTGAGTTCATAGCCATTTAATGTCCTATTGATGTAGTATATGGCTCGTTCCTTTCCTTGTTGATCTTCTTGAGCTAGCAGTGCCCCCAGTGATATATCTATTGTTGAAATGTATAAAATGATTGGCTTTCCTGCTATTGGTGGTACTAGAACTGGTGAGTTTATTAGATATTGTTTGATTTGATAAAAAGATTCAGCACATTTGGCTTCCCATCTAAAACGTAAATTCTTATGTAGCAAGTGATTGAACGGAAAACTTTTATCAGCTAGTTGAGCGATGAATCACCTGATTGATTGAAGTCGTCCTTGTAGAGAGTGGAGCTGACTGATATTCTTTGGTGGTGGCATCTCCATAATGGCTTGTACCTTTGCTAGATCTACTTCAATACCTTTAGCTGAGACTATGTAGCCTAGTAACTTGCCTAATGTAACCCCGAAGACACACTTCTTAGGGTTGAGCCTGACTTGGAATTTTTCTAATCAATCAAAAATCTTTGTTAAGATGCTGAGGTGTTTTGCTCTAGTGAAGGATTTAGCTAGTAAATCATCCACATAGTCTTCCATGAAGGTATGCATCATGTCATGAAAGATTGTTGTCATTGCTCGTTGATAAGTAGCTCCTGCATTCTTTAAGCCAAAAGGCATAACATTCCAACAATACGTTCCCCAAGGACAGGTAAATGTTGTTTTATTTTGATCCTCTGGGGCTATTTTTATTTGATTATAGCCTGAAAAACCGTCCATTAGTGAGAGCATTGCATGGCCCGCTGTGAGGTCTACAATTATGTCGATACTGGGCAAAGGAAAGTTGTCCTTTGGACAGGTTTTGTTAACATCTCTGAAATCAGTGCAGATTCTGATACTACCGTCTGGTTTTGATACTGGTACTATGTTGGAAATCCATTCTGCATAGTCGATGGGTTGAATGAATCCAACATCTAATAGTTTCTTTAGTTCAGCCTTGACCATGAGTGCTACCTGTGGATTCATCTTTCGTAGTTTTTGCTTGACTGGCTTAACTCCTGGAGAGATGGACAAGTGATGCACGATTAAGTGTGGATCAATTATGGGCATATCTGTGTATGACCAAGCAAAGTTAATTTGCTTTTCTTTTAAAAAGATGATAAATGTTGATCTTTCCTCCTCTGTCAGAGATTCTGTAAGGTGTATGTTTCTGTAGTACCAATATTGATTGATTGAGTGGGCTCAGTCAATATGGGTGATCGCTCATGAAAATTTTTAGGAAGAGTGTCAAGTCTCCCATCTTTAGGTGCCTTAAAAAGGTTCTCACCCTTAGATGTGTCCTTTATTTTTACTTTTTTGTGATCTAGAGCTGTCATTGACTGGTTTTCAGCATCAAATCTTTTATTTGGTTCAATTTTGCAACTGAGAGACTTGGCACTCCCTTGATTGCAGACATCATTATCATGCTCACTAGTAGAGCCTGTTTCCGAGTTAACGGTGCATAGGTAGTGGATAATGGATTCATCGTCTGGGAAAATTGGTATATCATGTATTTCGGGTTCATCCCAGTCAATGAGGTTGGGAAAGACAAGTGGTAAGAAATCGTTTGTTGGATCAAGTTCTGCTACTGTAAGTGTCAAGATAGAGGTTTCATCATGATTGGTTCAGGTGCTAAAGAAGTTCAGGATTTCATCGAGGTCTTCGATGGTATCATCCTCCGTATAGACTTGTTCATAATGTTTTTACTCACTTTCCTTAGCGTCATAGATATTCTATGGTCTAAATTCAGGTAGTCTAATTTATGCGTTATGCTCTTCTTGAGAAAGGGATATGGAACTAGCATTTTCAGTGGTATCTTAAGTAGCATTTGAACAGCTACCCCATTCATATTCATTGGAATTAGTCTCAGAGGTATTATCCCAGATCTTTTCAGTGTTGTAAACAGGTATGTTGTATGGTGAAAAGAGATCTTTGAGAATTGATACCAGTTTGATAGTTTTCATTTATTCTATGTCGGATCTTGCTTCTACCTTTTGTATTTGCTCATATATTGTTCCTCCTTGGGGAGGAATAATGATATCAGGAGGTAGTTCTGCTTTTTTAGATATTGGTGCTTGAATATGAGCTACTGCTGCAGATATGGCCTTCTTGTGATTGAGGAGTTTCTCCTGATGTTGCTTATGTTCTTTACGTTCACGGTCCTTACTGATTGTTTCGGCTGACTCAAATAGTGTTTCCTGCTAGGATTCTTCTTTATACTTCTTTGCTTTCCATTGAGGTTTTGGAGTTATGCAGAGTATCTTTCTTAGTAGGAAAGTGAGTTTACAGCCCAATCCTGTTTTGTCTCTACTGAGCTGTGAAGGAAGGTCTATTGGTTCAGTGACTCCTTTGCATTTTCCAATAGGTCCTTTACCATCATATCCCATTTGTTGCATGATTAAGTAACCCTTTCCATATAGGTGTGTTGGTAGAACTATGTCCAAAGCAGCTGCTCAGTTATCTTCTTCCTCATCTTTGTATAACTAGCTAAGGATGTCCTTTTCCTCTGATTCATGTGCTAGAGTGCCGAGTTGGATGAAGGTACCATCAAATTTGGTGATGGGCTGAGTTACCTGATGTGTTGATGTTGTAGGTAATCGATGAGATCTGGGTGGTGCTGGTAAGTTGGCCAAACACATGGGTTCCAAAGAGTATTCCCCCATGCCTTGTTCTTTGATTTCTATTTTCTTCTTGAAATCTCCAGGCAATGATTCAGACTTTGCCTTCTATAGATCTAATGTTGAGGATTTATGTTTTTCCCTATTATGGGGAACCAAACTATCCTGGGCTACCCCCATTGCATTGCAATGTTGAAATGGATTGTGATCAGCAGATATAGAAATTTCTTGTCCATTGTAAGGGAATTTTACACACTAGTGATACGTAGAAGGCATTGCTTGCATTTCATGTATCCAGGGTCGACCTAATAAAATATTGTACGTGAGGTCTATGTCTAAGACCTGACACAGTATCTTTTTGTATGGGGCCAACTTGAATTGGTAACAATATTGTCCCTTTAGAGGATCTTTCCTCATCATCATATGCTTTTATGGTAATCTTTTTACATGGATCAATAGATTCCTCAGAGAAGCCTAATGCATGGATAAGTTTTAAGGTACATATATTAAGTCCAGCTCCTCCATCTATCAATACTCTTTTTACTTGGTGTTTATAGATGATGACTTCAATATGGAGAGGAGTGTTATGTGGATGACTTAAGGAAGTATTATCATGCTCTGAGAAGGTGAGATTATGAGGCCCTGTCATATGAGTGACCATGGCTTCGAATTTGTCAGCATCTAGATCTTGAGGTACATTGGTTTCCAATAGCGGTTGTTCCAATATGTCTTTGTGTTTTGGTGACAGTTTCAGCAATTCTAGTATAGATATTTGAGCAGGAGTTTTGCGTAGTTGGCTGACTAAATCATATTGGATTTTTGGTGTAGTGTTCATTGTTGTTGTGTGGCCCTTCAAGACATATTTCTAAGCTTTGGTTGTTATATTGATAGATTCATGATTATGCTGGTCTCAGATTGTGATGACGTTCACATGATTGTCTTCAGCTGATATGTGATTGATGGTGTTATTGTAGATGTGATTGATACGAGCTCCACGTGTATCATTCAAGGTTGAAGCTCCCTCTTTGTTGTAGTTTGGAAGAGGATTTTTAAAGGCTCCATGGTCACCATTTGTTTTGAGACCATCCACCGTTAAATCACCTCAATCAATCATGTCTTGAATAATGTTTTTCAATCTCATGCAATCGTTCGTTCGATGACCTTTGTTGCGATGAAAATCACAAAAGTGTGAGTCATTCCACCAAGGTAGTTTGATTTGGGGTTCATAGTTGCTGATTGCGGGCAAAGAGATAATCTTGTTAGCCAGGAGTTCTCTGAATGCTGACTCTAGGGATTGTCCTAGTGGTGTGAAGACACGTTTTTGGAAATTGTTGGTGTTGTCTCGTGAATTGTTATTAGGTCCTTGATTTGTGGTTTTGTTTTGAGTATCGTTGGTGTTGTTTGTGTTGGGTTGACTCTGATCAGTATTTGGTGTGTATGTGTTAGCATCTAGGTTAGCACCTTTAGGATTCTTTGTAGCTTGAGGATTTCCTGATAATGCGAGCACTGGCTGTTTAGATTTTGGATCATGTGATTCATTACCTCCTTCGTTTCCATTGTTTTTGTTTCGAGTCCAGAATCTAGATTTGTCTAAGTTGTTGTTATTTTGATTATTGTAGTTTGATGAACTTGTTCCTTCTTTGAAGAATTTGAGCTTTCCTTTCTTGACACATACTTCTTCTACTTGAATGTCATTTTCAATCAGTTTAGCGAAAGACGGTATGCATTGGAGTTTGAGCCTATAACTCGTCTCACTATTCAAGTTGTTGATGAAATTTTCCATTTTCTCCTTTTTAGGAATATCTCGAGGATATCATGAAACCATACGTCACCAACATTGAAGGAATACCATGAACGTTTCATTATTTTTCTATTTGGTGTTACAAACGTCTAGCATGGTTATAGCATGTTGAATGTTATAGGAATATTGTGTTATGAATTTGTTGACCAATTCATCAAATGATCTGACAGTAGGTGTGATCTTGGATAACCATTCCATTGTTTGTCCTCCCAAACTTCTTGGGAATAACCTCATCAGATAGGTGTCATCATCAGCAAATTCAAGACTCATGGTACAGAATTCTCTGACATGATCACGGGGATCGCTTTTCCCATCGTACTTGTCAAATTTAGGAACATCAAAGTTTGGAGGAAAAGGGATCATGTGCAATCTTCTATCAAAGGGTTAAGGACAAATTTCATTTAATAAGTACCGTATTGTCATCCCTTGTTGCATATCTTGCATTTGTCTTTGTAACATTTGCATTTGTTGAGTAAGGGCAACCAAAGGCGCATTGTTTTGCTGAGGGAAGATTTCTTCCCTTGCATTAATCCTGGGTTGAAATGGTGTATGGAACAGTATGTTTTGCTCAAGGATGTTGCTCAGGGATGTTTTGCCCTGGTGTATATTGTTCCGGTATGTTTTGTTCAGGAATATCTTGTTCAGGGTCACGTGCTTCCCCTTCTCATTGTTGTTCTTGATATTCGTAATGTTGAGATCTCATTCTAAACATGTATGTGTCAAAGTCTTCAGGGAGTTTAACCCCTTTGCTTGTGAGCATGAGCAAGTATTTTTCCTTGTCATTTTCCATGAGTATTTCCACAAGTTTTTGAAATGAAGCACTTTCTTGGCATTCCTGAAGAAGTTCTTCAGAAATTTCAGTATCCTCTAGATGTGGACCTTCAAAAGGATTTCATAACCTCTGATTCATACTAGATTTTGCTTGTGCCTTGCTTTGTTTGTTTTGTTGAGAGCGAGTAACAAGCATTTTAGTAGAAGATTTTTGTGACAAAGGGGACAAAATACTCTTCGATATGTTGCTCCGAAGTTGGTGGTTCAAATTAGGGTGTGTTGTAAGTGATGCACTCGTCGGGAAAGAATGTCGGATTGATCTTTCCTCCACGATTTATGATTTGACTGAATGCGGATTTTTGACAATATGCCCTAGTCTTCAAAGGCTCTTTGTCAAATTCTTTGGATTTGTTCTGGATATAAAGTTTGACGTGATGAAGGAATGTTTCATGAGATTTGAAGAGTTGACAATTGATGTATAAAAATTTATTTCTTTTGACAAATTTGGAAAAACTTGGTTGTTGTTTCTTCAATGTGGTGTTACGATAAATATTCTTTCTTCTCAGAATATGGGGATTAGTCATGCATAGGTGATTCAATGGTTTCCTTTGATTTGTTTTGGATTTATTTGATCTTGTTTCAAAAACTCAAGTTTTACTTTATCAAAGTGAAGGTTTAGATGCCCCCTCACGACAAAGCGTGTCAAATGATATGGATAAAGTCTCCCGATATGGAAACTTGATTTGACAACCTGAGATTTTGAACAAGTGTTTTTGAGATATAATTCGTGAGATAATAAAGAACCTATTCATCACTTGTGATGATGTTTCCCGATTTTGATAGGATAGATATGTTTATCATGCGATCAGTTTTTGATTCTGGACAACTTTTGTTTTGACACAAATTTTGCTCAAGAAATAGTTTTTAACGCTTTGTTTTTTATACTCTGGTTTGATGAAGATGAAGCTGATGAAAGGATGCTCTCAAAAATGCTTTCTAAATTTTTAAAATTTTCTACTATTTTGCCCCCTGTTTTTCTAGGTTTGAACATGCGCTAAAACAGAGACCAAATGCACTACGAAAATTTCTTGATGCGCTAGGGAAAAGACCCCACACGCTAGGCTGCCCCCGGTTACACATTAACTGGTTGAGACTATTAAAATTTGTTTTCTATTTTTCTTAAAATATCATGCGCTAGTATGGGCCTTCCACGCGCTAACTGATAAACCTGATGCGCTGATTTTTGACTCCTACGTGCTAAGTTGATGCTTCAATGCGCTAGGCTATTTTTCGGACATGCTAACTATCTCTGACTGTTTCTAAATTTTGATGAAGTGCTACTATGAATACTTTACATGCTAAAGGTAGGCTTTGATGCACTAAAGGATGGTTTCGAAGCGCTAAGAAGTTGCTCTTACGCGCTAAACTACCCTGTTTTGACTATTTTCTGTGATTTTGGTGTTTTGCCTTAGGTTTTCAATGTTGATGGATGATTTTCTAAAGTAACAAATGCAAACACAGCACATAATACATAACCATTTTTGCCTAATCTAAATAGTAAGTGTATATTCTATGAGGATGTGTTCAAATCCCCAATGTTTTAACAGGTTTGGTTACAATGAATACACTGCCAAAAAGACTCTTTATTCAAAGGTCATAAGTAATACCATAGCCCACTAGTCTCAATACTCCATCAGCTCAAACAGTCGTGTCACCCCCTAGAGGGCGCCTGTTTTTTTGTCTTTTGCTAGAAATTAACTCAAAGTGAATTGCTTCACAATTGAGTAGTTATCTTGGGAGATATATGGTGAGCGATCTTGGGAGCGGATTCTTCCCCACCCTTGCACTATGATATTACAAATGTCTGGTTACTAACTCGGCTCAAGGTTTCTAGTTCTAAGGTTCATAATCAGGCTTCCTGTTCAGCCGTCAGTGATAAACTCCCTCAGGAGGCTTCCCAACCTCTAGAACAAAGGCTTTACTTATCTCGAGGATACTGGGGGAAGGCTAATCGCTACGCGCAACCATTGAAAAGCACTTTCGTCACTTTCCACTTTTGATTATAGTGGGTTGGAACACTTGGCGTCAAAGTCATTTCCCACTTAGGTCATTCCCTTCACACCAGCCATAAATGGCTTTAAGAGTTGATTTCAACCCCTCGGGAAGGCAGGCCTGCTAAAGGGTTTTATTTACTTGAAATACTGAAAGCATAAGAGTAGTCTGGTTTTTTTATCACCCAGTTAAGGGGAGAGCATATACCTTCTACTTTCGAGACAAAGCAATCAAGTTGTTCTTTTTATCCTATCAATTCAGTGATTTTCTAAGATCTATATGGAGATGCGGCTCCACAAGAACATGGTGTTTATTTTATTTCCTCAAATCAGTGATTATCTTAATCTAGGAAAAGAACCTAGTCAAGAAAGCAAAACTTCAATTTGGTCAACAAAAGAAAATCGGCAAGAAAAAGGGGAATAACTTCCCTCTTTGATTGTAACCGATTTTTATTACTTGGTGTGATTCTTTACTTTGCCCAAATTTAAAGATGGATCCTTTTATGCACCAAAGGATGGTGAAATTCTTTTTAGGCCCTTTGCAAAAATGAAAATTTGTATTGTTCTTTTTAGAGCCCAACTTGAGAAATTTTCTCCTAGAAAAGCAAGAAAAATTTTGATTGGTGATTTGTTTTAGGTACCCAAATGAAATATGAGTTCAATTTTAATAAAAAGAAGTTCAAATTTTAAACTAACTTAACGAAGTTAGTAAAAACTCTAATTATCTTAATAGTCTTAAAACTAAGCTCCTATCTGCAATAAAATCGTTAGAATCCTGCAAAATAACAAGCCAAAAAAATGTTAGATGACTGGTGGACTTCAACAAGTCTAATCTTATCCTCGGTTACAGATTTTATTTTTCTTGTCTCTGTCTATCTATGATGCGCTACAGAACAAACTGTATGTGCTACAATATAATAGTGATGCGCTAAAACATGGCAGAAATGCACTATACTGTTTTCAGGATGCGCTAGGATCATTTCTGGATGTGTTGCTTTGTTTTTCTCTCACGCCGAGACCTACAAGAAAATGTTAGTGAGGACGATGCGCTAAGCTAAGGATGTCACGCGCTAGATGATGAACCCTGAACAAAAAATGGGATGCGCTATACTGTTAACCGGATGCGCTAGGAAATATTTCCCACGTGTTGATTCTTGTTTCCCGCGGACCTGCAAAAGTGGTTAAATTCAAAAACCGATTTGATATATGGGGTCAGGCCCCACGGTGGGCACCAGAAATGTATGCGGGAAAAGCGGGTCAATAGAACTCAATATATGGAAAACAGAGTTCAAAGAGGCTTTGCTCGCACACCCACAAGACTTCTTGGTGCAAGCTATGGAGTCATGAAGTATGGCTCAGCTTTCCAAGGTTGGTTCCATGGTTTTCTATCTCACAAGATCCCTCAAACTAATGTCTTTGCTCTCAAATCACTGAGCAAAGTGGTTTAGGGATGACAAATGCAAGAATGAGGGATGCTTTGGTTGATTTTAAGATGAAATAAATCCTAAGTTATGCATGATCCTATAAATGCAATAAACTAGTTTATAAGATGACAAGATTAGTAACAAGACTATCCTAGCATGATATACTAGTCTATGATTAAGCTGAATGATAAAGAAAATACTCTAAACATGCATATTTAGATTAATTTCTATTTAAAAGAGAGGCTAAATGATGAGCATAAATGAGATATTAAAACTTGCATGGATTTGAGTATAAGTGTGATGCTAAAGACTTGGATGATCAAAATGGAGGAATGAGAGCTCTATTTATAGCAAAAATAGGGCAATGGATGGCCAGGATTGAAAGATTTAATCAAGGGTTGAGTTTGAAAGTTGGGGATCCATGTTTACAATTATCACCAATGAAATGGTGACAAATGTCAACATAAGACTAGGTTGAGAAGAGAGGTAGGAAGCATTAAATGCTTGAGAAGACCTCATGGTTATCTTAGGGGGTAAGGGTTATGGTTAAGTTAGGATTATCTATTGGATAAAGGTTTTACCCAAAGGATAAACTCTTGTGCAAAAGATTAAGGATAACCATGGTCAAAGAAATAAATGCTTGATGAGACCATTGGGTTACATGGAGGTTGAGTTTAGGGAAATTCTTTAATTATACTAGAGGGTTGAGTTAACCATTAATGGTTTGGGAGAGTTTCAAAGTTAAGTGGTTGAAGCCTTTAAGGGTTTTCAAAGACTTTGAGGGTTTGAGAAGTGACTTCCCTTTGTTTAGGGATGTGACAAAGTTTAGGAAATGGGTTAGGTTAATTTAGAAGTGATTAGAAGAGTCTAGAAGGGGTTAGGAATAGGGTTTAGGAAGCAAGTGGGAGATGTAGGATTTTGCAAGTGGATGAAGGGATAAGAGGATTTAATTGAATAAAATGAATTTAATTCAATTTGGTTGCAATTTGGGGAAATCAAATAAATTAGATTTATTTGATTTAGGGTAAACTATTTAATTAAATTTGAATTTAATTAAAAGTGGATAGAAGGGATTTAATTGAATAAAATGATTTATTCATTAAATGTCAAAAGAGGCCTAGTGAATTTAATTTAAATAAATTGAGTAATTTACTTAATTTAAATAGAGGAATGTGGGTGATTTAATTAAATTGGATTTAAGTAAATAGAGAAATGAACATAAAATATTCATTTAGGAATATGGTCATTTTTATACGTTTACAGATACTACTGCAGATAGCATGTGTGTAAAAATGGGGTCTGTACATGCTGAAAGGCCAACCGCTTAGAGCTCATTGCTCAATCACAAAATAAGAGTCACACTGACTACAATTCGATGAATAAGTCCAATGATAATGTATTGCTCAAAGTAGCATCTCCAATGTTGGATTCAGAACCGATTATACTCTAATAATCACTTTCTCTATGGTCTTCTCATAAGATCTTCTATATTCGTACATACCATGTTACAATACCATAACCTTACTGATAGGGAGGTAGGGCAAGGGGGTTGCCCAAATTCGGCTTGTATTTTTACTAAGTGATAGGTCCTTTGCTAGTTTCAAGGTGTAGTCACCAAAATCAGAGTGTACAAAGCTTATAGGCAACCTAGCAACTCTCCTTGATCCACCTCCCTAAGTCAAACACTCCCTGGTTGCTCAAGGGCTTCAACTCCATTGTTTTAGGCTTTGTAGTCTAACACCTTACTCTCTCAATTGGAACTCATTTCCTCTATCCCTGACTTATTCTCTGACTGCACAAGGTCTCCTCTTGATGAATTATAAGTTTGTGACAAGCTCTACCCCCATGGGTGTCTTTGGTCTTCTATGGTTTGGAGCGTAGTAACCCTTCACAAGTGCTACAAACCGACTTTTGGAGTCTAACTCACCAAATGTGTTAAAAACATGCAATATCAACTTGTTTCAACTAGATTTGATGGGTTTTATGCTTTACAACCTTCCTTTGTGTACCCGATTTGACAAAAAAACCAAATTTTAGGCCTAAAACGGGCTACAAGGAATTAGCCCTCTTTTTGGGATTTTGTGCTCATCCAGCTCCAACGATGGACTTCCAGACAAAAATATATAGGATTTGAGAAATACAACCCCATAGTAGCCTGAAGATCTTCTGCAAGCCGAATAACCTGTTACAAGGAGAAGCAATGAAGCAAAATCTGAAGAACAAGAAAAACACAGGAAAAATATTCTCCAAAAAAGAGAGCTCCAATTCACCAGAAAATGTATATTGAAAAGATAATACAATGAAAATAAAAAGTAACCTCTAATAGGTCAAGAATCCCTAAAAAGGGAAAACCCTAGGCTTGCACATAATAATTAATTAAAATAATTAATTATATGCACCTAATGTTAGCTTAAGTGTAAAAAGATAATTGGAAACTTAAAGAATTAAACAAATAATGTTTAATTAATCAAGTAAAGACCCAATTACTCTAACACCCCCCCTTAAGCTAGACTTAGGGAGAAGCTAAAACCTAGAACAACTACTAAAAGCATGAAAGATGGGTCTCGACAACAAGGCCTAATCAGGTACCCAAATACAATGAAATCTCTATGAAACAGAGACAAAGGAGAAAACCCAGTGGAAAAAAACTCCTCTCCAAAAAGAGATAAAAGAACATGCTAAAAGAAGAAGAAGGAAGGAAGGCCTCATAAAGACCCCCCAAGGACAACTTCCTTCACCCCAAGCATAGAGCGCAACTGAAGATAGCGTGGTGATGCAAAAGGTTTCGTGAAGATGTCTGCAACCTGCTCAGAAGTGGGAATGTACTCTAGAATGAGAACACCATCCTGAATCAACTAACGGATGAAATGCATGTGAAGCTCAATGTGCTTCATCTGCTGATGCTCTATCAGGTTGTGGGAAATATGAATAGCACTCTGATTGTCACACCAAAGAACAGTGGGACTATCAGGAGGAAAACCAAACTCAGTCATCAACTGTCGAAGCCATAAGATCTCCTGACTAGTGAGCACAGCAGAGCGGTACTCAGCCTCTATAGATGATAATGCATGAGCAGTCTGCTTCTTGCAAGACCATGTGATAGGACCAGAGCCAAGACAGAAAACAAAGCCGGAAGTAGACTTCCGATCAGTGACATCACCAGCCCAATCTAAGTCAGTGTAGCCAACAATGTGAGGTTCGCCTGATGTATAATGAATGCCATGAGAACTAGTGCCCTAAAAGTACCTCAAAATACATTTGGCAGCTTGCCAATGACTCTCATGAGGATCATGGGAGAATCAAGAGACAAGACCAACCGCAAAGGAAATATCAAGACGGGTGTGAGTTAGGTACAACAAACTGCCAACCAACTGCCTATAAAGTGTAAAATCGACTGAAGGAATGGGACAAGTTGTGGTCAAAACAACCCCTGACTGAAATGGTGTGGGAGAAGGCTTGCAATCAAGCATGCCAAAGCATTGAAACATGTCAAGAGTATACTTCTACTGGTAGAGAGAGATCCAATCAGAATACTGAATCACCTGAAGACCAAGGAAATAGTGCAAGAGACCGAGATCTGTCATCTCAAACTGATCCATCAAGGCACACTGAATATGCTGAATCATAGAGGATGAGCTACCCGTGATAAGAAGATCATCAACATATAGCAAAAGAATCAAAATGTCACCCTCAAGAAGCTGAATGTAGATGGTGTGATCAGAATGACTGCGGGAGAACCCAATGGAGAGCAAGAAAGAGTCCATCTTCTCATACCAAGCCCGAGGGGCCTGTTTGAGACCATACAAGGAACGTCGAAGTCTACAAACCAAAGAACTATCCTGCACAAATCCCTGAGGTTGTTCCATGTAGATTTCCTCCTGTAGATCCCCGTGCAAGAAGGCACTCTTCACATCCATCTGAAAAACAGGCCAATGCCGAGAAGCTGCAAGAGAGAGTACAAAGTGAATGGAATTCATCTTGGTGACAGGGGCAAATGTCTCAGAGTAATCAATACCCTCAACCTATGAAAAACCCTTCGCAACAAGACGTGCCTTGTACTTATCAATGGAACCATCAGCAACATATTTAGTGTGATACAACCAGCGATACCTAACCATCTTTCTGCCCTTAGGAAGAGGATAGAGATCCCATGTATGATTCCTCATCAAAGAAGAATACTCCTCCTCCATAGCACAATCCCAGTCAGGGTGACCTGTCACCTCTAAAAACTTCTGAGGATCATCTGAAATAGCATGACTCAAAAGACTAGAACCCACTGTGTGAGAATGAGTGCAACGAGAATGTGAAGGGTCACCAGCCAGAGGATCTGCCGCTGCAACAGTAAGGCGAGCCCACTTGGGCATCTGAGGTGGAGCAAGTGGAGGTGGGGATGGTGGGGGTGGGGATGGTGGATCATCAGCACCATCATCAGAATCATCCTCAAAAAGATCTTGAAGTGGTGCAGTGGCCGGAGTAGGCAGAGGAGTAGACACTGGAGTCGGGGTATCCACTATGGGAAGACGCTCATCAAACTGAACATCCTGTCAAAACAGGACCTCTCTGGAATCAGGATCAAATAACCTATATGCCTTAACATCCTCATAGTAGCCAACAAAAATGAGTGGTTGGCTCTTCCGCTCCATGGCTTTCCTCTGAGCATCAGGAATAAAGGCCCATGCCTCACTACCAAATACCCGAAAAAAGGAAACATCAGGCTTGTCATGAAACCAAGCCTCCTCAGGAGTCATATGTTGAATAGCCTTGTGAGGCATCTGATTCTGAATATAGTTGGCACAATTGATTGCCTCAGCCCAAAAGGACAAATCCATGGACCTGGACTAAATCATACAATTCGCCATCTCCCGTAAAGTTCTATTCTTGCGTTCAGCGACACCATTCTGCTGAGGGGTGTAGGGAACAGTAAACTAATGCTGCAAACCATGCTCAGTGCAAAAATCTTCGAAAGCCTGATTCACATACTCCCCCCCATTATCTGTACGTATCCGTCGAATAGAACAGCCAAACTACTTCTCGACAAATGTCTTGAAGATTCAAAATGAATCAAAGACATCAGACATGTACTTAAGAAAGTACACCCATGTGCGTCTGGAAAAGTCATCAATAAACGTGAGTACATACTTGGCCCCTGAAAAAGGAGGAGTAGGAAATGACATGAGATCACTGTGAATCAACTCCAAGGGTGCCAAAGAATGAGAGGCTCTCCCCTTCAGAAAGGGATCTCTGTGATGCTTGCCAAGAACACAACCATGACAAACACCATCAGTGCAGGAAATCTGTGGGAGCCCAAGAACAAGTGCCTGTGTACTCATCTGTTGAAGATATCTGTAATTGACATGGCCCAATCGCTCATGCCAAAGCTTACTCACTGAATCTGCATGTGCTATGAGAGATGAACCTGTACCCGAAGAGGGCTCAAATTCGTCAAATCTGTAGAGACGAGATGCAGAATCCACACTACCAGAAGCCACAACCAAATCAGGGTCATGGAGGTCCCGAATAACCACATCATGTGGTGAGAGAATCAAATTTCAACCACATATCCCGAGGAGTAAGCAACTCATCAAGGTGAAACAGAAGACTGTCGGAGACATGCAAAGCAATCAAACCCATGGCCTCATCTAGCTTGTTCTAGTACATAAGAACCTCATAAGGACGGTGAAGGTCTGGCTGAACCTCATCCAAAGTAGTCCACAACCCTCATGACCTGAGAAGCCTTGTGATGCAGGGCTTCCAGGTGTGATAGTTGTGTGAAGTCAACAACTCAACTGAAGGATCTGCCATGAGAACAAAGAAAAAACTCTACACCTGCACTTGCTTGTTGGTTGTTTTTATTATGTGATCTTTCAGAATAGACAGAAGATGCAGAAGGGTTTGTTTGTTTTGAGAGTTTAGGTGTTCTTGATTTCTGATATAAATGACAGAAAGTGAGAAAAAAACACCCCCCCACAATGGAGAAACCCAAACCCTAGTACATAGTAAGGAGAAGGAAGTAGTGCATAAGCAAAAAAACTTCAAACTGATATCTCATGTACCTAGTAAAAATTCTAAGAAAAAAGATCACAAATCTGAATAAAGCATGCTGATATCTTTCCAACACGTATTCATTTTCAAAAAATGGAGTCCGTTTGCCCATTCTATGGCCCTGGAAGTGCAAAAAAGAAGCCTGACTTTGACTGGTAAAAAACATAGTCAAACAGCAGATCTAGAAAAAAAATCCACCACCACGAGGTCCGACTCGGAATCACCTTTCCAACACCTATTCGCTCGCCAAAAGCTGACTCTGGATGCATGATCTAGGCCCAAAAAACCAACACCCTCTCAAAAAGACTAGAGAGGAGGGGCTGGTGGTGCTCTCGGCGGAGGTGGGGCTCCGACCGGGCGGAGGTGGCGCTCAGGCCGGGCGGAGGTGGTGTTCGGGCTGGGTGCAGGAGGTTCTGGGGTGGAGCAAAGCTCAGCCCAATGGAGCGGAGCTCAGACGGTGGTGGTGGCTAGCCGGCGAGGCGGGAGCGACGGTCGGAGCGGCGGGAAAGGCACCGACGGGAGACGGAGCAGACGGCTGACGGCGAGGACTTCACGGGCGGCGAGGACTTCATGGACAGTGGCGAGCATTATCGACGACAAGCAAAAGCCGGCGGGAGCCTGAGCTGAAGCCTGAGCCGGAGGCCTGCGGCGCCAGTGGGGCCGGCCTGACAGGTCTGTACGGCGCCGGACTGTCAGGTCTGGTACCCTAAAAATTGGCTTTGTTAAAAAAAAAAAAATTTGAATGCCTTTTTTGATTTGTTTGATTTTTTTTTTGTAAATTTTTTTTGAAAATCAAAACAATTCAGCCAGCATGCCATAAAAAGGCAATTTTATTTTTTTTTCCAAAATTTTTTTCTCGATTTGCATGTCAAGGTCGTATGCCTTGGCTTGGAAAAAAATCACCCAGATGCTCAGGGGTCAAAAAAGGTCACATTTTATATGACCATAGGGGTTTTCAAGCCTTCTGAGCATGATGGTGAGGTCTGTTTAGGCCCAAAGTGCTCAGAAAAAAAAGGTCAAACCCTAGGTACACAAAAAAATTCCTAAAACCCCAGATCTGCTTCCAAAGCCAAAATCTCAAAACAAGAACAGGTAGCTATAGATCTGAAGCTCTGATACCATATAGGAGTTGAGAAATACAACCCCACAGTAGCCTGAAGATAGTCTGCAAGCTGAATAACCTGTTACAAGGAGAAGCAATGAAGTAAACTCTGAAGAACAAGAAAAACACAGGAAAAATATTCTCCAAAAAAGAGAGCTCCAATTCACCAGAAAATGTATATTGAAAATATAATACAATGAAAAGAAAGAGTAACCTCTAATAGGTCAAGAAACCCTAAAAAGGGAAAACCCTAGGCTTGCACATAATAATTAATTAAAATAATTAATTATATGCACCTAATGTTAGCTTAAGTGTAAAAAGATAATTGGAAACTTAAAGAATTAAACAAATAATGTTTAACTAATCAAGTAAAGACCCAATTACTCTAACAAAATAACCTTATATTCGAATACCCTTTTGGAAGATCTTGAGGATTTTCTAAGTCTTAGGGTCTATTAGGCCTCTTCCATGACTATCCCAAAAATGGGTGCAAAAAGAAGGGTTTGCTAGGGTTTTAATGGCAAGAATCAACATGCAAGCTAGAAACCTTCAATGTGAATCATGCAACCTTAGTTCTACCATGCCACATACTAATTAGGCCAAAATGAAGTAGTTTTACATCTTCAAAGGTTAGAGAACAAGGTTTTACAAAAGATGCTCATAAGGAGTGTGCAACAATTACAACTTTTCCTTTCTTGCTTTCCACAAACACATCATAGCATGAGTACCAATTACATTCAAAACATGAAAACATGAAAACATGTCCAATAATAGTAACAAAGGAGAACCAGATTAGCCCTGCACAAAAAGGCATTAGGCAATTTACAAACAAATAATTCATTCACTGTCAAAACTTATTGTCACTGCACTTTGCCTCCTTCACTGCATTTTCACTTCAACTTGCATTTACAACTGTCAAAAACTCCTTTTCAAAGGTCTATCTGATGTTTTTAATCAATGCTCTACCTTTTAATATTTGTTGACTTTCATACCTACTATTTGGAAGATGAAGATTACAAAAATAACTCAACTAAAATGCAAAAATCAATAATAATTTATTGTTGCTGCCAGCTGGGCATTACAACTTTGCCTAAGGGATCATTAACTGATCTTGGCAAACTCAAAACCCATGGGTAGGGTCAAAGACCACTCCTTTTTCTTGTTTTCAAGCAAATAAAATAAGATACAAGGTTTTACAAACACCAATATATGGTGGAGAGTAAGCAAATGAGTGGAAACCAACACCAAAACAATGACTCGCTATTTTTTTACACAATTTTCACAAACTGAAATATGCAACCCTCTTTATCATGGCTTAGGAAGCCTCTTTTCTTTCACATTTAACTTGAACAACAAGACAGGTCTTTCCACCTGATGAATACATTTTCTATAGAAGAACAAAGCATCAAACTTCTTCAAAGACCCTAGCCAAAAGGCACACTTGCCTAGGGCTCCATGGCCACAAAACTTCTTGCACCTGCATTTTTGAAATAGAAACTTGTATTTACATATCTTACAAGTTAACCAACTAGTTCTTGGGAAACCATGAACATTTAGGACTTCAAGAAGCCAAGTTGGTCAAGCATCCTTGCCAAATTCCTAGACAAGGTAGTGAAACTGACAAAACCAAATAATTTTGCTTAAAACTCAAAACTTAATGAAATTTGATGCCACCAAAGGGAAAAGCTTCAGGAAGCATAACAGAACTTGAAAATGTAAAAATAGTACGGCCACATACAGCAGGTGTACGGACTGCTGCTCACATGGAGCTAAAACATAGAGAAAAACAAGGTAAAATTAGTGCAAACTTTCAAAATGCTTCATATCTCCACGAAATCAACCCTTACAATGGTTAGAGAAGGAAAATAAATACCTCTACAAGTCACTTATCCTCCTATAGAGATAGGTACATGTCCAAGAGCACTCAAATTTGATATTTTCATGTCTAAAATGACAACTTTTAATGCCTAGATGATGCAAGGTTGACCTCAAAGACTACCAATCACCTAAGAACACTACTCACACCTAAAAACCAAACAAAAAGCATGTCCAAAAACTTTTCAAAACAAAAACACATTGAAAACTCACTTTTCCCAACATTTTGCCAGGCAACTCCAAACTGGCAACTTTGAGCAAAAAGATGAAAACAGGAAACATGACCACACAATGAGTTCAAAACTCATCCAAACAACTTAGAACAACTCAAAAACATCTTAGACAAACTCTCCAACTCAAGACTAACAAAAATCAAACCTGCTATCAAACCTGTGATGAAATGAAGCTAGGTGCTCCTGCACCATACTCCCCCGGTGACAAAGAAGTCATGTGACTCCTTTGGGCAGAAAGAGAGAGGAATACCAGCCTTGTGGAAGTCACTTTCAGGTATCCAAGTGGCTTTAGAGGCTGGTTGATCCTTCCACTTGATCAAATGTTCAAAGTAGTCATGCTTTCTAGTCCTCTTGATGATTCTGGAATCAAGTACCTGTTCAGGAATGGGAAAAGAAGAAGAGGGGAGAGATAGATCAAAAAGGGAATGTAAAATGTCTGAAGCTCTCTGAGTCTCTTCTGGAGGTTGCCCCTTGAAAGGTACCAAATCTGCAACATTAAAGATAGGAGACTAGGAAACATCAGCAGGTAAATCAATCTTATAAGCATTAGGACCATACTTAGCCAAAATCCTGCAAGGCCCTATTCTCCTCATCTGTAACTTGGTAGGAACTCCCTTTTGCAATCTGGACTTGTTGAGATGCACAATCACAAAATCTCCAACTAAGAATTGGACATCCCTCTTTGAAGCATCCACCCTTGCCTTGACTCTTGTTGTTATGTCCTGCAAAGACTGCTTAACCTGTTCATGGATCTCTTTTAGAGACTGTGCCATATCCTCTATTGTCTCACTAACATGTTGCAAGTTAGTCACATCATGTAACTCAAAAACACCTTTTGGATCCATACTATAAACAATCTGAAATGGACTCTTACCAGTGGATCTGTTTACACTATCATTATAGGCAAATTCTGCCTATGGAATGAGCTGATCCCAGCTTTGTCCGTACTCCTTGGTGAGACATCTGAGTAGATTAACCAATGTTCTATTCAGCACTTATGTTTGGCCATCTGTCTGTGGATGATAAGTTGAGCCAAAAGACAAGTTAGTACCCAATTTCTTCCACAAAGTCTTCCAAAAATGACCCAAAAACTTAACATCTCTATCTAACACAATGCTAGATGGCAAACCATGTATCCTGACAACTTCTTTAAAGAAAAGGAAAGCAATATGACTAGCATCATTAGTAGTTTTGCAAGGTATAAAGTGAGCCATTTTGCTAAATCTGTCAACAACCACAAAAATACTGTCATATCCTGCTTTTGTCTTTGGTAAACCTACAACAAAATCCATGTTGATGCACTCCCATGGCCTAGAAGGAATGGGAAGTGGCTGATATAAACCAGCATTAGTGTTATGACCTTTGGCCTTCTGACATACCATACACTGCTCAACATACCTTCTGACATCTCTCTGCATCTTTGGCCAGTAATAGAAGTGTTGAACCAACTCTAAGGTCTTATTGAGACCAAAATGGCCACTCAAACACCCATTGTGTTTCTCTTGGATAAGGTTTTCTCTCATGGAACCTTTAGGAACACACAGTTGTCCTCCCCTGAATAACAAACCATTCTGCAATGTATAGTCAGCATACTCACTATGGAAATTATTCTCAAAAGCATGACAAACTTTATAAGCAGCAGCAAAATCATCATCATTAGGATACAAATCTTGAAAGCAATCAATACCAATACTCTTAACTTGAATCTCCTAAATAGTCAACAATCTCCTACTCAAAGCATCAGCTACTTTGTTACATTGGCCTTTCTTGTGCTTAAGAGTAAAGGTATATGCTTGTAGGTATTCTACCCATTTCACATGTCTATGGTTGAGTTTATCCTGAGAATTTAAAAAACTGACTGCCTGGTTGTCTGTATACACAACAAACTCTTTAGGAAGCAAGTAATGCCTCCATTTCCTGAGTGCTTGCACTAATGCATATAACTCTAAATTATAAGATGAGTAATTTTTCTTTGCATCATTCAATTTTTCACTAAAGAAAGCAACTGGTTTGTTATCCTGACTCAAGACTGCACCTACTGCAAGATGACTGGCATCACATTCTATAGTAAAGAGCTTATCAAAACTAGGAAGGATTAACACTATTTGTGTAGCAACTCTAGTTTTGAGTAACTCAAACCCCTTATTGGCTGCTTCTGTCCATTGAAACTTAACCTTATGACCACCCTTTATTGTATCTAACATGGGTGCACAAATTTCACTGAACCCTCTGATAAACTTTCTGTAAAACTGGGCTAGACCATGAAAACTCCTAACTGCACTGGTTGATTATGGGGTTGGCCAACTTGTTATGGCTGCAACTTTAGATTGATCCATCTTAAGGTCTCCACTGGACACAACAAAACCAAGATAGACTAGCTCTTGCTTCATAAATTCACATTTCTCAAGATTTATGGTTAACTGCTCATCAAATAATCTTTGCAAAAAAATGGCTAAGTGTTTCAAATGCTCCTCTTTAGTCTTACTAAAAATGAGAATATCATCTAAGTAGACTACCACAAACTTACCAAGAAAATCTTGCAATACTTCATTCATTAACCTCATAAAGGTACTGGGAGCATTAAAGAGTCCAAAAGGCATAACCAACCATTCATAAAGACCCTAATTTGTTTTGAAAGCAGTTTTCCACTCATCACCCTCTTTTATTCTTATTTGATGTTAACCACTTTTTAAGTCTATTTTTGTGAAATACCTTGCACCCCCTAAACAATCCATCAAATCTTCTATCCTGGGAATAGGGAATTTGTACCTTATTGTGATTTTGTTGATGGCTCTAGAGTCTGTGCATAGTCTCCATGTTCCCCCTTTCTTAGGTGCTAACACTGTGGGTACGGCACACGGACTTATACTCTTTCTTATTAATCCTTGATCCAACAACTCTTGAATCTGCCTAGCTACCTCTTTGTTCTGTTCAGGAGTCATCTTATAGGCTGCTTTGTTTGGCAAAGAAGCTCCTGGTATAAAGTCAATCTGATGACTAATGGCTCTAGGAGGAGGTAATGTTGTTGGTTGTCCATCACTGATGATGTCCTTAAAGTTATCAAGAATTTGTTGCACTTCTTGTGGGATCTCAACTTGTTTTTCTTTCTTCTCCTCCTTAGGTTTCACTACTAGTGCATAACCAATCCCATCTCCCTCTTTCATGGTTTGGATGAACTCTCTTTCATTGACTAATAACACTTTAGGTGCCTGTGGTTTGTTTTTCTCTGTCTCTTCACTAAGGGACTGTATTTTGTAGACAATGCCATTCTTTTGAAAGGAATATGTGTTTTTTTCACCATCATGGTGTACCTTTCTGTCAAATTGCCAAGGTCTACCCAATAGTAGATGGCAAGCATCCATAGGAAGGATGTTACATAGTATCCTATCCTTATATTCACCAATGTTGAAGTCTATCCATGCTTGTTCATTAACTAGGACATATTGCCCCTTGTTTAACTAAGTTACCTTGTAGGGTTCGTTGTGCCTCATTCTAGGTAGGTTCAATTTGCTAACTGCCTCCTCTGAGATAATGTTATTTGTGGAGCCTGAATCTATAACCACCTTACATACCTTGCCCAAGATTTTGCACTTGATCCTGAACAATGCTCTTCTCTGAGACACTTCACACTTGTGAGGTTCTTGCATCAATACTCTCCTTATCATTAGACTCTCACCATCTTCGGGTGCTAGGTTCATTGTTGGAGTTCTTGTACTACTTCCTTCCTCCTGAACATAGTTCACTCTCTTTTCACCTCCATGGGAAGAACTAGGTTTTTCTAGACACCTATAAGTAGGATGACCCAATTTCTGACAGTTATAGCATTTCATGGTGGAGAAGTAAGACCCTCTACCTGGTCCACTAGATCTACCCCTTCCTGGGTTGCTTGATCCCCTACCCCTATAGTTGGGCTTGCTCCGAGAATCCCCACTTTGCTCTATAAGTTTAGATTCTCCCTGGGACCTTTGATCTATGTGTCTTCCCCCAAAACTGCCTCTATGGCCTCTACCATCTCTGCCTCTTCCTCTACCTCTGTTATGTTGCTCTTGCTTCTTCCTACTCCTTTCCTCTACCTTGAGTGCAAGTTGATAGCACTTCTGGATTGTTATAGGACACAACAAACTCAACTCTTCCTGAATGTTCCATCTCAAGCCATTGAGATACCTAGCAACCTTGACATTTTCATCCTCTTGGATCTTTGACCTAAGGCATAGCTTCTGAAACTCCTCAGTGTAACTACTAACATCTAACTCTTTTTGCCTAAGGTTTTGCCTTTTCCTATGAAGTTGTATTTCATAGTCCTCAGGAATGTAAGTCTCTCTGATCTTGGATAACATTCCCTTCCAAGTTGCTATGGGCTTTTTGTCCTCTTTCTCACGTTCATCCTGAATGAACTTCCACCATGTTAAGGTAGCTCCTCTCAACCTAGACTTAGCCTCCTTCACTTTCTGGGCCTCTGTCACACCATCACATTCAAAATGGTTCCCAAGACCCTCAATCCACTCCATGACCACATTTGGGTCCATTTTACCACTAAATAGCGGGACTCCTTCTAATGTTCTCCCACTCATAGCCTTCAAGACTTTCAAAAAGGGTTCATTCTCTATCACAGGGTCTGGTAGAAGGATTTCATCCTCTATAGCTAATAGCTTACCCCTATCTTCTGTTCCATCTATCTTATTGCTGGCCTCATCTGCCTTCACTTCTACTTCTCCCAATTTTTGCTCTAGGAGGTCTAGCTTCACTCTGAGTAACCTATTTTCTTCATCCTGATCTTCCATTTTCCTAGCTAACTTTGCATTTGTCACCATGGTTGCCAAATTGCTACTTCTTCCCAAGTGTAACTGTGCTCTGATACCACTATGATAGGGAGGTAGGGCAAGGGGGTTGCCCAAATTCGGCTTGTATTTTTACTAAGTGATAGGTCCTTTGCTAGTTTCAAGGTGTAGTCACCAAAATCAGAGTGCACAAAGCTTATAGGCAACCTAGCAACTCTCCTTGATCCACCTCCCTAAGTCAAACACTCCCTGGTTGCTCAAGGGCTTCAACTCCATTATTTTAGGCTTTGTAGTCTAACACCTTACTCTCTCAATTGGAACTCATTTCCTCTGTCCTTGACCTATTCTCTGACTACACAAGGTCTCCTCTTGATGAATTATAAGTTTGTGACAAGCTCTACCCCCATGGGTGTCTTTGGTCTTCTATGGTTTGGAGCGTAGTAATCCTTCACAAGTGCTACAAACCGACTTTTGGAGTCTAACTCACCAAATGTGTTAAAAACATGCAAGATCAACTTGTTTCAATTGGATTTGATGGGTTTTATGCTTTACAACCTTCCTTTGTGTACCCGATTTGACAAAAAAACCAAATTTTAGGCCTAAAACGGGCTACAAGGAATTAACCCTCTTTTTGGGGTTTTGTGCTCATCCTGCTCCAACGATGGACTTCTAGACAAAAAGAACCTTATATTTGGATACCCTTTTGGAAGATCTTGAGGATTTTCTAAGTCTTAGAGTCCATTAGGCCTCCTCCATGACTGTCCCAAAAATGGGTGCAAAAAGAAGGGTTTGCTAGGGTTTTAATGGCAAGAATCAACTTGCAAGCTAGAAACCTTCAATGTGAATCATGCAACCTTAGTTCTACCATGCCACATACTAATTAGGCCAAAATGAAGTAGTTTTACATCTTCAAAGGTTAGAGAACAAGGTTTTACAAAAGATGCTCATAAGGAGTGTGCAACAATTACAACTTTTCCTTTCTTGCTTTCCACAAACACATCATAGCATGAGTACCAATTACATTCAAAACATGAAAAAATGTCCAATAATAGTAACAAAGGAGAACCACATTAGCCCTACACAAAAAGGCATTAGGCAATCTACAAACAAATAATTCATTCACTGTCAAAACTTATTGTCACTGCACTTTGCCTCCTTCACTGCATTTTCACTTCAACCTGCATTTACCACTGTCAAAAACTCCTTTTCAAAGGTCTTTCTGATGCTTTTAATCAATGCTTTTCCTTTTAATATTTTTTGACCTTCATACCTGCTATTTGGAAGATGAAGATTACAAAAATCAGTCATAATTGATTGTTGCTGCCAACTGGGTGTTACAACTTTGCCTAAGGGATCATTAACTGATCTTGGCAAACTCAAAACCCATGGGCAGGGTCAAAGACCACTCCTTGTTCTTGTTTGCAAGAAAATAAAATAAGATACAAGGTTTTACAAACACCAATATATGGTGGAGAGTAAACAAATGAGTGGAAACCAACACCAAAACAGTGACTCACTATTTTTTTACACAATTTTCACAAACTGAAATATGCAACCCCCTTTATCATGGCTTAGAAATCCTCTTTGCTTTCACATTTAACTTGAACAACAAGACAGATCTGTCCACCTGATGATTGCATTTTCTATAGAAGAGCAAAGCATCAAACTTCTTCAAAGACCCTAGCCAAATGGCACACTTGCCTAGGGCTCAATGGCCAAAAAACTTCTTGCATCTGCATTTTTGAAATAAAAACTTGTATTTACATATCTTACAAGTTGACCAACTAGTTCTTGGGAAGCCATGAACATTTAGGACTTCAAGAAGCCAAGTTGGTCAAGCATCCTTGCCAAATTCCTAGACAAGGCAGTGAAACTGACAAAATCAAATGATTTTGCTTAAAACTCAAAACTTAATGAAATTTGATGCCACCAAAGGGAAAAGCTTCAGGAAGCATAACAGAACTTGAAAATGTAAAAATAGTACGGCCACGTACAGCAGGTGTACGGACTGCTGCTCACATGGAGCTAAAACATAGAGAAAAACAAGGTAAAATTAGTGCAAACTTTCAAAATGCTTCATATCTCCATGAAATCAACCATTACAATAGTTAGAGCAGGAGAATAAATACCTCTACAAGTCAGTTATCCTCCTGTACGGATAGGTACATGTCCAAGAGAACTCAAATTTGACATTTTCATGTCTAAAATGACAACTTTTAATGCCTAGATGATGCAAGGTTGACCTCAAAGACTACCAATTGCCTAAGAACACTACTCACACCTAAAAACCAAACACAAAGCATGTCCAAAAACTTTTTGAAACAAAAACACATTGAAAACTCACTTTTTCCAACATTTTGCCAGGCAACTCCAAACTGGCAACTTTGAGCAAAAAGATGAAAACAGGAAACATGACCACACAATGAGTTCAAAACTCATCCAAACAACTTAGAACAACTCAAAAACTTCTTAGACAAACTCTCCAACTCAAGACTAACAAAAATCAAACCTGCTATCAAACCTATGATGAAATGAAGCTAGGTGCTCCTGCACCACTTACATACCGTATCCTTACATCTCACAATTGAGATCTTACATATATACCAAACCCTAAGACCAAATGTGTAGGTCGGCTAATTAAGACTATTATAATAAAATCAATTACAAGTAATTCAAGATGTGATGCATCATGTCGGCTCAATTTAATTACAACAATACCAATTGATTAAATCATCTCCATCACGTGTTGTGCTGATCTGGAATAGATAATGCATGTCAGTCCATAACCTAGACTAAATTGTCAGTAACAACAAATATGTCAACCCGATTAGACCAATAATCAAAATACCAAAACCAAGTATCCAAACCATGTCTTTGACATAACCAAGTGATCTCCAGATGATAACAAGTCATCCTTAGTGCCGGTGAGCAATATAACCTGTCGATGAACCAAATACCGGTGATTGTGCATAAGTCACTGAACTTGTGAGTGAACATAACCAAGGATCTCTAGAAGGATAAGTGTTGATAAGTGTTGACATCAATGATAAAACCAATGCAACACATCCATAATACCAACAATCTCCCCCTTTGGCATTGATGGCAACACAAAGATCGAAAAACATCCAAGTGCCAAAATAGAATGCCAAAAAACAAAAACCAACAATCTCCCGAGTAGATCAATACTAGAAATCAAAATACTAATGTAGAGAGTATACATTTCTCTGCTAATGAATAATCTCTCCTTAGAGGATAATGTTGCTTTTCCATAAATATCTCTCCCCCTTTGACATCAAGTGCCAAAGCAATACAAATACCAGATACAACCAGTTCATAGAACCAATTACACATGCCAATTGTTATAACCAACTACTCCCCCTGAGAAGTATCTCTCCTCCATCAAAGCCGGAAAAAGGGTTTCTCTATAAATTCAGTCGGTTTGATGCCAAGCATCAACTATCTAGGTCTCTACTAGTGAGGGTATAACCCCAAGCTGCTCTCTGAGATATTCAAAAGTTCCCTTAGGCAAAGGCTTAGTAAAGATATCTACAATCTGCTCTTTAGTATTCACATAAACCAGTCTCACTTATTTTGCTTCAACATTCTCTTTCAGAAACTTGTATTTGATAGAAACATGTTTATTTTTAGAGTGAAATACCGAATTATTAGATATATCAATTGTTGTTGAATTATCACAATAGATTATTATAGGTTCTTTGCAATTTACCTTTATGTCCTTCAACATTTGCTTAATCCATAATAGCTAAGTACAATTAGTTGTTGTTGCAACATATTCTGATTTTGTTGTTGATAATGATGTACAACTCTATTTCTTGCTCAACCATGAAATCAATCTGCTACCAAGAAAGAATGCCCCACTGGTGGTTCTCTTTTTGTCATCTACATCTCCTACACAATTAGTATCGGTGTATGCACATAAATCAAAATTTTCATCTTTAGGATACCATAAATAAGGATTTGTTGTGACTTGTAAATACCAGAAAATCCTTTTCACTATTGATTCATGATTTTCTCTAGGATTACTCTGAAATCTTGAACAATACACACTGCATTCATTATATCAGGTCTTGTTTGTGTTAAATACAGTAAACCTCCAATCATAGATTTGTATCTTGTCGGATTAACAAGAGTTGAATCATCCTTCAATGATAGTTTATCAGTTGTAGTCATAGGAGTACTTATTGATTTAGAGTTTTCCATACCAAATTTCTTCAGTAGTTCCTTCAGGTACTTTGTTTGACATATGAATATACCTTTATTAGTTTGTGAAATCTACAATCCTAAAAATAATTTTATCTCTCCAATCATAGACATTTCAAATTATTCCTACATCTTATTAGAAAAGTCTTTACACAATCCATCTTCTCCTCCAAAAATGATGTCATCAACAAAAACTTCAATAACCAAGATGTCTTCACTAGTCACTTTGATCCTGCATCTTATTATAAAAGTCTTTACACAATCCATCTTCTCCACCAAAAATGATGTCATCAACAAAAACTTCAACAACCAAGATGTCTTGATTAGTCACTTTGAAATATAAGTTGTTGTCAACATTACCTTTAGTGTAACCAAGCTTCAAAAGATATTTGTCCAATCTAGCATACCAAGCTCTAGGAGCTTGCTTGAATCCATATAAAGCTTTCCTTAATCTGCAAAACATATCTTTATCATTTGTCAATGAAAATCCATTAAGTTGTTTAATGTAGACTTCCTCTTCAAGATCACCATTCAGAAATGCACATTTTATAACCATTTTATATACTTTATAGTTCTTGTGTGTTGCAAATGCAAGAAATAATCTGACTGCCTCAATTCTGGCTACCGGTGCAAAGGTTTCATTGTAATCAATTCCCTCTTTCTATGAATATCCTTTATACACTAATATTGCTTTGTTTCTTATTACCTTACCATCTTCATTAATTTTATTTCTGAATACCCACTTAGTTCCAATTACATTTTTATCTTTAGGTCGGGGAACCAATGTCCATGTATTGTTCTTTTTAATTTGTTCTAATTCATCTTCCATAGCTTTAATCCAATGTTTATCTTCACATGCCTCAATAACAGATGTTGGTTCAACTTGAGAAATTAAGCATACCTCTTCATTTCCCAGTCTTCCTCTTGTCATAACTCCTTGATACTTATTCCCAATTATCTGACTTTCAGAGTGATTCAATCTTACATACCTGGGTGTGTTCACTTGTTGTTCTTCAGTCACTGTGGAATTCTCTGATGAAGCCAGTGTGACTAGATCAACATTCTATACCGGTGCACTTTATATAGGTTCATTTGTGATCATCTCAACTATCAATTCAGAATCCATAGACCTTGAATTTCCTCTAAAGTGTTCATCTATCTTCACATTTGCACTCTCAATGATTTTCTGCAATCTTTTATTAAAACATCTATATGCTTTTCTCTTAGATGAATAACCAAGAAATATACCTTCATCACTTCTAGGATCAAATTTACCAATATACTCATCTCTCCTAATGTAACATTTGCTTCCAAATATTCTGAAGTACTTAAAAGTAGGAATATTACCGAACCATAATTCATAGGGTGTCTTATCTATTTCACCTTTGATGTGAACTCTATTGAAAGTATAAACTGTTGTATTCACCACTTCTCTCCAATACACATGAGGTAGATTTGCTTCTAATATCATGCTTCTAGCTGCATCCAAAATAGTTCTATTCTTCCTTTCCACAACTCCATTTTTTTGAGGTGTCTAGGGTGCTGATAGTTGTCTTCTAATTCCATTCACTTCACAAAATGTATTGAACTCCTTAGATGTAAATTCACCTCCTTGATCTGATCTTAAACATTTGATTTTCTTACCGGTTTTATTCTCTACAAGTGCCTTGAATAATTTGAATTTCCCAAAAGCTTCAGATTTCTCCTTGAGAAAAGTAACCCAACACATTCTAGAATAATCATCAATGATTAGCATAAAGTATCTATCTCCCTGTAGGCTTCTTGTTCTTGCCGGACCACCCAAGTCAGTATGAATTAAATCAAGAACATCATTGGTTTTCTCATAAATACTCTTAAAAGTTGTTCTAACTTGCTTTCCCATTTGACATTCCTTACATACCGATTTAAGAGGTTTTACAATCTTAGGTAAATCCCTTACTGTCTTAGATGAACTAATCTTTACAATGCAATCAAAATTCACATGACAGATTCTTTTATGCCATAGCCTACTTTCATCAATATGTGCAATCAAGCATGTCTTTTCATTGTTATTCAATGAAAGATATTACCTCTAGTCTGATTACCGGTTGCAATCTCTAAACCAGTTCTATTCATGATTTTGCATTTACCATTCTTGAATTGTAACTGAAATCCTTTTTCAACTAATTGACCAACACTCAAAAGATTATACTTCAAACCTTCAACATAATAAACGTTGTCAGTATTGTGCTTACCATCAAAAGATATAGTGCCTTTTCCTTTGATCAAACAAGCTTTGCCATCTCCAAATCTTACTAGACCTCCATTGTATTCCTGAAAAGATAAGAATTTACTTTTATCACTAGTCATATGATGTGAACATCTAGAATCTATAATCCATTCATCCTTTTCTTCAATTTTAGCTGTCAGGGCCTGCTCTATCGGTGGAACAGTAGGTGCAGGTTGACCTTCTGTTATTGCAACAAAAGCCAATCCATTGTCTGTTGGTTCTTCATCAGAATCATCAGTAACTCCTTCATCAGCATGATAACATGATTGTCTCTATTCTTCTTAAATCTGTATCTCTAACATTCAGGGTTAGGCTTTTATGTTCTTTTAGCTTCTTCTCAAAATCTTACATGTATGTCAGGACATCTAGATGCCATATGACCAACTTTATTGCAGTTAAAACATTTAAATGATGTTTTACCTTCATACTTACTTCCAATAGGACCTTTAGGAATTTTCCTTGCAAATAGTGCTTCAAGTTCTTCTAGTTCTTCATTTTTCCTCTGGATATCTTCAAGTTCTCTTGCATAAAGTGATTTCCAATTAGATTTATCAGATGATGATGATGATGATGATGATGATGTTTTGAAGGCTAAATCTGTTTTAATTGTAGTAACAGGACCAAATTCCTCAAGCTCAAATGTTGAAAGTTTTCCAACCAAGGTATCTCTAGATACCGATGTATTAGGCATAGTTCTCAACTCATTAATAGCACTTACTTTCATTTTGTATGTCGGTGGAAATACTCTCAAAACTTTAGAAACAATTTCATCTTCACTTAAGGAACCTCCACAACATTGTATTCCCAAAACAATTTCATTAACCCTTTCCATAAAAGCAAAAATTCTTTCATCTTCTTCCATTTTCAAATTTTCATACCTGACCTGGAAGCATTCTAGTTTTGCAATTGTGATAGTGGTATCTCCTTCATTCAATGTCTCCAATTTATCCCAAATAGCTTTAGTAGTAGATCGATTTGATAATCCCATGATTTGTTGATCTGGCAAGGTGCTCAAGAGTGCTTCTCTTGCTTTGCAATCATTCTCTTGATCCTTACCCAATGTTGGTGGATTAGGTTGATTCAATGTAGGACCAACATAGCCATTATTTGTAACATCCCATATGTATTTTCTAATGCAATTTAGATGTGTCTCCATTTTGATCTTCCATATACCATAGTTAGTTCCATCAAGTTTTGGACTGTCCTTCCTGAAAAAGTTAGTTGCCATAGAATCTCCTCAAGTTGTTAAACTTCTTGAAAAAGAGGACTAGGCTCTGATACCAATTGTTAGGACCCAGAGGCAAATGAGAGGGGGGGGGAGGGGTTGAATCAGTTGTCTATTAATTTCAACCCAAATATAACTTAATCAAACTTGATACATAATACCGATAAACCAAACTTGATGTCGGTTAACAGATTAATAGTAAATATCAATACCGGTGAAACTTAATGTATGAAACAAAAAGAGAAACAACATCCACAACACAAAACACATAGATTTGTATGTGGAAATCCTGTAAGGGGAAAAACCATAGTGGGAAACCTTACCCACAATAAGATGATACTACTGTAGATAGTATGTGTGTACAAATGGGGTCTGCACATGCAAAAAGGCCAACCACCTAGAGCATTGCTCAATCACAAAATAAGAGTCACAGTGACTACAATTGGATGAATAAATCCAATGATAATGTACTACTCAAAGTAGCATCTCCAATGTTGGATTCAGTACCGGTTAAGCTCTGATAATCACCTTCTCTATGGTTTTCTCATAAGATCTTCTATATTCGCACATACCATGTTACAATACCATAACCTTACATACCATGTCCTTACATCTCACAATTAAGATCTTACATATATACCAAAACCTAAGACCAAATGTGTAGGCCGGCTAATTAAGAATATTACAATAAAATCAATTACAAGTAAGTCAAGATGTGATGCATCATGTCAGCTCAATGTAATTACAACAATACCAATTGATTAAATCATCTCCATAATGTGTCATGTTGATCTGGAATAGATAATGCATGTCGGTCCATAACATAACCTAGACCAATTTGTCGGTGACAGCAAATATGTCAACCCAATTAGACCAATAACCAAAATACCAAAATCAAGTGTCCAAACCATGTCTTCGACGTAACCAAGTGATCTCCAGATGATACAAAGTCATCCTTAGTTCTGGTAAACAATATAACTTGTCGGTGAACCAAGTACCGGTGACTGTGCATAAGTCATTGAACTTGTTGGTGAACATAACCAAGGATCTCCAGAAGGATAAGTGTTGATAAGTGTTGACATCAATGAAAAAATCAATGCAACACATCCATAATACCAACATTCTATTCATATCAAGATAGATTAAGGACCCATCATGCCACATGCATCATAAGGTCAATAACGTGGCCATGGAAATTAGGTAAAGTAAACCAATCAAGTGAATCTATACCTTAAATATATCTTCCTACTATATAAAGATTGTTTCCACCCTCTTGATTCCTTTAAGCCTATGTTTGAATCACACTCAATCACAATAATTAGTTGAAATATAGCATACATAACTAGAGAAATATTGAATCATCTGAATCCTTGATTCATAGAGAAACACATTTTAAATCATTCAAATTATTTAACTCCAATAATCATCCTCATATTTGTCATAATTGTTGGCATTATAACAGACAAGGAGAGATTGTTGGCAGTTCAATAAGGATATTGAGAAGGTTGTTGATGATTATGGATATAACTGATTAAGGATGTTTACTGTCTTAATATTATTATTTTGTCATTGATGTCAAGAAATTAATTTTCTAATTCAGTATGATGTTGCCATATCTTGAGAAGTATGATTTGATAAGTATAAAGATGTCGATAAAAGACACAGAAAGAATATGATGAATAAGGGGAGAAATAAGTTATTCAATGGGAAACTATTACCGAGTTAGACAATGATGAGATCATGATGTTTAGATTGTTTTGACATCATACATATGTTATTGATTGTAAGGTTAATACTATACTATGTTACCGACCAAAGAACCTAGTCGGTAAACCCTAAGGTTATTGCTATCTGTTAATGAAGGCGGTGTGTCTACCGAGTGAAGTTTAGTATTTACCAAGTTGCAACCGAGCAATAACAAAATGCATTGAATAAATAAAAGCATTATTTAATGAAGGAAGCTGATGAGCTAGCTATGATTAAATGATTGGTATGTTGTGAATGAAGTTTGTTAAAGAATCTATGGCAAAGGAAAATTGGCAGGAAGATCTACGGCTCAAATTGAACCGCAATACCCTAGCACAAGTTCCAAGAAATGTATGCAAGTTCCAAGGCGGGGTAAAATGTTTTCAGATCAAAGGATACATTGAACCTGGTCAATTTTGAAGATTTGATGGCTACGATTGATCATGGGAAATGTGATCAAGGAGATTAAGAGGTTGGCAAATTGTTTATAAATAAGGAACTGATTGATAAACAATGTATGCGGTCAAGTGTATGCACAAGGATGCTACATAGTGATTACCGAGCATAAAAGCTTGAAGACCTGTTTGAATAATAGAGTATAGAGCCCAACAAATGGACAAGATAAGTCCTATATTGTATTGAGCAAATAAGAATCTACTTTAGCATTTTAGATGTGAAGTTGCAGATAGATATTTATTACTATTATTTTGTGAAGTGACAGAAAATCTCTTAACCGAGTGGACTTAACAATCTTATTTGTAAAACCCTCTAGCAAGGTGACATTCTGATTGAGTGTTTGAAATCCTTTAACAAGGTCACTTCTAACAAGGTGAAGATCCTAACAGATCTGAGGGAAATCCCTTAACCGGATCACATCTAGAAATGTGTTTGTAATCTTTAACAGGATTTGCTTTTAACCGAGCATACTCTAAAAGAGTATATTTCTTAGTGGGTCCGAAATCCCACAGTGGTTTTTCCTTATTTGGGTTTCCATGTTAAATCCGGTGTTATGAGTGTTATGATGTTTATATGCTTTTGAGTTTGCATGTTTAGCAGTTTTGGTTATATTACTGAAGTATAGGTTACCGAGGTTGAATCTGATGTTTTTATGGAAGACTAAGTTTGTATGATTCACCCCCCCTCTCATCTTATTAGTTTGGCATCTGTACTTAACATTAAGTATCAGAACTATCAATTGGTATCAGAGCATTGGACTCCAGAAAGAAAAGTTTAAAGGTACTTGAGGAAAAGATCCAAAGATGTATAAGAGGGATGCACCGAAGTTGAACAAGTCAAGTTTCTCTACATGGCAAAAAAGGATGAAGCTGCACCTATCAGGAGTTGGAGAATATGTTGTATATTATCTAGAGAATGATTTCATTACATCGAGCACCTATCCATTGACAATGGAAGAGATAAAGGCAAAGCAAGAACATATTCAACCAATGATTGAAATAACATCTGCATTGACCAATTCAGAGTTTAATGATCTAGAAGGCTGCAATGATGCAAAGGCAATGTGGGACAAGCTCATATCTATGTATGGTGGAGATGAACATGTTCAAAGAGCAAAAGTGGATAGTCTAAGAGGAAAACTTGAATCTATGAGGATGAATGAAGGTGAGAACATAACCCAGTACCTTACAAGACTAAAGGAGATTGTCAATCAAATCAAAAGAGCAAGTGGAACCATTGAAGAAAAGGATATAACAAGTAAGTTGTTAAGAACCCTTCTACCAGCTTATGCAATCCGAGTCTCTACAATCAATGAATTGAGGTTTGTACCCAATATGTCAGTTTCTTTAGATGCTACTATTGGTAAGCTACATGCATTTGAGTTAAGTAATTTTGATAACAGTGGGTCATCAGTAAATAAAGTTGAATCTGCATTTAGTTCTTTTCATATTGGTGAATCTGATGATTACAATGATAGAATGAGTAAGTACACTAAAGGGGATCACAGTGGAGCAAGTGAAAGATTTCACAAGAACATGGAGGAAGTACACAAACTGTATGAGGAAATCAGAAAGCAAGAAGAATTTGAAGCACTTTTAGCCAGAAGGTTACCAAGAGGCAAAGGTAAGTATAAAGGAAAACTACCTTTGAAATGTTTCAATTGTGATAAGATAGGACATATGGCTTCTAACTATCCTGACAAAGATTCTACTGAAAAGAGAGATTATCGAGATGATGGACAGAAAAATAATCATTACAGAGGACACCGAGACTTCAGAAGAAGAGATAGAAAGTCATGCTTAATAGCCGATGAGGAATCCAATGATGATAAATCAGATGAAACTGATACAAAGGAAGTAGTTTATGTGGCTATCAAAGATGGATTAGATGAAGAAAGGTATGAAGAAAAAGCCCTAATATCTCACATAAATACTAATGATTCTTGGATCATAGATAGTGGATGCTCACATCACATGATAGGTGATAAACACAAGTTTGTTATGCTAGAAGACTATGATGGAGGCTATGTAAGATTTGGTAACGATGCACCATGTCCAGTAAAAGGTAAAGGATCCATAACACTTCTTGACAATGCAAGATGCAATGATATTTATTGGATTGAAGGTTTGAAATACAATTTGTTGAGTGTAGCACAGCTAAACAATACAGGATACCGAATAGAATTTTAGAAAGGAATTGTCAAAGTTCATGACAAGCATGGAAAGTTAACTGCTATCGGGACACAAACAAAAGGTAACACATTTCACCTTGACTCAACTCGGAATAAATGTCTGTATGCAAAGATAGATGATACCTGGTTATGGCATAAAAGGTTTTGTCATGTAAATTTTGATAATCTGATCAAAATAAGCAAGAAGTGCTGAGTAAGAGGTCTACCGAGTCTTGAAAAACCTGAGAATGCTATATGCCAAGGATGCTAGATGGGTAAAATGACAAGATCAAGCTTTACAAGTAAGTCTTACACCTCTAAGGGAATTTTACATCTTGTGCACACTGATCTTTGTGGTCCTATGAAAGTTCAAAGTTATTATGGTGATAAATATTTCATATTATTTGTGGATGATTACTCAAGGATGATGTCAGTTATGTTTTTAAAAGAAAAATCAGAAGTTTTTCAAATGTTTAAATGGTACAAGGCAAGAGTTGAAAATGAAACAGGAAGACAACTGAAATGTCTTAGATTAGATAGAGGAGGAGAGTTCACATCTGATGAGTTCAACTTATTCTGCAATGATCATGGTATAAAAAGACAAGTCTCTGCACCAAGAACTCCACAACAAAATGGAATTGCTGAGAGAAGAAATGGATCTATTGTGGATTGTGCTAGAACCCTGATGATTGAAAAGAAAGTGCCACAAACATTTTGGAGAGAAGCAATAAGCACAGCAGTTTACACCGTGAACCGAGTACAACTGAAGAAAGGAACTTTGAAGACACCATATGAAATCTGGTATGACAAGAAACCTAATGTCAGTTATTTCAAAATCTTTGGAAGTAGATGCTATGTACACAAAGATGATAGAAATGACAAGTTTGATCAGAAAAGTGAAGAAGGAACATTTCTTGGTTATTCTTCTAGAATCAAAGCATTTAAATGTCTGATCAAATCATCTAACAAAATAGTAGAAAGTGCAAATGTGAAAATTGGTGAATTTGCATAAAGAAATGATGAAGGAAATTCCAAGGAACTAGAAGATTATGATGAATTTGTCTATGTTCAACCAACAAGTCCTACCGAGAAAACTGCAGAAGGAAATGAAGAAGATATTCAGTTACCGAGTAATGAAGAAGATCATACAGAGCCTACCAAGCCTGTATTAGCCAAGTATGTCAGAAGACATCATGCATCAAGTTAGATTATAGGAGATAAGGATGATCCAGTGATGACAAGGAACAAACTGAGATAGAACACATGTCTGATATCTGAAGTTCAACCGAGAATAGTGAAAGAGGAATTTAACAGTGAAGATTGGATAAATGCTATGACAGAAGAGATTGATCAAATCAAGAAGAATGACACATGGACACTAGTCCCAAGACTGAAGCACAAAAATGTAATCGGTACAAAGTGGATTTTCAGAAACAAGTTGAATGAAAAAGGTGAGGTCATTCAAAATAAAGCAAGACTAGCTTGCAAAGGTTATGCTCAAGAAGAAGGAATTGATTATGGTGAAACTTTTACACTTGTGGCTAGACTTGAAGGAGTAAGAACATTGTTGGCATATGCTGCTTTCAAAAATTTCAAGGTATATCAAATGGATGTCAAATCTACATTTCTGAATGGTATATTAGAAGAAGAATTTTTTATTGAACAACCTGAAGGATTTGTTGAAGACAAGAATAAAGATTAGGTATGTAAATTGAACAAAGCTTTATATGGTCTGAAACAAGCACCTAGAGCATGGTATGAAATATTACACTCTTATTTAATCAAGATTGGTTTTATAAGGACAAGTGAAAACAGTAACATGTACATGAAGAATGATGAAAATGGAATACTGATCTCAGCCATATTTGTTGATGATATTATCTTTTGTGGAAATGACTCTTTATGCAAGAACTTTGGAAATGAAATGAGCAAAGAATTTGAGATGTCATTAATCGGTGAGATAAAGTATTTTATAGGTTTACAGATACTGCAAATGAAAAATGAGATTTTCATTACTCAATCCAAGTACATAAAGGAAATCTTGAAGAAATTTGGAATGGAGGATTCAAAATAGTAAGTACTCCTATGACTACCAACTGTAAACTATCAAAGAATGATGAATCTGCATCTGTTGATGAGACACTTTACCGATCCATGATTGGAAAGTTGTAATATGTTGTTCACAGCATGCCAAACATAGCACATGCAGTAGGTATAGTTGCAAGATTCTCTGCAGATCCTAAGGAAACACACATGACAACAATCAAGAGAATTTTTAGATACTTGAAAGGCACTGAGGATTATGGCTTAGTATATCAGAAAGGAAATGACTTTGATTTAAAAGTTTATACTGATGTTGATTGGGCAGGCAACATTGATGACAGGAAAAGCACAAGTGGAGGAGCATTCTTTTTAGGAGAAAGACTAGTGATTTGGCTTAGCAAGAAACAAGGATGTGTTTCACAGTCAACAACAAAAGCTGAATACGTTGCTGCAGCATTGAATTGTACCAACATAGCATGGATCAAACAACTGTTGGAAGGTATAAATGAGAAAGTTACTTAGTCAATAACTATATTCTGTGACAATACTAGTGCCATTAACATTTCAAGGAATCCTGTTATGCACTCTAAGACAAAGCACATCTCTATCAAATATCATTATCTTAGAGAAGAAGCTCAAGAGAAGAAAGTGGTGTTGGAGTATGTTAGCACAAAGGAACAAATAGCAGATATCTTCACCAAGCCACTACCAAGGGACACTTTTGAGTATCTCAGAAGTAAGTTAGGGGTCCTACCCCTATCTTCTACTCACTAACCGAGTCCGGTGAAAGCATCAATTCGATGACTCTACAGAATATCTTTTAGGAGTTGATGCTGATTTACACACTTTAGGATGTTTTCTAAAGGTGTGCAGAAATTATACAGGGAACAAGAACTGAAGACAAAATGCTCTGACCAAGACTAAATTGACACACAACAGTAGGAAATCACTTCATACAGGACGAAACTATGTTCTTTAATTTTTGGCATTGTTGTCAAAGGGGGAGAAGACTGTAGAAAAGAGGAGAAGACTAATGTATGGGGGAGAATTCTGATGACAGGGGGAGAGCATTTCAGCATTTCAGAATCTCACAGCAATCCGAATCAATTAGGTCAAATCAATTGGTTTTGCCATCAATGCCAAAGGGGGAGATTGTTGGCATTATAACAGATAAGGAGAGATTGTTGGCATTTCAATAAGGATATTGAGAAGGTTGTTGATGATTATGGATATAACTGATTAAGGATGTTTAATGTCTTAATATTATTATTTTGTCATTGATGTCAAGAAATTGATTTTCTAATTCAGTATGATGTTGCCATATCTTGAGAAGTATGATTTGATGAGTATAAAGATGTCGGTAAAAGACATAGAAAGAATATGATGAATAACGGGAGAAATAAGTTATTCAATGGGCAACTATTACCGAGTTAGACAATGATGAGATCATGATGTTTAGATTGTTTTGACATCATACATATGTTATTGATTGTAAGGTTAATACTATACTATGTTACCGACCAAAGAACCTAGTCGGTAAACCCTAAGGAACCTAGTCGGTAAACCCTAAGGTTATCCCTATCGGCTAATGAAGGCGGTATGTCTACCGAGTGAAGTTTAGTATTTACCAAGTTGCAACCGAGCAATAATAGAATGCATTGAATGAATAAAAGCATTATTTAATGAAGGAAACTGATGAGATGGCTATGATTAAATGATTGGTTTACCATGAATGAAGTTTGTTAAAGAATCTATGGCAAAGGAAAATTGGCAGGAAGATCTACAACTCAGATTGAACCGCAATGCCCTAGCACAAGTTCCAAGAAATGTATGCAAGTTCCAAGGCGGGGTAAAACATTTTCAGATCGAAGGATACATTGAACCTGGTCAAGTTTGAAGATCTGATTGCTATGATTGATCATGGGAAATGTGATCAAGGAGATTAAGCGGTTGGCAAATTGTTTATAAATAAGGAACTGATTGATAAACAATGTATGCGGGCAAGTGTATGCACAGGGATGCTACATAGTGATTACCGAGCACAGAAGCTTGAAGACCTGTTTGAATAACAGAGTATAGAGCCCAGCAGATGGACAAGATAAGTCCTATATTGTATTAAGAAAATAAGAATCTGCTTTAGCATTTTAGATGTGAAGTTGCAGATAGATTTTTATTACTGTTACTTTGTGAAGTGATAGAAAATCTCTTAATCGAGTGGACTTAATAGTCTTATTTGTAAAACCCTCTAGCAAGGTGACATTCTAATTGAGTGTTTGAAATCCTTTAACAAGGTCACTTCTAACAAGGTGAAGATCCTAACAGATCTGAGGGAAATCCCTTAACCGGGTCACATCTAGCAATGTGTTTGTAATCTTTAACAGGATTTGCTTTTAACCGAGCATACTCTAGAAGAGTATATTTCTCAATGGGTCTGAAATCCCACGGTGGTTTTTCCCTATTTGGGTTTTCACGTTAAATTTGGTGTTATGAGTGTTATGATGTTTATATGCTTTTGAGTTTGCATGTTTAGCAGTTTTGGTTATATTACTGAAGTATAGGTTACCGAGGTTGAATCTGATGTTTTTATGGAAGATTAAGTTTGTATGATTCACCCCCCCCCCCTCTCATCTTATTAGTTTGGCATATGTACTTAACATTAAGTATCAGAACTATCAATAATGTCCTATCAATAATGTCCAATAACGAATAGTGCAACTAGGATCAAGCACAACTTCATATATATTATTCATTTGTAATATCTTTTTACCACATTATTTTGTCATAACTAAGAAGTAATTTACTCATTTGTATCATGAAAATATGAATATTTTCTAACAAGATCCTTTATCACCATGTTGGTAAGATCACCATACTTCATCTAATTGAAAAATTTGTTTACTCTAAGGTATTGTTGCATATCAACTAATATATATTACAATTTCAATCCAAACCTAAACCATATAAGGCTCTAGAAACCTAATTAAACTATTCTACACATGCAACATAACCTTAGTCAAGAACAAATCATAAACTAAATTTCCCCATCGTCATAATCAAGTAAAGTATCTTAACATATCATCAAATTATGCAGTATTAATGTCCAACTATAGGTGGGGCTTCACATCCTCCCTACCATTGATTAAACTTCCTCTTGAAATTAAGGAGGTAAAACACTCACCCCTCAAGCTAATCTATAAGAGGACAAATTCAAAATTCTCTTTTAGTAGGTAGTATATAAATCACAACGTTGCCAACTTGAAATGACATCACTAAATAAATACCCACAAAAGAATTTTACATTATTCAAAGCGACAACACATTCTTCTTAGATTGTTTTATACATCACACAAAAGGTGAAGTTATCAATACCCTAACATATCTTACAATTACTTAAATAATAGGAATAGAACAAGACATTTCCAAGAGGTTTCAACCATGATCATAATATTATCACTAAGTTGTTAAGAATTCCACAATATAAGCTCTACCATTAATGAGAAGCCTTGCATCAATCACGTCATATGCATCATAATTAAGTATCCATTTAACTTTACCTTCAATTGTTATTCTTTATCAATTCGTTTCTCATTTGTATATACATAATCAACATATTTAATGCATAGATAACCACAAAGGGACTCATTTGACTTATAAAGTGACTCACACAAAAAGGGATGAGGATGACTAGTGCCCAAAATTCTCCTTTGATAATTCCATATCAAATATATAATTACCATTAGGTCCTCCTTGAGGAGCCTGTGCATAAAAATATCAGTTAGGTCTAGGGGAAATGGATTGTAACCATCCCATACCAATCTCATTAACCCCTATATAATAGTTCCCCAAGCCATCTACTCCCCCCATACAACCTATCAAGGACCCCTCACAAGTATGAAAGCATACATATTTCACATCACTAGACACATGCCAACATCAAAAAACATTTGATAAAGCCTCAAAACTAGAAATTTTGAGCTTAAAAAAATCAAATAATGAAAATAAACAAAGGTCGTTATAATTTTAATGGTGGTAGAAAGGAAAAAATTTTAAAATTTAAAATTTCAAGTCATAATAACCAATCCTTGAGGCAAAAAGGACAATTCTAGAATTCATTTAATCAATAACTTAAAAAAAAATTGATCTATTGGCTTCATCAATAAATCAAAAATCATATAAATAATCAAAATGACTCCAAAATCACATAATTTTTTTCACATCACAATTACTTTGTGACTTCAATCGAGACACCTAAGGGGGGAGGGGAACAAATGGTCTCAAACCATATAAAACTCATGAATAAACGATGCCTCAAATTGTATCGATTTAGATAAAATGTGTTGTTTAGTCCTTGGTCATGCGACTACCTCATCGAGTGTGATTTGATATTGCTAGAGTAATATTATATTAGCTAATAATTATTTATTTAATTATTAGTCTATTATACTCTATGCTTAAGCTAAACTTAGGAATCTTGTGATTCTTTAGGGTTTTCTCATTTAGGGTTTCGAGTATCCTTTTATAAGGATTCTCTCTTTGTATTTTTATAACAACTGTAATTATTGAATTGCATTCTTGTTGCACAATCAATATGACTCCTCTTTTTTGGATCTCTAAATTCTAGCCTCCATAGCTATTTTGCTTCTCTCTTTCTATGACATGTTTGCATGCAGGTGATCTTTGGGAACTATAGAGTTGATTTTTCCTCAACTCCAATATAGTATCAAAGCTCCAGATCTGCATGCCCCTATTCTCTTCATGAGAGATTTTGGGCCTTGTTCTTCAGATCTGTGTATTTGGGGGTTTGTGCAGTTGCTTTTTTTCATTTCTGGGGGTAGCTGATTTTTTGGTACATTTTGGTGCCAAAAGGACCTCACAATTGGATTCGGAAGGATAATTCCATGAATTTTGATATATAATTTGCCTATTTTCAGTGATAGGGGCATGTAGGGCATGGTTTTTTAATGGCATATTTTTCAAGGCACAAAAATCCATACAGTTGTACCTGCAAATGCATCAAAAAAATTTCATCAAAAAAAAATTAAAAAGTAAAAAAAAATTGTTTTTACCTTCTTTATGCCCTACAAGAGGGTTTTTTTTTCTTTTGGCCGTAACTTGGTCATACGGAGGCACTTTTTCAAAAACCTTATATTGTCGGAAAGGTTTTTCTGAGCTCTATCCAGATCTGGAGGTTTGAACTTTTGATTTTTCTTTTTTGATAGCAATTTTTTCTGTCAAATTCAGAGGTTCCTTTTTACACTCCGAGAGACATCACTTAAGCATCTGAACTTCATTTTTTGAAAACTTTATATTGTTGGAAAGCTTGTTTTGTGTACTTTCCAGTCATATGAGTGTTCTTTATAGATTCTTCTCCAGGTATATTTTATTCATTTTTTTTCTTTTCAGCACTCTGGTGAATATCTTGGATGTTTCAGGTCTTGGGATCTCTTTCTTTGAGTAGGATGTCTCATCTTTGGCTTTTTGTTTCTAGTCTTTTGTCTCTTCTTATCATTGTAGCATTTTGTTTATGCAAACGCACTAAGATAAAGTGTCATCATGCATTGTATACTTGGGATCTTGCACATCTTGTGCCTTATTGTACATGCACTACTTATAAAGTGTCATTGGGGGGTTGATGTTTTCCTTTTGTTTGCCATCTACCTTTGTCAAGTGAGTGTTCCTTCCATGACATTAGCCTCATGATGTGTGTCAAGTGAATGTTCCTTCTATGACACTTTGTACTTTCTTTGCACCTTTGATGTTCCTGGTTCTTCGTCATGCAGTTCTTATTGGTCATTTTTTTTAGTGTACCCATCCCTCTCCCTTTTCAGCGTTATGGGGAGGTTTGTCTTGTTGGTTCTAATGCTTCCTTGGTTCGATTGATCAACTCTTCAGGCTTTGGTGTTTAATGCCATCCGTATTTTTGAGTTTAGTTGTTTGCCTTTGTTTTCCATTTGATTCGAGTAGTGTCATTTGAGGGCACTCATGCAGATTATAGTTTTCTCTACCTGGTCATGTTCTATTTTAGTAGACATTCTTCAGATCAACAGTTACTCTTCGATAGTGTTTCCAACTATTTCATTCTTCAGTGGTGGTGTTCATTCTCTTCTTTTTGTTCCTGTCTTCTGGAACACTCTTGTTTGGAGGCTTCTTAGTCCTTCGCTGGAGCTTTCATCTCTTCTTGGAGAGGAGTTTTGTTCCCATGGGATTTTCTCTTTTTTCTCCACTTTACAGAGATTTTTTTGTACTTGGGTACATCGTCAAGCCTAGTTGTCGGGACCCATTGTTGCTTTCATGCATTTTTTTACATGCTTTTTTAGTCCTTAGTTGTTTTTTAGCTACTCCCTAAGTTCATCTTAAGGGGGGGTGTTAGAGTAATCTTTTATTAGCTAATAATTATTTATTTAATTATTAGTCTATTATACTCTATACTTAAGCTAAACTTAGGAATCTTATAATTCTTTAGGGTTTCGAGTATCCTTTTATAAGGATTCTCTCTTTGTATTTTTATAACAATTGTAATTATTGAATTGCATTCTTGTTGCACAATCAATATGACTTCTCTTTTCTGGATCTCTGAATTCTAGCCTCCATAGCTATTTTGCTTCTCTCTTTCTGTGATAGGTTTGCATGCAAGTGATCTTTGGGAGTTGTAGAGTTGATTTTTCCTTAACTCCAATAGATATGTTTTACTAATCCAAATAGTTTGTAGTGTGAATAAAGATAAGGGATGTAAAATTAACATCACATACATTAGTAGGTGTCTATTTTTTTCCACCACCAACCTATACTTCTTCAACTTACATGCATCACTTGTATAGTACCTAGCAATATATATAATTAACATCGCATATATTTGTAGGTCTTCATTTTTTATTGCCACCAACCTATACTCCTTTGAATTAAATTCATCACTTGTTTATTAGTACCTAGCATTATATAAACAAGATCTTGGTAAAATAAGATTACATAATAAATGTTGTGGCCTTTGTATTAAGCTTAAAAGTTTACTTGAATCTTTTTTGGTTTCATATTATTGGTTTTGGATTGCTTGTTAAGATCTAATTATAATAAAATTTATCATATTACAAACATACAGATTAAATAAGTATATAATTACAGAAACATACCTTAAGTTGTTTGTTTTTTGTTGTATTTTGCATTTTAACAATAAAAATATATAATAATAAAACAAGGCACCGAGCAAAATTACAAACAAAAATTAAGATTTTGATCCACATTTAAGATGAGAGGGGAGAAATACAAGAGATAAAATGGGGACCACATACAATGGATGGCCTTAGGCGAGGAAATTTTTTGAAAATTTCCAATGGAACAATGATAGAGTACATCTCAGAGATCGACATCGGCCTACTTTGGGTGATCAATACAACTACGATAACACCAGAAAATGGCAAAATATTCATTATACCTCAGAAAGGAACATAAATCCACCTTATCAAAAATCCTCATGGCAGAACGCAAAACCCACCAAATATCTATTTGCTCATCCAAACTGGTTGCCTTTTCACCCTCACAAACGTATGAACAAAGATAGGCATGAGATTTTTGATATATGTGAGGAAATAGATGATTTCCTCCAGCCAAACTAAATAATCCCTAGATTTCTTGAAATTTTGATATGATATTACTATTAAGGATTTCAAATCTGTAAAGCGGAAAAATCGCTATCGAACCCTAGTTGCTCTCCCCTCTTCCGACTCCGAAGAGAGAGAAGGGAGGTTCGCTAGGATTCGATGGTTTTTCACTTAGGAGGGAGACTTTACATTCAAAAGAGGGGTTGAAACTCATAAGATCCAATCCCACACAATGTAAGATTGGATGCTAAATGAATTTCAAGGGTTAGGAAAGCAAGGCTACCCTCTTTTGTAAAGAATGTTGTTAAGGAAATTAAGCTAGGAATGCATAGAAAGTCATAAAGATTCGTTTATAAACTGAGTTTGGGTTATAGGATGAAGCTGCAGACCTGGAATCAGCAGTAGAATGTCGATACGGCGCTGTCCTGCAAATTTGAGCAAAAGTTGTCGGGACGATGGCGCCCGGCGCCACGATCCTCCGAAAAATCCACGAAATGAAGGGGGATCTGTTCGTCTCTGCACAAGGATTCCAGATCTTCAATTTCAGCCGCATACCTGCAACCTACACACAGAAAAGTGAAGACGATTGGGGGGTTAGGGATTAGGGGTTTGCCTTTAGGTCAAACCCCTGTTTTGGAATTAACCAAGAAATGAGCAAGTGCTGTAAATGTAAATGACTGTAATGTAAAACAAGTACTAATACCTTGTTCTAAGGATGTTTGTATCCTTATGTGCGAAGGTTTAGATGTTGTTGTTTGTTGTATGTTGTAGTAGCATGTAGTAAGTGATCTAATGGTTGAATCCTTGACTTGAATGCAACACTTAGCCTTGAATGGAGACTTAGAAGGAATGCTTGAATGCTTGAATGTTTGAATGCTTGAATGCTTGAGTATTGCTTTCGCCTTTTTTCCATCTACCCAAATGAGAGAGGAAAATTTAGTTTATATACTTGTCAATTAGGGTTGATAGACTGATTTTTCCGACCTTAGGCCGACCAAGAAATATAATTTCCAAATTGCAAACAAAAAGACCCGCAATCTCCTTAGGAGACCGGGCCCAAAATAGGACCCAGGGACCAGGGCGCTGGGCGCCCTGGTCTTGAGGGACCAGGGCGCTGGGCGCTCTGGTCCCACCTCCCGGGACAGCAGGGTGCAAGGAGGTTCAGGCCAGGGTGCTTGAAAAATGTAGTTTTTGGTGTCGTGAGCAAGTTTCGGGGTCTCCATTCAGGTTGCGTGTTGCATCGCCATCGTGAAGACCGAAATGCAGTCGAAATTGCAAGTGTCGCAATTTTAGGACGCTACATTTAGCCCCCACTTTAGCAGGAGTATGTATGCTCATACTTCCGGTAAAGTACAAGGAAACAACATTGAAAGACTTTCACCACGTCAAGGAGGCAAGACACACCAAGCCCCCAGTGGACTAAGGATCTTACGACTTCGATTGACAAAGTAAAAGGGAAGATCACGAGGGAGAACCATGACTGTCAGTAGTAAGGTTCCCTCACTATGAGTCATGCAAAAGAAATACCAAAAAATTTTCAAGGCAAAGCTAAGTTCGCCAAGAAATTTTCAAGTATCTTGAAAGGATAGACAGGGTGTATGCCCCCCTACGTTAAAGTGATCGCACACGCCTCAACGGGGGTGATTGTTTTAACGTAGTGATACACATAAGAAATGAGAAAGGAAAGGAGCACGTTATCGCAAAGATTTAGCCCCCAAGTGTGAGATAAACCCAAGGATAACAAACACAAACACAAAGCACGAGGTGACTTCGCTTTCCTCGGGGTCAGTATGCTGTATGATAAGTCATGTATATATATCATATGTATGTATGCATAATTATTCTTCATTCCCCAATCAAGGAAAGTCACCTAGAAGAAGGGAACACATGTGTCTTTTGAGTCAACATGAGAGAGACCAAAGAGATCTCAATGCTTTGCATCGTCCTCAAGTAGACAACACTAAGGACGACAAATAGAAGAATGAGAATAACATATAGAAGAAGTAACAAAAGAGAGGGGGAAAGAATCTGCTATGCTAATGTAACTAGTCTAGCACGTCATCTACCCCCCGATCTTGCTGATCAATGTTTCGGGAAGGCAGGGAACACGCTAGAGGAGGAACATCCAACACAGCAGATGGAGCTATCACAAGATCCAAACAAGGGCTATGTTCATGTTCCAAGCCACATTGTTCTTGTCTAGGAGCTAGGATAAGTGCTTTAGAAAATTCATTAGATAAATGGTTATCAACATCAACAAGTTCATATTCACTAAGTGGAGTAACATTTTCATCATGAATAACATTTTCATCTATATCATCATCAAGATTTATAAAAATAGGATCTTTAACTCGCACAGGATCAAGACCATCATGCATCTTATGTTTAGGAGATTTAGGCTCAATATCCGGCTGAGGAGAAAATGGAATAATGCTTGTTGAAGGTGTTTTTGGAGATTGCAAAGTTTGAGAAGTAGCTGCTTGAGCCCTAAGACGACGCTTTCGTCGGCGTTCACGTGCAGAACGATTACGTCTAGTCTTAGTAGGAAGTGGAGAAGATAGAGGAGGAGGAATGTTCTCATCCTTATCACTTGGGTGTTTAGGTTGTGGTCTCTTAGGCTGGATAATAGGAGAAGAAGAAGGTCTCTTCTCTCTATAAAAAGAAGGAGGAGGAACTGCTCCATATAAAGGAGGAATTTTTGGTTTAGGAAGAAGACCAAGTCCATCATGACGAGGAGGGATAGGTCTACTTTTACAAGATTTATCAGGCATAGACATAGTCACATCCATGGGGATGGGTTGAGAATCTTCTTGAGGAAAGACGTTAGTTTTATCTTTCAAAGGAAGAATTTCCTTCTCAAGAATGATAGGAATGTCAAGTTTAGGTGTTCTAGGTTCACTTAGAGATAGGATCATATCTGTTTTCCACTTTTGATAAGATTTAAAAAGATGATCACTTCGCGGAGGAAGAGACTGGAATTGTTTAGGCCAAAAGTAATCAATAGGAACGCTAGAGGTTCTTTCAGCTGGTTTAAAGAGACTATGATTGACAGTAACAACTTCACCATTATGGGGAAATTTTAAACACTTGTGAATAGGAGAAGCAATAGCCTTCATGGAAGATAGCCAAGGATAGCCAAGCTTAACACAAAATTGTTCGGAAGATGGGATAATAGCCAAGTTCACATCAAGAGATTTGTTATGGACCTCAATAGGCAATGTAATAGAACCAATCGCAGGAGAAGAAAATGCATCAAATAATTTCACAACCACATTTGTTTTGTCATAGATCACTTGATTCAATTGCAAAGTAAAAAGAAATTCCTCAGTAATAATATTAACCATGCATGAAGGGTCAATAAGCACTCCACGGAAAGGTGTATTCTTGACTTTTGCAACTATGTATAAAGGACCATCAGGTGCTCTAATGGTTTCACTAGAATCAAATGTGATGGAAGGTTCTTTAGGGATTTCTTGCTGCTCTACAAAGTTAATCACATTCGGAGTCATAGACACAAGACCATCAGATGAGAGAGAGGAATCATTAGCCTCAATCGCATTAGAAGTATGGGAAGGTAATGGATCAGTAAAAATCTGAAGATTTTGGTTAGGAGGAGCTACAGATGTGTTGCCTTTATCATTCACTCCAGAAACAGAAATAGTATTATTATCAATCAAATCTTGAATTTTACCCTTTAAAGAAAAACATTTTTCAGTATCATGACCAGGCTGACGATGAAAGTGACAGAAAGCTTTGTCATCAAAATAAGGTGAAGTAATCTTTGCAGGATCAATTTGTCTTATAGGAGGAAGAGTAAGCACATTTTGTTCCAATAACTTATTCATAATACCATGCAATGATTCATTCAAAGGAGTATACTTTCTTTCTTTCTTAAAAAATTTAGAAATAGGAGGCACACCTGATGCTGCATTCACATTGTTGTTGATGATGTTTTCATTGAATTTGATGGAATCTCTGTTTGGTTTAATCTTCCCAAATGGTTGTTGACTGCTATCACCCTTATCACTCAGAGCCATAGGATGTGATTGTTCCATTTGACTCACAGTCAGTTGATAATTGTGAAGAGTTGCACACAACTGTTGGAAAGAAGTAAACTTAGAAAACAGAAGTTTGTCTCGAATATCTTTTTGTAAATTAGAAATAAAGATTCTTTGAATATCATTATCAGGCACTAGAAAAGAAATTTGAGCATACAAATGCTTATATCTACTAATGAAATCAGTCACTTTTTCTTTAACACCTTGTTTACAATGCATTAAATCAATCAAAGTAACTTTAGGACTTATATTGTTTTGAAATTGTTGAATGAAAGCATTTGCAAGTTGTTCAAAAGAAGTAATAGAATAAGAAGGCAACGAGCAATACCATTGTAGGGCTTTGTATCTTAATGTTCTAGTAAACAGTTTTGCAAGCAACCTTTGGTCATAAGCAAAATCGATACAAATTGTTTGAAAAGTCTTAACATGTGTTAGAGGATCTCCTTTACCATTATAAAGTTCCAAATGCGGGATTTCAACATGTTTAGGAGGGATAGCTCGAACAATGTCAAGAGAAAGTGGGCTCGCAACATCAAATGTGGGCACACTAAACTTAGATTGATTCATAGAGGCAATTTGTTGTTGTAAAGAAGAGACAGTTTGTGCAAGATTATTAATGGTAGCTTCAGTCGAAGAGTTCATATTAGGTGTGTTAGATTGAGATGGAGGTGTTATGTTATTGAAAGAAGGTAGAGAGTAAGGTGGTGGGACCCTATGATAGTCAACCATAGGGGATGATTGGATAGGAGGAACACTACAAGGAGGAATGGAATGGTTAAATGAATTGCCCCCTTGCGTCATGTTCATTTGTGAAGATGTAATAGGAATACTCATTGAAGGAATGTATGAAGAAGTTGGATTGAATGAAGGAAGAGGATTAACTGAAGAAGAGGGATTGCCCCCATGACTGGTAATCACAGGAGGAATGTCTTGTATAGAAGTAGCCATGATGTTTGATGTAAAGGTAGGTATGCTAGCAATAGAAGTTGTCAAAGGAATAGAATGATTGACTTGTGTAGGAGGTTGTGTATAACCTAAAGTTTCAGCACAACTCTTCATAGGCATCACATTCAAATTCACAATGTGTGAAATACCATGCAAAATATCAATTCCATTCTTATCACTTTTAAGCATACGTTTTAGACCCTCAATTAAAGGAAGAGCTTGACTATCGGGATATTCATGAGACATCCATTGGTGAAAATCGTCAAATTGGTTATCCAATTTCGAAAGTTGTTCAACAGAAACCTCATGGAGAGCTTCTTCATCATTAGGAGGATTAGAGGGATTACCCATGTCCTCGTTAAAAAGGCTATTCAAATTAGGTTCCATCTCCTCGGTAATCAAACCTCGGAAAGACTTAATTCTACGGCTTCGTCTAACGGGAATAGTGTAGGTAGGGCTTATTGTTGTAAAACTCATGCACTAGAAAGAGAGAGAAGATTTTGAATTTAGAGGTAGCAATTTTCAGTAAAATCAGCCAATCTTCCAGATTTAGGCTGTTAAATGCAATCACGACAGTCTCCCGAAATTTCGGAAAAAATGTCCGGGACCGTGGCGCTCGGAGTGCAACACGGTCCTTGCAACTTTTTTCAAAATTTGCAGGGATGAAAGTTATGATGATTTTAGAGCTAATCTGAAAAAATTGAGTGATTATATGATCTGTAGATAGGCCAAATTAAAGTTGCAATCTCAAAATTGAACCCTACCCAGATTGTCGAAAAATGCAAAAATTTGAATTTTGAAAAAGAGAGGGAAACTGAAATTTTGAATTTTATGATTTTAGAGGGAATGTCAAAAGCAATGCAAATTTTGAAATTTAAAAATTGACTCAATTTCACGCAAAATTCAATTTTGAAGGCAGAAATCAAAGTTGTTGTAATTAAGCACTTAATTTCAAAAGTCACAAATTGCAAGAATCTGAATAAAGCACTGAAATTTCGAATGAATGCAAATACAATTTTCAGATTTAAGACAGTAAGAACACAATTTTGACACAAAATTTCAATTTCGATGATTTTTAAATGATTAGGAGCCCTAGACCAAGCAATCACAAGACCAACTTTGACTGTAAATTTGAAAGTGTTATAGTTGATAAAATCAGCCAAAATTCTGGATTTTAGCAGGAAAATACAGTAAGCTCTCGCTCCCGAAATTTCAGAAAAAATGTCAGGGACAATGGCGCTCGGCGCCACGGTCCTCGCAACTTTTTTCCAAATTTTCAGGGATGAAAGATATTATGATTTTATTGCGGAATCCAAAGTTACAGCTGATTTGGAGATGTTTTGATCAATGAAATTGTCGGACAAAGGTTGAATCAAGAGGGTTTCAAAAATTAGGGTTTTGACACTTAACCACTTAATTTTCAAAATCAAAGCACAAACATGAATTGATAATTTGTAATAGAAGGGCAGATCTGAAGTAAGCATTAACAATTAAATATTTCACAAGTTTAATTACTAAAAAGAAAATTTTAGGGTTTTTATGCAATCACCTCTAAAATCTTGCAAAAGATCAAACATGGAAATGTAATCAATTTTTTCAGATCTAAGCATGAAAAATCAGAAAGGATGTTCACGTCGGGTTCACCAAAATGTAAAGCGGAAAAATCGCGATCGAACCCTAGTTGCTCTCCCCTCTTCCGACTCCGAAGAGAGAGAAGGGAGGTTCGCTAGGATTCGATGGTTTTTCACTTAGGAGGGAGACTTTACATTCAAAAGAGGGGTTGAAACTCATAAGATCTAATCCCACACAATGTAAGATTGGATGCTAAATGAATTTCAAGGGTTAGGAAAGCAAGGCTACCCTCTTTTGTAAAGAATGTTGTTAAGGAAATTAAGCTAGGAATGCATAGAAAGTCATAAAGATTCGTTTATAAACTGAGTTTGGGTTATAGGATGAAGCTGCGGACCTGGAATCAGCAGTAGAATGTCGATACGGCACTGTCCTGCAAATTTGAGCAAAAGTTGTCGGGACGATGGCACCCGGCGCCACGGTCCTCCGAAAAATCCGCGAAACGAAGGGGGATCTGTTCGTCTCTGCACAAGGATTCCAGATCTTCAATTTCAGCCGTGTACCTGCAACCTACACACAAAAAAGTGAAGACGATTGGGGGGTTAGGGATTAGGGGTTTGCCTTTAGGTCAAACCCCTGTTTTGGAATTAACCAAGAAATGAGCAAGTGCTGTAAATGTAAATGACTGTAATGTAAAACAAGTACTAATACCTTGTTCTAAGGATGTTTGTATCCTTATGTGTGAAGGTTTAGATGTTGTTGTTTGTTGTATGTTGTAGTAGCATGTAGTAAGTGATCTCCTCTTCAATGGTTGAATCCTTGACTTGAATGCAACACTTAGCCTTGAATGGAGACTTAGAAGGAATGCTTGAATGCTTGAATGTTTGAATGCTTGAATGCTTGAGTATTGCTTTCGCCTTTTTTCCATCTACCCAAATGAGAGAGGAAAATGTAGTTTATATACTTGTCAATTAGGGCTGATAGACTGATTTTTCCGACCTTAGGCCGACCAAGAAATATAATTTCCAAATTGCAAACAAAAAGACCCGCAATCTCCTTAGGAGACCGGGCCCAAAATAGGACCCAGGGACCAGGGCACTGGGCGCTCTGGTCCCACCTCCCGGGACAGCAGGGTGCAAGGAGGTTCAGGCCAGGGTGCTTGAAAAATGCATTTTTTGGTGTCGTGAGCAAGTTTCGGGGTCTCCATTCAGGTTGCGTGTTGCGTCGCCATCGTGAAGACCGAAATGCAGTCGAAATTGCAAGTGTCGCAATTTTAGGACGCTACAAAATCAAATCAACATCAAAGACAAAGAGAGGTGAATAATGGGTTCTAGGCACGATTCAAGGCTCCTTCAAAAGATACCAAATCCATGCAAAATGGCTTCCAAGCTCAAGATGATTTCCATGCTCATCAACCTGAGCAAACCCAAGAGCTTTGGAAATATTACTATAATGATACAACAAAGGATTTCAAATCAAATCAGCATCAAAACTAGAGAAAGGCGAACAATGGGTTCAGGGCTCCTCTGAAGGATTCCAAACCCCTGCAATATGGCTACCAATCACAAGTCGATGGGAAACATAAAAGGAAAGCAATGATGACATGGGAACCAAGTGAAAAATCAATGCATTAACAAGCCCCCTTCATTCCAAAAAATCTCAATTACATAGATAGAACCATATGGCTGAACCAGCCTACCAAGGATTCCCAAGAAAGCTTGGGTACTCATACAACCCATCGTAAGAAACTATCAGACAATACCTATAGAAAATAATAATAATAATAATAATAATAAAGAGGGTAAAAGAGTAAAAATAGTTAGGCAATGGAAATGTAAACAAGAAAATTCTCTTGAAGCTAGTAAGGCTAGGAAACTAGAACTCAATCAAAAAAGTACGATCAATATCACCTTTTTTGAGGATATTATTCAAGCTCGGATACATGATCTATGCCAATGAGCCATTATCTGTAAGTTCTAGAACCTTTCATTAGAAGTTGAGCTTTAAAGGATTTATTACTTGAAGAATGGGCAAGGGTGTCTAGGTTATCTATTTAGATCACCAAAAGGGTATTTTATTTGTCCTCTTTCATTCTAGGGATGAGTGAGATGCTATTTTCAAAGTTAAATACTATATATTTGAAGGCTCTAGTTTCTGCATGCAACTGTGAACCCCTAATTTTAAACCAGAACATTTCGAGGCTAGATTTGTTCCTACCTGGGTTCAATACAATCCCTTGCCCTTGAATATAGAGAATTTAACCTAATTTAAATCATGGCAAATCATATTGGGATTTTTATCAAACATGACATGACATTGTTCAGGGATCCTTCTAAGCCTATTAGAGTTTGTGTTTTGTTAGATACGTCCAAACCTTTCCTTAATCAGATCCATATCAACTCCAAATTTGGTACATGGTTTTAGGATATCTTCATTGAAGATCCAAAAAATGTGTGTGCATCTTGTCATTCCTAGTTTCATAATAAAGCTACATGTGTTAGCCATCCTATTCTAAATGGGAGAGATGACAATAAGAAGCTTCATGAACTAGTTCTATAAACCAAAGACTTGTTGCATGACCTCAATGAGCAATTGGGACAAGAAAATGCATCTCAACAAGAGATCCATAATCCTAAAGAATTTACATACACTATGACCCCTTCTTTTTGTTGGCAACAATCAACAAACTAAGAGGGGGGTGAATCAGTTTGCTTGCAAACCCTACACAACTCAAACTTAAATTTAGATCTAATAATAAATAGTAAAAGCATAAACCATCACCACATCAATAACACATATAACACCAAGATTTTTGGTGCAGAAAACCTGGTTAAGGGAAAAACCATGGTGGGAACCTACCCACAATGAGATAATACCTTGTTAGGAGTAAGTATAAATATTAAAATGGGGAATGCACGTGCATACTGGCACACTGCCTAGAGCTCACTTCTCAAATCACAAAACAATAAGGGCTACAACCTTGAGGAAATCTCACTGCCTTACAAAAACATTTCAATTACATCTTAAGGATCATGAACTGATGAAATAACATCTTCTCATGCTTGGTTATAGTTCTGGTTAAGCACATATACTCAACATCTGCTCTTTCACACTTCTTCACACTTCTTCGCACTTCTCTGCTATTGAAAGATCCAATCGATTTCACACATGCAGATACATCTCTCACATGAATATTACATATATTTATACAAATCATAAACCTATATTTCAAGGTCAGTTCAACCCTCAATACAAATTAAAAAACAATAACCTCAAACACTACAACAATACATGCAAACCAAAACAATGTCGACTAAGACATAGTCTGAACCTAAATCAACACCGCATGCAAGAAATACTTCCAAGAATTATGCCTCGAACATTCGCAACATGCTACAATCATCATGAATATCATATACCACAAATAACACCACTAGATCAAGAAAATGATCAATAACACACACAATGATCAATGTGGACCATCAACGCAGATAAAATATGATCCAGAAATATCCACAAACAACATGAATCACAATAGAAACAATTGCAACATCACAACTTACTAGGATCTCCATCATGAACATATCGAACCTCAAGAACACATGTTGAATTGATTATTAAACTGAAAGATTCACTTACAGACTTCCAAATCATGAACCATCTAAATTGGGGATACATATTCAAACATCCCAAACACTGTGAAATCCACAAACCAAGATATTGCAATTTCAGAGCAACGTAGAGCACAATCCAGAATACCAAATAACACAAACAACTAAAAACCAACCTCAATACTAAATCACACAACTTGATCAAAACATCATGTGGAACACTAAAACTTATGTTAAATCATCTAGAGATAAGTATCTCTAAACCCATTAAACCATAACAGCTCAACCACAACACACTGGCCAAACCAACTCATTTAATCTGACTGAAACACTGGAACACACAGAAGAATATGTTGACATCAATGATAACACATCATTCCAACAAACTTCTCAGCAATATCCAGCAATCTCCCCCTTTGGCATTGATGGCAACATATGAATGTGAAAAACAATCAATGAAAAGAAAGAAATCAACAACCAATAGTCTCCCAATTACTCACAAAAATCTCCCCCTAAGATTAGCATAGGATATAGCAATATTTCACATGCTTCTCTCCCCCTTTAAAATCAATGCAAAAGTCTCTCACACTACAAGATAGTATCTCCCCCTTAAACAAACTACCAAACAATTCTGAACATCTGAACCACACACTGACTACTCCCCCTGAGTAGCAACCTCACTCATCAATCCAGATCACAAGATATCTCTATGAAATCCACTAGACTGATGCAAATTAATGCATCTTAGTTCTCATTAGGAGGGGAAATCACCCCTAGCTTCTCTCTAAGATACTCAAATGTATTGTTAGGCAAAGGGTTCATGAAGATATCTGCAATTTGTTCCTTTGTAGATACATACTCCAATCTGAATTCCTTCGCATTCACCTTCTCTCTCAAGAAATGAAACTTTATTGATATATGATTAGTCTTAGAATACAACACTGGATTCTTAGAAATATTGATAGCACTTGAGTTATCATAGTATATAAGAGTAGGCTCATAAAAAATAACTTTGATATCCTTCAGCATCTACTTCATCCATAGCACCCGAGTATAGTTTCTAGCAATGGTAATCTATTCAACTTCCGTATTTGACAAAGATATAGCATTATGCTTCTCACTCATCCATGAAACTAATCTCTTACCCAAGAAAAATGCACCACCACTAGTACCATTTCTATCATCAACATCACCTGCCCAATCAACATCTACAAAAGCACTCAAAGTGAAATCAACATCTCTAGGATTCCACAAACCAAAATCAATTGTCCCTTTCAAATATCTGAAAATTCTCTTCAAAGCAACAACATGAGATTCCTTAGGATCAGCTTGAAATCTAGCAACAAGTCAAACAACATTCATAGTAACTAGTCTAGTTTGAGTCAAATACAACAAACCACCAATCATAGGTTTGTATCTAGTCTAATTTTCTTTCGGAGAGTTATCATCCTTTCTCAACTTACATACAATCACCATAGGTGTACCGACAAGGTTTGAATGATTCAAACCAAACTTCTTCAACAATTCCTTCACATATGTAGATTGAGATATAAATATACCTTTATCCAACTGGGTAATTTGCAATCCCAAAAAGAATTTCATCTCACCTATCATAGACATTTCAAACTCATTCTACATATCATCAGCAAACTTCTTGCACAAACCATCATTTCCACCAAAAATAATATCATCAACAAAAACTTCAACAATTAAGATGTTATCATTATCAATCTTGAAGTATGAATCACTATCAGCAGTACCTTTATTGAACTCAAGCACCAAGCTCTTGGGGATTTCTTCAATCCATACAATGCTTTCTTCAATCTACAAACCATATCTTTCTAAATTGTCAAGTGAAAGCCATCTGGTTGCTCAATGTAGACTTCTTCTTCCATCTCACCATTAAGAAAGGTTGACTTGATATCCATCTGATACACTTTTAAATCTTTGTAAGTAGCATAAGAAATAAATAGTCTAACAGCTTCAATTCTAGCTACTGGAGAAAAAGTCTCCTCAAAATCAACACCTTCCATCTGAGAATAACCTTTACAAACAAGTCTTGCTTTATTCCTAACAACTTCACCTTGTTCATTCAATTTATTATGAAAAACACATTTGGTTCCAATTACATTTTTATCCTTAGGTCTGGGAACTAAAATCCATGTATTATTCTTTTCAATCTGATTCAACTCTTCTTCCATTGCTTTAACTCAATTTTCATCTTTGTGAGCTTCATCACCATCTTTAGGTTCAATCTTAGAAATCAAGCAATACTTTTCAACAATTATTGTCTTAGTCATCACACCTTTATTCTTATCACCTATGATCTGATTCTTTGAATGATTTAACCTTACATACCTAGGTGTCTCAAGATTTTCATGATTCTCAAACTCTTGACCTCTTTCTTCTACACTAGCACTTACATCTTCATTCTCAAGCTTTTCCAAAGCAATTTGCACTCGATTATGGGTCTACACTTTATTTCATTTATCTGCACTGACATCCTAATCATCTTAATCATATCCACAAGATCCGATTTGCTTCTCATTTGCTTCATCAACCTTCACATTAGCACTTACAACTATCTTCCTCAATCTCTTATTATAACACTGATAGGCCTTTCTCTTAGTAGAGTAACCAAGAAAGATTCATTTATCACATCTAGCATCAAACTTCCCTAAATCTTCATCTCTTCAGATATAGCATTTACTACCAAAAATTATAAAATATCTAACTGTAGGAACATGACCAAACCATAATTCATAAGGAGTCTTACCGGTATCACCTTTGATATGCACCCTGTTAAAGGTATATACTGCAGTACTGACAACTTCTCTTCAATAGGTATGTAGAACATTTCCTTCAATCATCACGGTTCTAGCAACTTCCTAAATTGTCTTGTTCTTCCTCTCCACAACACCATTCTATTGAGGGGTTCATGGAGAAGATAATTATCTATTCACCCCATGCTCTTCACGAAAAGAATTAAACTCATCAAAAGTAAATTCACCACCTCTGTCAGATCTCAGATACTTCAGCTTCAAACCAGCCTATGTCTCAACCATAGCTTTGAAAATCTTGAACTTCTCCAATGCTTCAGATTTCTCCCTTAAGAAAGTAACCCACGTCATCCTTGAATAGTCATCAATCAGCAACATGAAATACATGTCACCCTTCAAGCTTCTCACTCTAGAGGAACCACATAAATCAATATGCACAAGATCCAATATCCCATTAGAAGTATATGGTTTGCTTTTGAAAGAAACTCTTGTTTGCTTCCCTAACTGACATTCCTTACATACTAGATTAGAAGGCTTTACAATCTTAGGCAGATCTCTTACTGCTTGAGTGGAACTTATCTTAACCATGCAGTCAAAATTCACATGACACATCCTTCTATGCCATAACCAACTTTCATCAACTTGAGAAATCAAGCAACTTTTACCACCAGCATTCAAGTGAAAGATATTACCTTAATTCTTTGTACCTATGCAATCTATATTCCGAAGCTACTCAAGATCTTACATTTGTCATTCTTGAATTGCAAATCATATCCCTTATCAGCCATTCTTATCACCTATCATATGATGAGAGCAACCACTATCAATAACCCATTTATCTTTTTCTTCAACTTTAGTAGCTAAAGCTTTCTCTTCATTAATGCATCTAGTAGAATCAACAGTCACCAGATTGTCTTCCTTGATAGCAATGAACACCCATTCATCACCTGAATTTCCTTTCTCAAACTCATCATCTGTCACACCTTCATCAACAACAAAATAACACTTCTTCTAATATTTAGACTTATATGGCTTTAATGGCTTCTTAGAAACTCTTTCCTGACACCTTGAGGCAAAATGTCCTATCTTATTGCATGAAAAACATTTAAGAGGAAACTTTCCTTCATACTTACCTGCACCTTTAGGCAATCTTCTGGTAATTAGGACTTCAAGCTCTTCAAAATCTCTTTCTTCTTCTTCAAACTCTCTCATCTCCTTCTCACATCTGGATACCCTTGTATAACTTTCTCCTGGATCATATTTTTGCTTCCTAGATACAACAACTTTGAATGCAAATTCTGATTTAGGAGGGGCTTCACCAAATTCACTCAGCTCAAAAGCAGCAAACTTTCCAATCAGCATGTCTCTATTCACATCTGTCATAGTCTGGATCTCCTCAATAGAAGAAAATTTGTGCTTGTAAGCAAGAGGCAAGGATATCAACTCTTTAGCCACAATCTCAGATTCTTCCAACACTCCATTGACACATCTATGTTCAATACAATCTCATTCACTTTCTGCATAAAGGAGGTAATATTCTCATCTTCTCCCATCTTCAACATCTCATACTTTCCCTTCAATCTCTGCAGCTTAGCAACTTTCACATGGTTGTCACCTTCATACAAAGGCTCTAGCTCTTCTAGATTTCATGAGTAGTCTGCATATCCATCACATTAGTCATCTCAGATTCATACAAGGCACTCAACAATGCTTCCTTAGCTCTAATATTTAATTTAGCTTCCTTTATCTCATCCAAAGTACTAGGACCATTATCAAGAACATTATACACATTCTTAGTAATCTTCCAATAATCTTCACTGATGCATCTCAAATGACATTTCATCTGATTCTTCCAGAGAGTGTAATGTGTTCCATCAAATCTCAGACTATCCTTCTTAAAAGCAAAGGTTGCCATTGTGAATCTCCTCAAGCGGTCAAGCTTCTTCCGGAGGATCTAGTTCTTCTACCAATTATTGGCAACAATGCAACAAACTGAGGGGGGGGTGAATCAGTTTGCTCACAAACCCTACACAACTCAAACTTAAATTTAGATATGATAATAAACAGTAAAATCATAAACCATCGCCACATCAATAACACACATAACACCAAGATTTTTGACGTGGAAAATCTAGTTAAGGGAAAAAAACACGGTGAGAACCTACCCACAATGAGATAATATTGTGTTAGGAGCAAGTGTAAATATTACAATGGGGAATGTACATGCATTCAGGCACACTGCCTAGAGCTCACTGCTCAAATCATAAAACAAGAAGGGCTACAACCCTGAGGAAGACTCACTTCCTTACAAAAACATTCAGATTACATCCAGAGGATCATGAATTGATGAAATAGCATCTTCTCATGCCCGGTTATAGTTCTGGTTAAGCACATATACTCAAACTCTACTCTTTTACACTTCTTCGCACTTCCCCTTTGCTATTAAAAGATCCAATTGATGTTCACATACACAGATACATCTCTCACATGAATATTACATATATTTATACAAATCATCAACCTATATTTCAAGGTCGTCTCAACTCTCAATACAAATTACAAAACAATAACCTCACATGCTACAACAATACATGCAAACCAAAACAATGTCGACTAAGACATAGTCTGGACCTTAATCAACATGGCACCCAAGAAATGCTTCCAAGAATTATGCCTCGAACACCCACTGACATATACACATAAAATTGGCTATGAGCAATTAAATAAATATTTTATATTTATTTAATAATTATTCTTCTACTAAATAGTTAACTTAAAAAGATTAATTTATTTAATTCATTTCATGTCCTTCTATTAATTAATTTAATTGAAACGGTTTATTAATTAATTTGTTACATCCTTTTCTTCTAATCAATTAATTAAATATCTAATATTTAATTATTCCTCTATCTACTATCCTATAGTCTCATTAATTAAATAATTTCTTAATTATTTAATCCCTTTTTCCAACTCACCTTTCATTCTCCACATCACTTCTTCTTTGCCAACTCATCCATCATGTGGCTAAATTAATTCAACAAAATTAAATTAATTTAAATCATTTATTAGCCACTTATCTCCAACTTCCAAAATAAATGAAATATTGTGTACCTACACATATTTCCTAACTTTCTTCTATATTCTCTCCAACTTCCTTATATCTTAGGAGGACTTAAGTCCACTAGTCCTCACATTCCTACATCTTCTCCAACTATCATATATCCTCTCAAGTATTCAACTCAGTCAAGGTGAGATGAGTGACACTTGTCTTCTTCTTCCCCCTTTCTCTCAACCTTCAACTTCTTGCTCATAGCCATCCAATTTGCAAGATTTGATCATGACTGTTGATCTCTGCCACCTAAGCTCATGCACTCAAAAATCTATAAAAAGAGGTCTCCTAAGCCATTTTGAAACTAATAGCTAATCATATAGTCATTCTAGGAGTTTTTATCTTGCATCCGTGAGTTTAAGTTTGAAGCAACTAGCAATTTTAGAATTCTTATCATATCTTAATATCATGTTAGCTTAAATAATTGCATATGCATATCATAGTATGAGTTAACTATCAGTCCATTCTTCATATGCCATCTTGGAAGCTACCAGTGCTTGTCTTAGAGTAAATTATCTACAACTAGGAATAGTGGAGTTAAGACACAATGAGGTATAAATTATGGAAGTTCAACTTTAACCTCAACATTTTGGAGCCCACCGTGGGGTTGAGGCCTCACACATTTCCTTCTAATATCTTGTCTAATTCTCATAAAAATCAAATTAATGCATTTGTAATCGAGTTTCACGCCTGTGTGAAATTTGCTAGCGCATTCATCTAATAGTTTAGCGCTTTTGTAACGTAGGTTAGCACTTTTGTAACGCAAGTTAGTGCTTTTGAAGCATTTTTGTAAATGCAGGTTAGTGCTTTTGTAACACAGGTTAGCACTTTTTTAACATAGGTTAGCACTTTTGTAGCATAGGTAAGCGCTTTTGTTTTCAAGGTAGTGCTTTTATTATTCATTTAGGCATATGCTCTACCCTATCGAACATATGCTCTGACCTGTCTAGCATATGCTTTGTCAAATATATAATCTGTAAAGGTAAATTTTCACAACTTGTCAGCTAACATACTTTTGCAGTTTCGTCTGCCCAAGACCAAATTTTTGAAAAATTATTGACTTGTCTTCATGCAAGGCTGATTTGAGTAAAATTCATGCATTTCCTCACTTAGCTAAATCAAGGGGTTTTTTTTCAAGTAAAAGATCATTCTTGTTTCATCTAGCTTAACTAGGAGGATAATGAACAAAATGCAACTTGCATTTAAGTGTCTTCCTTAAAGTAGTTGCACATAGATTCTTAGAAGGCTTGTTGAAGTACTAGGCAATTATGCTCTCGCCCTCATATGGTGATCAGAAAACCAGACCTATTTTCTTCATGTGTAACCTTTAGAGGGCCTACTTTCCCGAGCTTCCTTGAGGGGGCTAGTGAGAGGGGAACAACCCAAGTGGAAACGAGCTAATACCAAGTCCTTCTGATCCACTCTAAATAAATCATGTTTGTGATGATAGTCATAGACAACATGTGTTGATTAGTTCATACCAACACTATGTTTCCCCATAAACCCTATGGAGCATAACCTCTATAGGCTGGGAACCTTTTGTATTTACAGAGTGTAAAGTGTCGCATGTATGGCTACATGACCAGAAGCCCTTACTAAAAATGATTTGTATCTAGCTGCCAAAATCCTTCCAGTTGTTGGCACAAGAGGTCAGACCTCTGAAGCGACTCTCACGCATAGAGTTCTTAGTAGAGATATGAAGTTTGCCATGGGAAGTTTTCATGGAAACTGGTGCTTGGCTTCCTTGAAAAAATGAGTGTCGAGGGTGGAGTCAGTGGAGTCAAGCACCTAAATATTCGCTCTGAATAGTGTATCCTCGAGGAAAACCCCATGTGAGATTCAACAATTATTTTTTTGGCCTACCATAGGATTCGTGCTTGCTTGTGCATTTTGTTTTTCAAAACATTGTGTCTTTTGTGTCTACAAAAAGGTTCTAAAAAATGGTCAAAAACTTGGAAAATTATTAGTCTGAATTGAGTAAAAAACTATCATAGGTCTTCAAACTAGTCAGATAATCAGGTTACCAATCCAATAGGATATTTCCAAAGGTTTTCATAAGCATAAAATATTCAACAAGTTAGTGATTCAACCATCTCAAGTGCAAAAATTAACATCATTATCAATTTCTCATTAGGATATATCAAATCCTTTTGAAACTTGATCATATCAACCTTTGTTCATTATCTTGGATATAGCAATCCTATTTGAACCTAGGTTATATCAAAATAAATATTAAACTCACATTGGAATCAAATAAACTTGTAAACCATCATATGCTTATATGACTTTTAAATATCATCTTAAGAAAAAAAATTCAGTTATAAGGCTACTCTGAAGAGGATAAGATTATTGTATATCAATCGCAAGATCTTGTTAAAACATAGGATATTCCTACACCATTTTCATCACTATTTACATGGTTATGGGACAAAATTTGATGGAGAAATTTTGCAAGCATGTGCCTTTCAACAACAAGATGCTTTATCACAATGCACCAATAACAATGGTAAAATCAACAAAGCTTATCTTCCTAAACCAATAATCACTTATTGAGTTGCATTTGGAAGGTCTTAACTTGGGAAGTTTTTAAATCAATCACATGTCAGTTTAGACTAGAGCTCAACACGAGCAATTTAGAAAACAACAAAAACAAATGGAAGAAGAAAATCCAATGTTTCATCAATTTGGATAAACAGATGTTGATGAAGAGGCAGTCGATAACACCATTAGAGACCTTGAACAAGATGATAAATTTGACAAACTAATGGAAAAGTTATTGGAGAAACAAAAGGAAAAATACCTTCTAATGTTGGCAAAATCAGGAGCTAAATTGCCTCAAGACTTTAACATAGAAAGTTTGAAACAAGATGCAGAGATGAGTAACAATCAAAACACTGATGATCCAAATAACAAGGATGTAAATCAAGTAAATCATGAGGAAACAAGAGCAAATAAAACAAGAAAAGACCATGATGATACAATAAGAGAGCGTGGTGATAGAAGAACTTATGAAGATACAAGGAGAACTCGTATTGATAATCCTTTGTTAACTCTTGCTCAAAAAATGCAAACCTTACAACGACAAATGTAGGATATGCAGAATGGAACGAGTTCCAAGAAATATTCTTTAGAGGACATCTGTCCATATCCTTTTGACAAAATTTTAAACATGATACCATTCCCACAACATTTTGAAATCCCTAAATATGATATGATAAATACAATGGGAAATCTGATCCTCAAGATCGGGTGAACTCACAATAATGGTTCCCACTTTTTTGCCACTTTTGACACTGAGATGAACAATTTTAAAATAATGTTCAACTTCCAACAATTATAGCTTTTAAACTATTAAGAATTTGAAGATGATGTAAATTAGTGATTTGTAGAATTTTGTCTGTAGATTCTATATATATTTTTTTCAAATTTTTTTGAAGGATTTTTTAAAATTTTTCCATCTCCCTCGAAAAGTAGTTTTTTACAACAAACTACATTTTTTAAGAGTGATGTGCCTCCTGAAACGCATAACTTTTTTTCTATAAATGATAAAAACTCAATTATTTTGAATTTTGGTTTGTAACATCAATATCCAAGGCTTGCAGTTGGTTTGATAGTGATATGTTCAATATTTTTCATTTTATTAAGTTTTGAAGTCCGACTAGTCATAATTCAGACATAGGTTTATGTTTGAACACATAACTTATTCTATATATATCGAAATTCAATTTTATTTTTTTTTGTTAGAAAGAAGACATCAATACCCAGAGCTTAGATATTTTTCAGAATTTTTTTGAATTAGTTTCCTATTTTTTCCAATGCATTGAACAAAGAAGTTCATGTTCTGTGAAAACCCTATATTTGGTAAAATTAAAAAAACAAGTTCAAAATAAACTCAATATGTAATAAAATTATATTCATTGGAAAGCTTTCTTCGAGGACTATAATACTACATTTTGGGTTGTCAAGATCATTCCATTTGAGCCTTCAACCAAAGGTTTCAAGGCAAAAAATTTGCAAAAAAATGTAGAAATCTTCAGAGAAGTGTTAAAAAAGGGGTTCGCGTGAACCCCCCTTTTTTAGGGGGGTTTGAATGAAGGGGGGTTCGATCGAACCCCCACACTATAATTGAAAAATGACATAAACGGGCATTAAAGGTGCTTCGCTCGAAAGATGGGGTTCAAGCGAAGTGGGGTCTTCGCTCGAACCCCAAAGGGTATTCCGTTCCAACACCCCCACTTCGCTCGAACCCCCCGTAAACAAAATTTTTCACTTTCGCCAATTTCCTTCGTTGGCAAAAGTGGGAACTAGCTTTGTGAGTTCACCCAATCACGTTAGGGAATTTTGTACTATGAGTATGGAATTTGCACACGATGAAACTTACTTGATGCATCTATTCCCTAGAAGCTTAAGTGAACAATCAATGGAATGGTTCTCAAGACTACCATCTGGAATTAAATCTTTTGAAGAACTTGTGAACAAATTTATCTCACAATACTCCTACAACGCAAGAAATGAGATAACAATGCTAGATTTATGTAATTTCAAGCAAAAGAATGGTGAATCTTTCATGGTCTTTTTACAATGATGGAAACGAATGTTCAATAGATATCCAAGAGATGTACCCAATCAAGAGAAAATGAACATATTCATTGACAACCTTATCAATGAAATGAGTTACCGTCTTAACATGCAATGTCCTACTTCTTTTGCTAAGATGATTGAAAATGGTCTAAAGATAGAAGATGCAATGGTAAAGAAAGGAGAGTTAAAATGTTACAACAATTCCTACAACAACAACAATCACAACAACAACAACAATCACAACAACAACAACAATCACAATGACAACAACAATAACAATGACAAACCTAAATTTTAGTCTAAGAATAGAAATGATGACAACAATGCTACCAAACAACAACCATGCTTCAACTTATGAAGTCAAGTACCAAACAACAACAATCAAGAGAACAATAAATCCCAGTCTTTTTTCTCCAATCCTCGTAGGAAATTCACAAACATTGGAGAACCCTTGGAATCGGCTTTGAAAACTCTTCTTGCAAATAAATTGATTACTTTACTAGAAGCAAGAAATTATGAACCTCAAGTCAAACCTAATTGGTGGAATGGAAATCATTTTTATAATTATCATAAAAAAAAAGGACACCAAACCAATGATTTCCAAAGATTGAAGCACCTTGTTCAAGATTTAATCGATAATGGAACTATTACAGTGGATGGCATAAGACTAATGAATTGCATCTAGCATTCAAAAATCCACTTCCAAACTATGGAAAGGATGAACAATCTAAATCAAAAGATGGCAAAGGCAAAGCTAAAGTAAACTACACTTACACATATGATGATGTGGTAAATGTCATCATTGTTAAAGATAACGCACCTTCAGAACCAATCAATGTTATTACAAGAAGCAAAGTGAAGGTTACATTTCTGGGTATAAAAAATGAATCATCATCCACTTTAAAACAATACAACTTAGTGGAACAATTGCAAAAGATACCCGCTCAAATATCAATTTTGGAGCTCCTAGAATTTTCACCTATGCATAAGGAAAAATTAGAGAAAGCTCTAATGGAAACAATTGATAGTTTTGATACTTTATGTTAAGTACAAATGCCAAACTAATAAGATGAGAGGGGGGGGTGAATCATACAAACTTAATCTTCCATAGAAACGTCAGATTCAACCTCGGTAACCTATACATCAGTAATATAACCAAAACTGCTAAACATGCAAACTCAAAAGCATATAAACATCATAACACTCATAACACCGGATTTAACGTGGAAACCCAAATAGGGAAAAACCACTATGGGATTTCGGACCCACTAAGAAATATACTCTTCTAGAGTATGCTCAGTTAAAAGCAAATTTTGTTAAAGATTACAAACACATTGCTAGATGCGACTCGGTTAAGGGATTTCCCTCAGATTTGTTAGGATCTTCACCTTGTTAGAAGTGACCTTGTTAAAGGATTTCAAACACTCAATCAGAATGTCACCTTGCTAGAGGGTTTTACAAATAAGACTGTTAAGTCCACTTGGTTAAGAGATTTTCTGTCACTTTACAAAATAACAGTAATAAAAATCTATCTGCAACTTCACATCTAAAATGCTAAAGTAGATTCTTATTTGCTCAATACAATATAGACATAGAACTAATCTTGTCCATCTGCTGGGCTCTATACTCTATTATTCAAAATAGGTCTTCAAGCTTTTGTGCTCGGTAATCACTATGTAGCATCCCTGTGCATACACTTGCCCGCATACATTGTTTATCAACCAGTTCCTTATTTATAAACAATTCACCAACCGCTTAATCTCCTTGATCACATTTCCCATGATCAATCATAGCCATCAGATCTTCAAACTTGACCAGGTTCAATGTATCCTTCGATCTGAAAACGTTTTACCCCGCCTAGGAACTTGCATACATTTCTTGGAACTTGTGCTAGGTTATTGCAGTTCAATATGAGTTGTTGATCTTCCTGTCGATTTTCCTTTGCCATAGATTCTTTAACAAACTTCATTCATGGCATACCAATCATTTAATCATAGCCATCTCATCAGCTTCCTTCATTAAATAATGCTTTTATTCATTCAATGCATTCTGTTATTACTCGGTTGCAACTCGGTAAATACTAAACTTCACTCGGTAGACATTTTGCCTTCATTAACCGATAGCGATAACCTTAGGGTTTACCGACTTGGTTCCTTAGGGTTTACCGACTAGGTTCCTTAGGGTTTACTGACTAGGTTCTTTGCTCGGTAACATAGTATAGTATTAACCTTACAATCAATAACATATGTATGATATCAAAACAATCTAAACATCATGATCTCATCATTGTCTAACTCGATAATAGTTGCCCATTGAATAAATTATTCCTCCCGTTATTCATCATATTCTTTCTGTGTCTTTTACCGACATCTTTATACTCATCAAATCATACTTCTCAAGATATGGCAACATCATACTGAATTAGAAAATCAATTTCTTGACTTCAATGACAAAATAATAATAATATTAAGATAGTAAAACATCCTTAATCATTTTTATCCATAATCATCAACAACATTCTCAATATCCTTATTGAAATGCCAACAATCTCTCCTTGTCTGTTATAATGCCAAATGCCAACAACAATAGTTTCAAAAGACCTATATGTGGATCAATTCCAAAATATGGTGGGACACTTCATAGCCCCTCATTGCGTATCCTTTTCTGAAAATGATGACGCATCCTTGCAGCACCCTCACAATGCTCCCTCACATGTTGAAGTCACCATTCATAAAACCCGTGTCAAACGCGTACTCATAGATGGTGGAGTTGGATTAAACATTTGTGCATTAAGTTTAATAAAGGCTTTGGGATATTCAGAAAATGCAGTAGATCCAAAGAAGAAAATAACTATCAAGGTGTATGATGAGGAAGAACGTTCTTCTAAAGGGACTGTGGTGTTACCAATCAAAATAGGACCTATGGAAAGAGATACATTGTGCCAAGTTCTGGACTTGAATTTATCTTATAATATTCTTCTGGGAAGACCATGGATTCATGACAAGCAAGTGGTTCCTTCTACATACCATCAGTGTGTTAAGTTTCCTTATAATGGACAAGAAGTCACTATAGTTGCAGACTCCCATCATTACTGTAATAATCTGAAACCAGTACAAGATGCAAGAGTTCCACATAATAGAGAATCAGTCTATCCTACCAAATAAATTCAAGAAAAATTATGGGAAACCTTTGAGAAAAAGCTCAAACTAAATAAATGATGAAGGAATGGGAAAGTATTATTTGCATAGCTTTCCACTTCCACCTAAATCATATGGAAATCCTATAAATGTTCAACTACGAATCTCTAGAGAAATAAGTTGAAATGTTTGATGGAGCATTTGTTAGAGCTGGAACACTTGCAAAAGAAACCGAAGACAAATACATACTTAGTTGGTTGTACAGAGATGAAAATGAAACTATAGCAACAACTACAGAAGTTAATATTCCCATAGAAAAATATGGCAATGGTTATAAGATCATGCAAAAAATGGGATATGAAGGAAAAGGACCAATTGGTAAACGACAAGAAGGTATTTCGGAACCTATTTGTCCTCACACATAATCTAAAGAAGATAAATTGGGACTTGGATATCCTAAATCAAAGCAAAAACAACATAATTATCAAAATCCAAGGTGGAGAAATAAAACATTCCCTAAAGAAGAATCGTGGCAAGAAAGGCTACACCAAGCAACATAAATAGTAGCTAACAAACATAAACAAAAAGAATATGAGAAACAACAGGAAGAACTTACAATCAAAAGAGAAGATGAATCTTGCAAACAAGTTCAATCAATACAAACAAGCGTGGAACCTGATCAAGATATTCCAGAAACAGTGAAAGAACATATACCAAAATTAGAGAACTCTTCTCACCATATAGCATTCTTGTTAGATATAGTGGTGTGATTCTAGACAATGGTTCAGAAATAGATTCAAACGAATATGAATGGGGTCCAGATCTATCATCTGACATATCAAGTGAAGAAAAGGATGAAGAACAAGTAGCTATTACAAATAAAGACTCATCTTTCACAAAACAAATAACGTAGTTGGAAAGAAGACAAGAAGAGATCATAATTCAGAGGAAAGATGCATATGAAAGACAACAAAATAAAGAGGATAAAAAAGAACAAGAAGTGACACCACAAGAAACACAAGCAGTTATTGATCAATCATCAGAATATCAACAAAAGATTATATCTACATCAAATTTTGAGCCAACAATATTAAGGTATGGAAGAAACATGGAAGAATTAATAGATAGTCAAGAAGGATTGACTATTAGTCTAGAAGAAGCTGAGTTCAAGAGAAGACAAAAGATAGCAAAAGAATCCTCTATGTCATGTGCACAAGTATGCCAACTTCAAGATACAAATGAATTTATTAAAATTGATAAAGAGGGAACATGTAGTATCAAAGATGTATGTGTTGATATAATCCATTCGTTTGAGGGACAAATGTCAGATGATGAGTCATTTGATAGTGAACCACAAAATACAAATCCCGATTTCATTAGAACTGATTGGAGAGCACTTGGGAGAGACTATCCTCAAGAGAGCTCTATCTGTGAAATTGCCTACTCTACACCAAACTATTACTATTACATCATGAACCTTGAAACATCCAACAATGAAGATGACTATGACTTACCCTTGCTTCATCCAAAACTGATTGATTGGGATAACTTAGAAAACCCTAAATTGGATGTCTTTTCCAATGATCATGATTTAGTCGTATATCTTAATGTCATAGAACCAATAACACCTAAGATATCTTCCACCGCGGAATCAAGTAACACTTCTTTCAGTCAAGAGAGTGCCGAACTTTCCAGTCGCAAAATTGAAATAAAACAAGGGAAAAGACCTAGTGTTGAAAACCATTTCATGGCAACACTAGATCAATCAAGAGAAAAAATAAAGAACATACCTGACGGTGAAAACCTCCTTGAGGAGCCAAAATATGGAAATTTTGACACCCTCCCTGCATATTTTCAGGAGAGATCTTTTATTTTAGTAGAGCCAACATAAGCAATTAATATTGGTACATCAAAGGACCCCAAAGTCCTTCATCCTACTGCATCATTATCAGATTAAGAGAGGAAAAAATACATAGAATTCTTCAAACAAAGACATGCCAGGACTTGATCCATATCTTATCATGCGTCGTCTCAATGTGGATCCAAAAGCAAAACTAGTTAAACAAAAGCTAAGGAAGATGCATCCACACATCACTCTCCTTGTAAAAGCGGAGCTAAAGAAACTATTGGATGTAGGTTGCATAATACCTATTGCCTATCCTGAATGGGTCTCAAGCATTGTGCTAGTGTCAAAGCCAGATAAAAGTAAAAGAGTCTACACCGATTTTAGAGATTTGAACAAGGCATGTCCTAAAGATGATTTCCCATTGCCCAACATTGATATAATTGTAGACTTATCACCAGGACATGAAATGTTTTCATTAATGGGTGGTTTATCGAGATAAAATCAAATAAAAATTACCCCTGAAGATCAAGAAAAGACAACATTCACCTGTGCATGGGGTACTTACTGGTGGAATGTTATGTCATTTGGGCTTAAGAATGCAAGAGAAACTTATCAGAGAGCCATGACAACAATTTTCCATGATATGATGCATACATTTATGGAATATTATGTAGATGACATACTTGCAAAATCTCATACAAGGAAAGAACATTTGAACATCTTGGGCAAGATATTTGACAAGCTTGAACAATATCAGTTGAGATTGAATCTAAAGAAATGTGCATTTGGAGTAACCTCTAGAAAACTTCTTGGGTACATTATATCAGCTCGTGGAATTGAAGTAGATCTAGAAAAGGTCAAATCTATCATGAAAATGGAGTCACCCAGGAACATAAGTCAATTGTGTTCTCTACAAGGGAGATTGCAATCAATCATAAGATTTGTCTCTCAATTAGCAGATAGATGTCATCCATTCACTCATCTTTTACACAAGAATGTTCCATTCAAATGGGATCAAAAGTGTGAAGAAGATTTTATGAAAATCAAAGAATATTCGATGAATCCTCGAGTACTTGTATCACCAATCAAAGGGAAATCATTGTTACTTTACATCTCAACAACAAATGTATCACTAGGAGCTGTCTTAGCACAACGTGATGAAGAAAGGAAATAAAGAGAAGTGTATTACATTAGTAGAAAACTCGTAGGCTATGAATTGAATTATACATCAGTTGAGAATACATGCCTAGCAGCTGTATTTGCAACTCAGAAATTGCGACATTATAGGTTGACTCATTTTGTAAACTGATAGCAAAAATAGATCCACTAAGTATTTGTTGAGCAAGTCAACTTTGACAAGTAGACTGGCAAACTGGGTTATGGTACTAAGTGAGTTTGATATAGAACATGTTGATCAAAAATATATCAAAGGATAGGTCATTACTGATTAATTGGATGAAGCACCCTTACAAGACGACACAATGTTGCACATCAAATTTCCTGATGCAGACATTTTGACAATAAGCACAAAATTTTGGGAGTTATACTTTGATGGCTCCTATACACAATATGGATCACGTGCTGGAATCTTGTTCATCACACCTCAGGGACATACAATTCCAAAATCATATAGACTGCGGTTTCCATGCACAAACAATACTGCAAAATATGAAGCATTAGTTATTGGGCTCAAGATGGATATTGAATGAAACATCATGGAATTGCATGTTTATGGTGATTCACAACTTATAATTAACCAAATAAATGACGATTATCAAACTAAGGATGACAAGATCATGCCTTACAAACATCTAGTTGAAAATTTTTAAGAGCATTTTGAAGAAATAACATTTACTCAGATCCCAAGAAATGAGAACAAAGCAGCAGATGCAATGGCTACAATACCATCTCTTTTGCAGAATCAAGAAAATTAACAACGTTACGAATTCATGGTGAAAGATATCTTGAATCCTACCACTGAATCCCAAAATAACCACATGATTTGCCATATATCTGAAACCGATCAATCCTTATACAACCAAACTTATTGATGCCTAAAGAAGAATATCCTTCCTCTTGACCTATCCCGCAATCAGAGAAGAAATTTTATCTGTCAGTCATCCCGCTATACTATCATTGCTTATATCTTATATAGATGAGGTTTAGATAGCACTCTACTAAGATATCTTGAACAAGAAGAATCTGATAAAGTTCTTAATGAAGTCCACGCAGGTATTTGTGGCACGCACTCAAGTGATTTAACGTTGGCTAAGAAACTTATTCACTTGGGTTACTATTGGCCTACCATGGAGAGAGATTCATTTACATATGCTAAGAGATGCAAACAATGTCAGATCCATGGGAATCTCATCCATGCACCAACACAAGAACTGCATCCTATGGCAGGTTCATGGTCATTCTCCCAATGGGGTCTTGATTTGGTAGGTAAGATAAACCCTTCATCTTCTAATGGACATAAGTTCATTTCAACTGCTATGGAATATTTCACTAAATGAATTGAAGCAGAGCCTTTGACAAAAGTGACATGAAAGAAAATATCATCATTCATCCTGAATTATATAATTTGTCACTATGGAGTCCCTATGACCATTATCACTTATAATAGAAGACCATTTAAGAATCAAGATGTGAAGGACTATGTGAGAAATTTCATATTCAACATAGGTTTTCTAACCCATATTATCCACAGGGAAATGGTCAAGTTGGGGCATCAAATAAAACAATCTTAAAGATCCTGAAGAAAACAATCAATGAAGCTGGTAAAGACTGGCATATTCAACTAAATCATGTTCTTTGGGCATATCTAACCAGCATTCGCACACCAACGGGGGCAACCACATATTGCTTAGTCTATGGATTAGAAGTCATATTACTAGTAGAAGTAGAGATACCTTCTCTACGAGTGTCCTTGAAAGGTCTTATACCAGAAGAAGAATAGCGAGTCTCTAGACTTCAAGAACTTGAGCTGATTTAGGAATGCCAAAATGCTACAAATCATTTGAAGGCATATCAACAGAGAATTGCGAGAAGTTATAATCACAGAGTTAAGTCATGCATTTTTTAGATTGGAGATCCAGTTCTAAGGGAGAAACCAAGGAATCAACAAGATCAAGAAAAGAAGGGAAAATTTGAACCAAACTGGTTAGGTGCTTTTGTTATAGTAGCAGTATATGGCTTAATAGAATACAAGTTATCTACACGTGAAGGTGATTGGTTTGATGAGCATCAATTCTATTCATCTCAAGAAGTTCTATGTTTGAGATATTAAAATCCTCGAAAAATCAGTTAAAAAAAAGGCATATAAAGTCTTGAAAAAATCTATAAAAATAAAAAAAGCAGAAAACAGAACAAAAAAAATCAAATATGGAAAAATGCAATAAATTTAGATAGTGAAATTTGGTAAACAAGCACTATCTAAAAGTGAGTTCTTCCATCTATGAGATCGCTTCACGCACCTATCCACTCCATCCAATTTGCATCTATCGTTGCCATCTATCTTAGCTTATCCATTTCATCTTTTGCATTCATTGCTCTGAACCATTAGCAGGATATATGCAGCTTACCAACAAGTATCAATCTTTCACATACTTAGTGTAGTCATTGTTTTGGATTTTATCAATCACATCTACATTATATCCTGCCATGGTTTGGATTTTGATCATTTTTCGTATGTCCGTAATAAAGTTTTGTTTCCGTTGGGGGAAAAATCCTAATTACTTTTGCTAAGGTGATCTTTTAAATCTTTGACATAATAATGATGTGATGAAATGAAAATGCATTTAATTTTTTATTTTGATGACAAAAGATCAAGGAGGACGTTTCGAGTCATGCATGAAAGGGGATAATCCTTGTCTGTTCTGCAAGAAATACTCAGGTCAGCTCGATTCATCATATTAAGTTGCTTGTATAAGCTTTCTATATCAAAATCCATGTAAGAAATACTCAAGTCAAGTTGAATTATTATGTCAAGATGCTTGTATTTTCTTACAACATTTTAAAAGCTCAATGATGAAATCAAGCACTATTATAAGACAACATATGAAGAATGGAAGTATCATTTTAGATTAGCTCATTATTCATCTACATTATAATCATTCATTGTCAGTTGCATTATAAGCATTTCATTCCAGTTATAGATCAACAATTATAAGTAAAGATTGAGTATACTTGGACAAACCAAAATAATTTGCATTTAGGTTCATTCATTTCATTAGGTTTGCATTTTGATCATAATCATTTTCATTGCATTAGTTTGCATTCCATTAATCATGTAGTATATCATCATTGTTATTTGCATTAGGATCATTATCATTGTAGTTCTTTTTATCCATTAAGGTCATTTAGTTTCATCTTTGCACTTAGATTCATTTATCATTATAATCATAAGCATTGCATATAAGCATCCATCACATAAGTTTGATCAAGCATAGCATTCATAATCATCATTTTCATTTAAAATAATCAAACTTGAAATCAAATACATTTTATGTAGATCATTTGCATTTCAAATCATTGTATGCATACACATTAAAAGTAAAAAAAATCAACATTCATTTGCATGTGTAATCATTAGAAGCATTCTCATATAGATCACTACATTTGCATCATTTAAGTAAAGCATTATAGAATTAATTTCATTTGCATCCATGATCATCAAAATAAAAAATTAAATGCATTTTCATTTCATCACATCATATTTTCACTATCATTATCAAGGCATATAGATCATCATGAAAATAAAAGAAAGAAAAGATCATCATTGCATCATCTATGTAGTCAGTGCATATAGATCACCATCATATAGAGTAACATGCATAATAAATCATGAATCATTAGTATCATATAGGGTCCATGTCTGCATATCATCATAAAATAATAAACAATCCAAGTATACAATGATATCAAATAAATAATCAATAAAATACAATGCCCCATGATACAAATCAATATCTCATATCAATATATCAACTAGGACAAAGAGAACCACTCTATTCAGATGTTGTAGCCCTCACTGATCCTTCTTCTCCCCTTGGATGAATCAATACATCTAGATCCTATTGCAACATGATATCAACAAAATGTCAGTTCTTGATCCAATCGATCACTTTGATCAATCAATTAGCTATCCTATTCACTCACTTGAGATTTCTATCAATCTCTTTGACCATATTTTAGTGATGCTCATTCATCACAAGGTTACACATCTAGCCTATCCAATCTTGAGTTTACATCATTGATGTTCATCAGTCATGAAGTCAATCAAATTCTATCCTATCAAATCATCAAAGCCTTGAGTTTATATCATTGACCCTCATCGATCATGAGGTCAATCAAACTCTATCAATCATCAAATTAAGAAAAATATCAAAGTAATCAAAGAGCAAACTTTTTCATCAACCAAAGTTGTAGAAATTTCAATCAATTATCATGAGATCAATCGCTCAATCCAAAATTTTCAATAATTTCACGATCAATCTCCTGAGGGGGCATACAATCAAGATTTTTATCTTCATCAGGTGCATTATCGAGACTTGATTTAATCTTTGAAACAATGTTGTCTCAACATCATTTCAAAGAGGGGCAAAATGTATACACATAAAATTGGCTATGAGCAATTAAATATATACTTAATAATTATTTTTCTATTAAATAGTTAATTTGAAAAAATTAATTAATTTAATTCATTTCATGTCCTTCTATTAATTAATTTAATTGAAACATTTTATTAATTAATTTGTTATATCTTTTTCTTCTAATCAATTAATTAAATATATAATATTTAATTATTCCTCTATCTACTATCCTATAGTCTCATTAATTAAATAATTTCTTAATTATTTAATCCCTTTTCCAACTCACCTTTCATTCTCCACATCACTTCTTCTTTGCCAAATCATCCATCACGTGGCTAAAATAATTCAACAAAATAAAATAAAATAAAATAATTTATTAGCCACTCATCTCCAACTTCCAAAATAAATGAAATATTGTGTACGTACACATATTTCCTAACTTTCTTCTATATTCTCTCCAACATCCCTATATCTTAGGAGGACTTGATTCCACTTGTCCTCTCATTCCTACATCTTCTCCAACTATCCTATATCCTCTCAAGTATTCAACTCAGTCAAGGTGAGATGAGTGACGCTTGTCTTCTCCTTCCCCCTTTCTCTCAACCTTCAACTTCTTACTCATAGCCATCCAATTTGCAAAATTTGATCATGACTGTTGATCTCTGCCACCTAAGATCATGCACTAAAAAACCTATAAAAAGAGGTCTCCTAAGCCATTTTGAAACTAATAGCTAGTCATATAGTCATTCTAGGAGTTTTTATCTTGCATCTGTGAGTTTAAGTTTGAAGCAACTAGAAATTTTAGAATTTTTATCATAGCTTAATATCATGTTAGCTTAAATCATTTGCATATGCATATCATGGTATCAGTTAACCATCAGTCCATTCTTCATATGCCATCTTGGAAGCTACTAGTGCTTGTCTGAGAGCAAATTATTTGCAACCAAGAACATTGGAGTTAGGACACAATGAGGTGTAAACCATGGAAGGTATAATCTTGTTTATTTCATGTAATTCCATTGGTTGAAGTTAAGTTTCCTATAGATTTCCCTTTTATATTATATGATGGATTAACAAGTTTCAGGTCAATTTTTTGGAGTTTAACTTTAGCCTCAACACATGTAACACGCTACAATCATCATGAATGTTGCATAACATGAAGAACACCACTAGATCAAGAAAATAATCAATAACGTGCACAAAAATTAATGCAGTCCATCAACATGGATAGAACACAATCTAGAAACATCCACAAGCAACGTGAATCACAATAGAAAAAACTACAACATCACAACTTACTAGGATCTCCATCATCAATATATCGAACCTCAAGAACACACACTAAACTGACTGGTAAACTGAAAGATTCACTTGTGGACTTCCAAATCATGACCATCTGAATTAAGGACACATATGAATTTCCCAAACACTCTGCCAAATCCGCAAACCAAGATATTTCAATTATGAAGAAATGTCGAGCACAATCCGAAATACCGAATGACACAAATAATTGAAAACCAACCTCAATACCAGATCACACAACTCAATCAAAACATCATGCAGACCACTGAAACTTTTGTTGAATCAACTAGTGATAAGTATCTCTAAACCCATTAAACTGCAACAACTCAACTGCAACACACTAGCCAAACCAACTTATTTAATCCAATTGCAACACTGGAACACATACAAGAATATGTTGACATCAATGACAACACATCATTCCAGCAAACTTCTCAACAATAACCAACACTTTTTCCACTGAAACTAATTTCTTGACTAGAGAAAAGAACATACCTCCTCTTCTACTAGATTTACCTTTGGGGTTTCTCAACAATATTGATTCATCCAACATTTTCTCTTCAGCTAACCCATTAGTTTCTCTTGTCTGTTAGTTGATGTTTGTCAAGTATCCTATCCAGATATCTCTTGACTTTCCTCATAATCAAGCTCTTCACTTATCTGAGCCCTTCTGCCATCATCATAAAGGTCTTCTGGATACACCATGTATTGAAAATAATTTGCCCCCTCCAAAGGATTTGGCTACCTCTGCTAAGCCAGAAAGCCCATCATAGGGAGATCATCTAGATGATAAGGAAGTACTTGCTGACAAAATTCTTATATCGGTAGGCTTATAGTTGTTAGATGAGATTGCAAAGGACTTTACTTGAAGAAGAAGACCCATTTCCTTCACAAGAAGCTCCCTTGCCTACATAAGAAGGACATCTTCAAACCTCATGTACTCAATAAATGCCCATAGAGTACACCTTGGAGGCTCAAACATTTTCATTTCCTAAATTTGATATTTCTCAAACCTTATCACTCTTTAGACACCCTTGTCCTCGATGTTAGCTAAGAAATCTCCAAGAAAAAGGGAAAAAATTAAATGTTGCAAAATTAAAAGAGGAGATTGATGCAAGATTACAAACAAATTTAGATGGTAAATTTTTTATTTCCAAGAGACTAAGGAGAGCTTTCTACTTTCCTCAACCACAATGAAGATTCTATTTTGGAATGTCAAAGGTATAAATGCCTCTGACAAACGGGCCCAAATCAAACATCAAATGGATGTTTTTCAGCAAGTGTCATCTTACTACAAGAGTGTAAGATGTCTCAACAAATGTATAAGGCTTCGATTTCAAAATGGGGTAAATGGAAATATCTTCATGTTATAGCTTAGGGTGCTTTAGGGGGTCTCATTACACTTTGGAACCCTAAAACAATGACCATTGAAATAATGGAGAAGCAAAACAACAAGAAACTTATGTCTGTGGTCAACTTTGACCTTAAATTCAGATTGTTCAACATATATGGCCCAACAACTACTTATGATAAGAAAAAACTATGGGAAACACTGATTGATCTCATTCAAAATCTTAGTGATGAAAAAGTTATCCTGGTTGGTGATTTTCATGCAATAGTGTCTTTGCAAGAAAAATAGGGAGGAATTTTTCCACCCCTTAAGTCGATGGAAGAATTTGGTTGTTTTATTTTAGATAATACTTTGAACGATGTTTTACTTGCTAAAGAGAAGTTCACGTGGACAAATCAAAGGAAAGATTTTGTATAAATTGTTGAATGCCTAGACAGATTCTTAGTAAAACATAACTGGTCACTGCAATATTTCAACCCCTTTTCAGAATTTTTGCCATTAGTTAGCTCAGACCACTATTCTATTTCATTACTAATCTCAGATCTTAGTAGCAGGGTTCAACATAAGCCTTCTTTCAAATTCGAGAAAATGTGGTTTAGGCATCCACACTTTCTCCCACTCCTCTGTCAATGGTGGATCAATGCACCTTTTCAAAGAGGCGGTAGAATGTTATAGTTTTATCACAAATTGCTTCATGTCAAAAGCCAAACAAAAACTTGGAATGTCCAAGTCTTTAAGAATATTTTTCACCAAAAAGAAGAGGTTGTAAAGGAGCTTGCAGAAGTGCACGAGCACATTATCCAAAATGGCCTAGACATGCCCACTTTTTTGAAACGAAAAGAGTTACAAAATCCATGGGAAGAATTAGGAAAGAGAGAGGAAATCTATTGGCAACAAAAATCTAGGGAACTTTGGTTTAGGGAAGGAGATTGCAACACAAAAAAATTTCATTCCTCAAATCAAATCAAAAGAGCATCTCATATTGTGTTTTCTAATCAAGATGACTTCTCAGGAAAGCAAATAACCAATGGAAAGGAAATTCAAGAGGAGGGGGTCAAATTCTATAAAAATATTCTAGCCCCAACGAAAGATAGATCAACTCAGTCAAATCGGCAAAGATCAAGTCTTATTGGTTATAATTCCTAACATTATTTCTCAAGATGATAATGACAGCTTAATGAAACCTTTCACTTTAGAGGAAGTAAGAAAAGTTGTATCCTCACTCTCTTTGGATAAATCACCTGGATCAGATGGTTTCACTCAAGCTTTGACCTACTCCTTACAATGGAAGAATCTCAAAAGAATGGTACAATGTTGAAGAACTTTGATGTTATCAATATTGTAATTCTCCCCAAAGAAAAATAACCTAAGACTTTTGTTGATTTTAGACCCATCTCACTTTGTAATACTATCTATAAAATCTTCACAAAGGCCATTTATTTAAGGTTGTAGCATTTCATTCCTAAACTAATCTCATAGGAACACGAAGGTTTTATACTAGGTAGAGATACTTCTAAAGGTGCTTTTCTTGCACATGAAGTGTTTCACTCTATCAAGACTAATAGCATTCCTTCTTTCATCCTAAAATTAGATATGATGAAAGATTACAATAAAGTGGATTGGACCTTTCTAAGGAAAATATTAGAGAAATTTGGATTTTTGTAGGAAATGGTTCAAATGGATTATGTCTTGTGTATTAGGAGCTAAATTTTCAATATTAATCAATGGAACACTCGCGGGATTTTTTAGTGAAACTCAAGGAGTTAGATAAGGGGATCCCCTGTCACCATTTCTCTTCATTATTATGGCTGAAGCATTTAGTAGATCAATTAAGGAGAGAAATAATCATAACTTATATCAAGGCATATAGATTCCCCACACATGTATTTCAATTACTCATACTATGTTTGTAGATGACACCTTACTATATGGTACGAATTCCCTCCTAGAAGAATAATTGATTAAAGAGACATTGGGCTTATATTCCTTAGCCTTAGGGCATATTATAAACACTCACAAGTCAAAGATTTATGTATTTAATTCCAAGGCAATGGTCAGAAGGAAGATTACTCATATTTTTAGCTTCCAATTGGTAGAATTACCAGGTACTTAATTGGGAATTCCATTCTTTATGGGTGCAAACAAGGTCTCTTATTGGGATAAGGTTATTGATAGGATAAAGTCTAGAACCCTGCTTGGAAAGCTAGATAGCTTTCATTTTCAAGTCGTATTTTGCTAGTTAAGATTGTTTAAGCAAAAATTCCTAATTACATCATAGTAATCCTCAAGGCTCCTGAATCAGTAGTCATTGAGATTGAAAAGATAATTAGGAATTTCCTATGGAAGGGAAACATGATTTATACCAAGAAAGTTCCTCTAATATCCCTTGAAGACATTTCATCTATCAAATCCAAAGGAGGAGTAGGTCTTCATAATTTTCCCAAGCACAACATGGCTTTTGGAGGGAAATTAATTTGGAAAATATACACCAAACCTAATATAATATGGTGTAAGCTAATGCAATCAAAATATCTAGCCTCTCAAGCCCCTTCTAGAGTTCTCACAATTTCTAACCCTCTAGATGGATCTGCTACGTGGAATTTTATGTTGTCATGTAGGAAAGTTGTTATAGACTTTATCTCATGGGAATTTCACAATGGTGAGGCTATCCAATTTTGGAATGACTCCAGGAATGGACACCTCCCCTTAAAAAATATTCAAGAATTGCAATCTGTCAATCCAATTTTCACTCAATCATGGGTCTCTAGACTAATTGATCATGTTTGCAAAGTAGAAATCGCTTCAGGTAGAGTTCATTGGAAATATTTTTCTAATATACAAATCTCATTACTCCAAAAAGAGGTCTTGCAACTTGCACTATCAGAGAGAGTGGTCTTCCTCTCTCGCAAACCAGAAAAAATTATCTGGGCCCCATCCAATGATGGTAATTATTCAGTTAAACAAGGATACATTGCAACTCTTCATCGAGATGGCCAACTACAACCCCAACTAGTCTATTCTTTCTGCTGGAATAACATGATCATGCCTAAAGCAGGGAGCTTTGCATGGTTAGTCTTGAGGAAAATAGATCTAACCGGTGATAGACTAACAAGATTGGGATTTGCAGTTCCTTTTAATTGCATTTTAGGTAATGAGGAGGTTGAAGATGTTGATCATTTATTCCTTCACTCTCCCTATACTAGACAATGATGGGATCACATATTGCATACGTTAAATTTATCCTCCCCTATGCCAAAGACAAAATGGGATCTCTTTCAAGCCTGACTAGTGTTATATAACACTTCAATTTTTGCATGCATTTGGCATATTGTTCTAGCCATAGTGATTTTGTCTATCTGGGGAGCGAAATAAATGGATTTTTAGGAAATCACCTTCCTCTCCCCAAACTATCCAAGAGGTCATTGAAAGAGGAATTGCAAAAGCCATCAACACATTTGTAAAAAACCCCCAAAATTACAATTCCCTCTTTACAATTTGGGATGATGGCACTCTTAAAATCTAGAAGGCTACAATCTTACCATTCAAAGGTGAAATCAAGCAACCCCTTAATCTAAGATTGACAAAAAAGAAATCAAGTGGCAACCTCCATTTGTTGGGTTTGTTAAACTTAATTTTGATGGAGCCTCAAAAGGGAATCTGAGAGTGTTAGGGGTAGGGGTATGCCTTAGAAATTCATGTGGAGTTCTAATAGAAGCCAAATCAATTGCACTACCTCTAGGCACAAACAACCTAGCAAAGTCATTGGCTCTCCTACATGGTTTACTTCTTGCCAAAATTTTAGGAGTAACAAACATTCACATTGAAGGAGATTCAATAATAATCATCAATGCATGCAAGGAAAGATCCTACCTCAATTGACATTTAAAATATGTTTTATGGAAAACTTGGGAGTTGCTAGATAATTTTGATTCTTTTCAACTTTCACATATCTATCGTGAAGGTAATATGCTAGCAGATCGATTAGTCAATTTGGGTTGTCAAAAGCATGAGATATTTATTTCAAGGAATGGTACCAAAGATGATGTCTTCCTTATTCTAGGGAATGGTACCAAAGATGACGACTTCCCTGATCTTGCAGATATTATTTCAAAGGAAATGACCCATGATGAAGTTGGCATTATTTTATAATCATTACGAGAATTAAGTGGGATAAAAATCTTATTACTCTGAGCTAGCTTTGTACACATTTCATGAGTGGCACATGTGAAACCCTGGTCTCAAAGCACAAACATCCTCAACAAACGTTTAAAGGATAAATTTTATATTGCTAACGTTTGCTTGGACTGATTGCAGGTACCTCAGGGTACACAATTATTCCTTCTTCTTTCCCATTTCTATCTTTCAGTGACAAGTGGTAAGGATTTAGCATGTGTGATTTGCACTTAACAGTACTACAACGAGGTATTTCTTTCACATGCCTTTCACCATTAATGCTATTCGTGCGAAGGATAGTTAAATCCTCTTGCCAAGCTCCTCATTTTTCCACACAACATTCTACAAATTCGAGAAGGTTTCAATTTCAGGGCCATGTTTTCCCAAGTTTCTTCAAAGGAAGAGGGTTAATTTCATTGCGTAGTCTAGTCCTATAGAGCTTTTTACAAAGCCTAGATGGAATACCTTCTATGAAACTATAGAATTTGGGTGCCTGTTGTAGAAGGGGAGCTTCCATTTTCAGGCACCATCAGAGATGATCAACTAAACCAAATGTTCAAAACCCACTGTTTCCAGTATAAAAGGAGCATCAAAAGAGTTATTGGGAATGAAATACTCTACCCTAATGCTAGAAAGGTAATATTTTCCTCCCAAGTCATCTCTATTTTTCTCTCCAATGCTTTTGATTTACTCTAGTCTCTGTTGCTTGTCCAATTAATTGCTGAGAAGGTAGTGAAGGATGAGTTTCATCATGACAACACACTCCTCAAAGCAGTATAAGCGTATAACTTGTGGAAAGGGTAAGGATACATTGGCGGTCTATTTCAACGTCACTTTCTGCTCAATGGTAGGGTCTACATTGTAGTATATGATGCCATCAAAACCTCATTGGAATTGCAGAATGTGAATGGTCTACTTCAAGTTCTCCAGAGGTATATCTCAGTGGTAGGATAAGACTCTGCAGACAACATTCGGTGCAAGACTAATACAATTTTGGTTCTGCTTGCCCATGTTCATAAGGAGCTTATACCATCAGATGCACTCATTCCTCCTCCTCTAGTTTCAATAGCTCAAGCCCTTGTTGTTCTAGAACCTTTTGAGTAGGATAATAGAAGTTCTTGTTGAGCTGCTCCTCATGTTGTTGGTCAAAACAACTTAGCAATTCTTTCTTCTAAGGGCATTGTTTTGAGCAATATTGTAGTCATTCCTCCTCCCTTGCTTGCTCAAATTCCCATTCTGAACAATCCTTGCTCTCTCCTTCTGCATTTGGTGAATTTGATGAACAACAAGGTGAAAATGATGTCCAGGTTGATGACATGGAGGAATAGAAAAATCTTTGTTTTATTTTGTTCCAATTTTTTTGTAATACAATCGACTATAAGGGCTACAATTTTCTTATCTTGCCCAAATGTTTGTATAGGGATCAATACTATGGGTCTTTGTAGGTCATGGATGTTATTTTTTGAATGCACAATTGTCATGTGCTCCTATCTACCTGTGAAGAGCTTTCTTCAGTTTAAATTTTGCACTTCCTAATCCTTTTTATACTTTAATATATATAGGCGCCTCGCCTTTTACTTAAAAATAAATAAATTATATTAGCTCTACAATTGTATTAAAGAATAATAAGACTGTAAATTATTTATGCATATTAAAGTACTTGTATATGGCAACTAACTTTTTTATACAATAATAGGGAATTGTTTTTTAAGATAATTGATTTGCTACACTCTAGAAAATAACAATACGATTAAAAAAAGCAAATTCAAATTTTAACAATCATTAGAGACAAAAAATTAAAAATAAAAAGTAACTATAAAATATTAATTTAAAGTCCATCCATGAGAAAATAGAATGCATTCAACACATACTATAGAGAACAGTTATTGATTTGAATCCTTGTCATTGATTTTCTATTTTTGAAGGGTATCTAAGCTTACCAATAAATATAAAAAAATCTCTATCACTAATTAATTAGATATGTAGTTTCCTAAAGGGCAACATTCCTTATAATTTTTAGTTGGTAATTTGTCTATGGTGCTTGTGGATATAAACACATTAATATGTAGATTCAAAAGTCTATTTGGGAATGTAGGAATGCAAGTCAATATACCAAAATAACATGTTTGTCTTTGCCTATATATACAATGTAAATACCATTAAGACTTGCTAAGGTATTTCCTAACATACTACTAGTTAAAACACTCCCAAGCCAAACTTTTTGGTGAAAGGTAATGTAGTGAATATATCAAGAATATAAATATTAAAAAAATATATTTCTAATTCAATTATTAAATATAATAACTTATCATGCTATCTATCAAATTTTAATTTTCAAATAATTTAACCACAAAATTTTTAATTTATACATATATACTTAATATTATAATTTATTAAAAATTAGAAATCTTTATCAAATATAATCTTTTATTTTCATTTAAAAAATAATTCAATAATAATAATAAAATTATTCTAAAATCAATTAAAAAAAGTACACGAAATATAAATAAAATTAATTATCTTTTCTTTTTCACAACCAACATAAAGAATGTGAATAAAATATATAGAAACAAAACCCACAACAAAAACATGAATAAAACTACTCCAACATCAATTAAAACCAAAATCAAAATACTTTAAAACCAATAAATATGTATATATTTTGTTATACATCAATAAAATCTAAAAAAAAATGAATAAAAATTATTCCATATAAAACTTATAGACCTAATATAAACAAAATATTACACATATTATTATTCTATAACAAAATATTTTCTAATCCACATAGTCAATATACTTATAGTATACATATTAATGTAAAAATGATCTAGGTATATAAAGAAAATTCAGACACAATAACTTATTTTTTCAATATTTTTTTCCACATTTCTCCTTCATTCAATGCTTATCATGAACATTACTAAAAATAGGATTTGTAGTGGCATTCATGATATCTATACAACCTCTAAAATGTACATGGGATTGTATTTATTAATTGAATAGAAATAAAAAATTATTAATTTTTTTATTTTTAATAAATTAATAAATAGTCATTAAAACTTATAATTCATTCAAATAGATTAAAAAAATTCAGTAATTGACCTTCCACACCTCTCCAGTTTACCTATTCCACACCATCATGCAATTTCTAGTATATAATAAGATCAAATATAATTTATGTATATTCTATACATTAAAAAATATAAGTAAATGTTTTACATACAATATAATAATACTCGGGGATAATAATAGGGGATAAATTTTATAAGAAATAATAAAAATTCATGGAAGGGATTTAGCCTCTGCAGGACAAGGGGATAAATTTTATAAGAAATAATAAAAAATTCATTGAAGAGATTAGGCGTGTGGAAAAGCTTTTTAAACCTTGCTGATAAATATTTTGAAACCCTATTTACAGAGCCTTGTCCAGCAATCAACTCCTTTAAATCTGCTCCAAACGAAATGCGCAGTTATTTGAAACGGCCCGAAAAAAACGCGAGTAGAGGCGAAAAAAACGTGAACAAAATTATCTGACGGATGGCCGCATTGCAATGTCTTTCCATGCATATGGTCCGTGGATTCAAACGCCCATCTGGGTTTGAAACTAACCTAGCCGTTGAGTGATCTAGAATGTTTCAAACGGAAGGAAAATTCGAATTTCAAACTTCATGGAGTGTGCAAAAGTATGATTATATAAAACCCTCGGCATTTGTAGGCCAGGTACAGATAACGTTTTTTCTTTTGATTTTCTCTTCAGCCAATACTTTGTCTTTTGTAATTTCTTTCATTATGTTTTTTTTTCACAATTCTTTGTTGTGCTTTTTTTATTTCTTGATTTTTCAATTTTCTGTAAGGGTTTGTCTACAGTGTGCACACTGGTCTGTCTTGTCCATGATTTTAATCTGTTATTGGTGAAACATTTTGGGTCTGTCATGTTTTTTATCTATTATTTGGATTTTGTTCACATTGTGTGTGGCAGAGGATGAAGATGCAAAGGAAAGGAAAAGGCAGGATCAGGAAATAGAAACTGAATGAGGGCAAAATTCTACTTACAGGTAATTCTTCTTATTGATTATCTTTATTCTTTATATTTTTTTTTATATTTATGCAGTAACAGAGTTGTCCTGCCAGAATTAATAGAAATCCCAGATCTTCCTATTTAAGTTATCTTTGTTTTAAAAACTAATAGATTGTTTGTTGCATGTGAATGAATAGGAACCACAGATTGTTTATATATGGACAATTGGTTATATTAAGAAAGATGATAATAATAAAAAATAGCCGTCTACCTTTAGAGCTGTCAGCCATGGTTTATTTATACTTAATATCATTATATTTTTTTGCTTTTGGTGTGGCTTGCCTACCCCCATGGTGTTATGATGACAGTGGTGGGCATTATATGTTAGATATTAGATATAATTTAATGTTATGATGTATTCAATATATTTTCATCTAATGTTCATTGGTTATTCTTTTATCTTGGTATAATTTTTTGTTTAGAATATAAATTTATAGATAAAACATTTTAGATTTGACCACTTCAAAGGAAGTTGTTCTCTTAATATTGAAGTTTTCGCACTATGTTTTATTTTTTTTGGTAATAAATGTTTAGGTTTGTTTTAATTTCTAATAGATTAGCTCATGTTTATTTTTATGTTCAGTTGGTCATGACACTGGCAATGGATTCATGGGTGGGTCCATTTCTAAGAGGAGGCCTTGCTAAACATTTCATGACTCTCTCTGAACCTGCTCACAGGTGAGCTGCATCATCAACTTAGGTTTTTCCTTTTTCCTTTATTATCTTTTTATAATTAAAAACTTAGGTATGGGGTTTTGACTTTTGCATGTATTTTTTATCCTTTGACAAAATAAACTGACATGATAAACTTTTGTTGACAAAGTCTACATTTAAAAATAATAGAAAACAAATATCAATTCAAAATATGCAAATGTATAAGCTCCACTAACTAATATCCATTAAATTCTAAATTGCATAGCTGGCGACGGAATAGCAACCCCAAAGGAAGTATACAAACCGAAATCAAGTACGCAAAATGTGGGATGATATATTTTGGCTTGTGGTTTTCATTTTCTTTTTAACGCTCTTCCTTTTTTCATTTTTAAGTTTTGGATATTTATTAGGTCGATGTCATTGTTTTACTCAGGGAAAAGATTTTTGGATTGCCCCGTCTTAATTTTAGGTAAATCGCAAATGTTTTATGTCATTATGTTCCAATATATTCTGTATTTTAAATTTTTTTCGGTCAAGTTTTAGTATGTTATGACTGACAATCAGCTATCAGGATTATCCGTGGGTTGTAGAAACACGAAGAAGCTGCAGTCATTGAAGTTGATGTGTTTGGTGAGGTTGACCTGATGATTACAAATGGGACTTGGTATGTACACATGCCTAATGTTTTAGATTGTTTTCATTATCATTTTGTGTGACTACCATGCCTTGTTCTATGCATTTCTTGAGTATACACTTCATTTTTCTATGATGAATTTTTAAAAATAATTTTATAGTTTTGGAGTCTTTAATCATTATTTTGTTGTGTTGAATATAAAAGAACTGCAATAAAACTTGAGATCAATAGTTTATGTCATTTGTGTAATAATTTGTTTACATTATAATATTCGTTCTCTTCTCTCTACAAAAATGTCCTCACATATCTATTTTGTCTAACAAACTGACTGATAACTCTTTAAAAGAACATTTCTCATATTGATTTTCCCAAATCTTTTTTATGATTTAATAATTTTATTTCTTTCTCATAATGACAGGAACTAGATTCCCAGTGATAAATAATATCTTTTCTTATAACCACCAATAGCAATTCTACTATCTTCTCCCTTTGTTTAGTGTACATTATCTACCTGAAGGCCATAGGTCTCTAGTTAGGAGCCGGCTGAGGATAAATGTAGTAGACAAGCAATAAAAATAGTTAAAAGAATGAAATATAGAACTGTTTAAAAATTTAAGCAAGCTCTTGAAAAAGAAAATGAAAATAGTTAAAAAGAATGAAATATAGAACTGTTTAACAATTTAAGCAAGCTCTTGAAGAAGAATAAGAAGCATAAAGGCTTTAACATTGTATTTCATTCAAATGCAATGAAGAAAAAATAAAAGACCTAAAATGAATGAAATAGACAGGCTAAAATCAGACTTGAATCATACCAACAATAAAAAAAATGGACCCAAATTGTTGACATAGACACTAGATTGAAATGGAAGACACTTGAGAATGAACCCACTAATCCAGATCCAACCCTGTGTATTTTCTGTTCTATAATGCAGGTCTACTATCAAAGCATGCATTGTGTTGATTTAATGATTCAAGACTTTTATATTGCACCTATAGTGGAACATTAAGCCTACCTAGTAGACCCTCTTGGTTGTGTTGAGCACCTATGTGAAGCCCATGAATTAATTGAATAGATGCTCTGCAACCTGCTTGCTTGGGGGGCTTTCATTAGTGCGTGTAGAGTTTGTAGTAACATAAAGCTGGACGAGCTTTATGTAGAGTGTGTACATTAGCACCTGAAACACCTGGGTATTATGTGTTGCTTTCAAATATTTATGCAGAAGTTAATAGTTAGGATGATGTCCTAATAATATGAAAGCTGATGAATGAGATGGGATTGAAAAGGAAATTACAATGCAGTGTGATTGAGTTAAAGAGTGGAGTGCATTTTTTTCTTATCGATGACAGATCCCACCCACAATTTGATGAAATCTTTGCAAAGTTGGATAGACCAAAGACTGACGAGGGAAGCATGTAATGTACCATGATTGGCATACATAAAGACCAAAGACTGACAAGGGAAGCAGGTTATTTACCATAATGGCCATAGATAAAAGCATTGCATACCTAAAAATTCACAATCCATGAAGAACAGGCTCGATGCTAACTACACAGATACACCCCCCTACCTTTCATCCCCCATCATTGACCTGCCAAAGTTTTCTGCACGGTGCACATATCATTTAATGATGGCTATTGTTACATCTGGATGGCTCAAAATGGTTCTTATGCTATGTTACTACCTAGAAGCCTAAATGCCCCCTCTGTTTCTCGTCTTATACAACTTTCCTTTGTTGTGCATCCATTCTCTGCTAGATTTTGTTTGCTTCCAACTGAAAAAGAAACCTTTCCAGGCTCTCTTGGACCATTTGCTAGGCTAGTTGTGGCATTTACAATATTTTGTTTGTAATGTCCCCATTTGGGATTTCCCTTAATTTAAACCTGAGACATCCATTCTAACCTCAAATTAGAATTGTAATATATTAATAAATATAATTTTATCAAAATTAGATATATTTTACTATAAAATTCGGAGATTAATTCGAATAATGGAACTTATCTTGATCAGTTTTCCGGATTTTGACAATTGAGGATATGTTATGACTGATAGAGTTGATGATGCCAGCAGTTCTGAAGGTGTCGTTCATTGATATGAGTATGCAATTTGTGTATGTGACTGATCTGAGATTATATGCAATCCCAGATACCCTCTTAATAACAAAAGCAAATTATATGCGGTTGGATCGGCCCAAACTGAATGCTTGTCTGATATACTAACTTTGTAATGGCAACTGTACTGTCGTGGTTTGTGTTATAGTACTTTGTCACTTATGCTAATTGCTATGTATATACAGTCATCCCTTACACCAGTCCCCGTATTCATACGATCTGGTTTACTGACTTTGTGCATGTAGAACCATCCAAACTGGGCAATGATGCTGGTGTTCTTCGGGTTTACTATCCATAAGTATTTACAACCAATTTATGCCAACATGTGAATGAGCAACTCCGCCCTACGCCTCTATTCTTGAAAGGTCGAGAATTTTCCTCTTTACTATCTCGAATTTTAATATATATATATCAATTCGTATTCTGAAAGTAGTCTGCATCCTTGATCACCGCTGTTAGAAGATCACTGCTTTAGTCATTATCATTCAACCATTATGGAAATCTGTATTTTCTTTTGTCTCTAATTGTTCTCTAATCTGTGCAACCCTGAACGTGCCAAAAGTAGATGCACTATTGGAGCAGATCCAAATATGGATATATGTAAAACCAACAATATTCCCCCCTTGTAGAATGTGTTCAACTTGCATCTTATACCCCTTCAAACTGAAAGGTGGCATCCTTTGGATTCGATGGGTCATCCCTATTCATAATTGACTTCTTTCATAATTATCAATTTGCTTGGCCAAAGAATCTTAATCGTTGTTATCACTAGTTCTTGTAATCACTCCCCCATAATACGTGTCTTTTCATAACATACTCTGTAATGCTCATGGTGCTATACCTTAACGATTCTTTGCTTTCTCAATCATTGCTATTCTTTAATTAATAAGAGTCTTCATCACTAATTGGGCTTGTCAAGATGGCATCAAATGAATACTTAGTGTGGGTAATAATATTTCTAAAGATTATTATTTCGGCAGCATAGGAAATGATATGCCTTAAAATTATGTTATTTGTGAATGAAAACAAGAAGTGATGTGGCTCATTGTGTGGTTCGTATGTTTGGGAAGGACTTTATACTGTTGCAAGGGAGACCATTCTGACATGCGTCAGATCTGGTCTGCTACAAAGATTTTTAAGTGATATGCTGGTCATTTATAAATAGCAGAGAAGTGGTGAGTTGATAAATTTTTATTTGTGTTTTCTTGGGTCCTGTTATCACCAGCCATTAAGAAGGGAGAAGTAGGGCCCGCAAGGACTTGGGCAAAGGCTCCAAAGGTAAATATCATCTCAAGGATTAAAACAGAAATAATATTGAAAAATTTATATCATTATTTGATAAATATGAAATTAATATTAATATTTGATAAATATAAATTATATATTAAATCTTATTATTATTATTATAAAGATTTTAATTAGTTCATTCTATTCATTTATTTGGTTATATATATATATAATTTAATATTAAATTCTTTTTCAAAGCGAGCATTATCATACTTTGATTATTTAGATGGGGACATCACATTGTTTTGCATGGATTGGACGGTCCATGAAGTGCTTATCATCTTTGTCACAACTACTTATTTCAAAAGAGACAGACCGAACAACTTCCCCTGCAATGCCCATACTTTGTTCTAAAGTATGACTTCCACCTTTGTCTCTGTTATCAACTATTTCATAACCTGCAGAAACAGAACCTTCACCATCGAAGTTGAAAGTTATGCATATCTTCTTTGGGAATCTCTGTGAATCCAATCTTCTAGAAATCCCCATCTCATTTTTTAAAAGAAGGTTATCTCCTTGACTTGATCCATGTGAGAAACTGTTACCAATTGGCTTATTGGGATCTTGGTCTACCTGTGATTTTCCATGGCCATTGTAAGAAGATTCTCTTGTATCAATTTCTCTAGACTTTTTGGATGTTGCTTCCTTAATATCATCCTACAATGGCTCGGTATTTCCTTTTAAACAAGAAGTTTGTGCATCAAAAACCAACTTAGTCTGACTAATATCTTGTGATACAAATGAAACTGCTGCATCAAATGACACTATTTCATTGTTCACACCAAAACTCTTCTTTTCTTCATCATAAATAGGACCATTTCTATAATCTTCCGTTGAAGACTTGGATATGGTTTCAATAGAAGATTTTTTATGTTTTGTTCTTTGAGAAAACCCATTGTGGAGCTGGCGCAAACCCAGATTGCTAGGACTCTTTCTGAAATTCTCTGTATTTAGGCCACTTGGACTTTCACCCAAGTCTATGCACATAGAATCCTCATTTCCTTCTTTGCTAAAGATGGGACTTTTCATAATCTCATCTACTGAGAGATTATCAATCTCCTCACAAGTTGTGCTAGCTCCATCCCTATCAGAATTGTTCTCATCTTCCATTTCACTTTCGAATTTATCCCTTACTTGGGCTGATGAGAATGCTAGAAGATGAGGTCGGATAGATAACTTGGAGCCATAACCATCATCTTCTTCTCCAATTTCATTAGTTCCATCGCTCTCCTGCACTTTGTCATCACATTGTTCTCCAGAATTACTCAAGTATTGAGGAGAATCAGGAATAATGCTTACCATTTCAGTTCCTGTATTTCCTTTATTTTGGAGACAGCCCAGAACAGAGTTTTTTATAAAAAGGCATCCAAAATCTGTTGGATCTGATCCAAACACCTTGTAAAAAGATGTGATGATAAAATTAGGCCTAAAGAGTGATAGTTCAAGGGAATCCATGTCTTTAGGACCCAAAGCACCTGCATCCGACAATACATGCCACCTGTTCTGTTGTGCAAGAGACATCCACTGGTAGGAATACTTGGCTCCGGTCACCCTGGACTGGGTAGGAGAAACAAAAAGACCTAGAGTAGAGTCCTTTTTTCTTCTTTTCTTGTGCTGAAGTTGTTTCCTAAGCTCAGAGCTACATAGTCTGAGTGTTGGCCACGTGAACCAAGCACTGTGTACTTTGGCACCCTTCTTCCTTGCAGTTTGTGCCATCCAATCAATTGATTCACTTTCATAGTCATACATAGTTAGCAGCCTCCTATTCTGATGAAATGGATAGGCTTCTGCAAGAATATTGAAAGCGGAGCCTCTACTAAAACTGAAAACCATGTTGTACTCATTCTGAGGAATTCTAAGATAATCGATTATCCTATTCCTGATATCATGCTCAGCAGTACTTTCCTCAAGCAACCCATTTAGTGCATGTGAGCTCAAGTTTGCAGATATTGCTGACAAACTAAATAAAGAAGCTTCCCAATGCTAGAACTGCTGCAGGTAAGAAAAAAGCCCAAATCCACAGTAATCCAAGCAGACTTTCAAAGTCTCTTCTAGATGCCCATATTCATCATTTCTGATCTCATCCACTTCCGTTGTACTATCGAATTTTGGATACATTTTCTTGAACTTGGCATAGGCCTTATCGAGCCCAAGAATACTCTCCTCACTATTGAAAAACCTCTCAGCAGCCTGTGCAGTGGATGTCAAGAAGTCTCTCTGAGCCTTCAAACGAACTAGGGCCCTGGAATGCAAGATCCCATACTTGATCCCCGGAGTCACAACATCGACTTCCCCGTCATCGCAACCTATGTGAAGCACATGAATCAATTGAATAGATGGCTCTGCAACCTACATGTTTGGGGGGCTTTCATTAGCGCATGTAGAGTTTGTTGTAACAGGAGCCATAGCCCCTGTATCGTGGTGGTGCAGTTTATCTAAAAGTAACCTAGATTGGATTTTGTATTGACGTATGTCTGAGAAATCAATCCCATAAAGACTGGCATGCCTGGCTCTCTACTTGCCTGCAGTTACATATTTTGAAAGACTGTGCTGTGAGTTTATTTGCCCTAGCACATGATTGGTGAGAGTGTCCATTTGGAGTCCCATGATTCGACCTTGGCCCTCAACATGTAGCTCAGGAGTCTATGTAACTTGGAGTTTTTTTGTAGGGAGCATAAATAGTGTCATTTGGATGGTAAGCATGTTGGAAACAACTTCCACCAACAAAGGACTACCCCGTTTTACATTTTGTAACAAGTCTGGCTCATCCCATGTCACCTATTTCACAATCATCCAAGCTATGAGAACCTAGAAGTATAAAAAGGTGGAGCTCAGAACTGTCAATTTGTTCTGCATCAACACTTCCCATTGCTACCTATTTTAATCTAAATTCCTAGGGAAGCCAAAAAAAAATTATAACAAGTTCTGAAAATGATGATTTTAGGCAGTCAACTATGCAGCACACAAATTCCAATTTCCATAATATCTTTTCCTGGCATCTAACTTGGTAAAACCTACAGCCGACGTTACACCAATTACAGATTAAATGAATTGTATTAGTTTACAATTACTCGTGTCATAATTGCTTTAGGTCAAAAATGCACTGATAAGAATAAATCAGAAGACCTTAGGGCTCATAAAAACCAGAAGTCATAAGAATTTTTATATGTGATTGGCTATAAAAGTAAATTTTGAAAATATTGTGCTTGTTGGGTTTTGCAATATTATCACTCAATTTGCCAAAGCCTAACTCAATTTGATATATATATATAAAGTTGTAAATTTTTCTAATGGCAAACTGATACAGAAGAAGGGTAGTATCAATAGGTACATTGTACCATACTCGAAAGTTGTAAGTTCTGCCTAAGGGGCCTCAAAAGCAGAATAGAATTAAAATATGCATTATATCATAGTCAGCAGTGTATATTATAGTATAATCAAAGATTTTTTGAGGGTTACTTGATTCATAAGCAGGGTAGAATCATAACAAAGTTGCGTTATGATGCAATGTTGTGTGTTTTTCCAAAGGGATCTTGATTGGAAGATAGAATAGAATCAAAATACTCATTGCTTATAATAACATTGAAAATTTGGCAAAGGGGCCATGATTCAACAACAGAGATCATAAATTAAGATAATCAAGTAAAGTTTGAATGTTAAATAGGACATATCAATTGATATTGACTATATATTTTTAACTGATTATTCCTATATATTCGAGAGTAAATTTGCTACCTTCCCAAAGTGAGTTGACTAATTTTTTTTTCAATAAATGATATTGGTATGACTGGAATCTTCTTGTCACATGTGGTGCCACTTCCTATGGAGTTGAAGTCATGCTCATATATTTTATCACATTCCTCCTAATACTCTATTATATTCTCGCTTTCCATTTTGAAACCCTATTTGTAAACTGTTATTCTCGATAATTGAAAAGCTCTAAAATTTTCCCATCTCACTTGTTGAACCTAAATCATTTATGCGACTTTTAAGAATAACTTAGTTATAATAGTCATTGCTTCAACCTGAAGTACAACCCGAGTGTGTCTAATGGTGAAGGTTGTGTGCTCCATAGAGAAACACGGTTAAATTTGAGGGTGTGTGAACTGTGAAGGATCTATGCCTTATTGAACAATGTATATGATAAATTGACAATCAGTCACCTTCCTTTGTGGGGTTGAACAACAAGGGTGTTGGACACCAAATTGGCATCTCTGTAAGAGGGAGAATTCAAACCAATTTGGTGTCTCTGTAAGCAGGAGAATTCACACCGTTGAATATGACAGTAGAGGAAGCCGACATGAATATTGTCTAGTAGTTCCGTAGCATCAAGAGAATGTACGTGCTAAATTCAAAGTTTGTAAATTTTTGAGGCCAAAAAGGAGATCAAATTTGCTATTTTTTAAGATGAAAAGAAAGAATCAGATCTTTTGGAAAGGAATTGTAATCTTTGAATAATGAGTGTCATTTTAATAAATTCATTACACCTAACCAACACCAATATATGCGTTATCTACAACCAGAACTCTCTATTTTAAACATTCTATTAAAACAAACTTGTAACGTTTCTTTAATTTGTAATAGGATATCTATTTAAAGTGCTACATGCAGAGCATATATATTTTCTCTCATAACCAAATTGGGTAAGATTAGCATTCCAGCTTATAAGTTTTCTCACTTTGATTAGTTAATTAAAGTATATTTGAACCTACTGTTTTAGATATATATGCATGTTAAATGTGCAGAAGCTACAATATTATCTGCCTCAGTTAATTGTACCCTTCATGAATAAAGCTCATGAACTTTGAGTTCATAGAATACCACATTTTAACAGCAACAGAATTTCAAAAAGGATTTTCTAATGATAGTATGCAGAACTGCAGTCTCAATTTTATTCACATTTTCCAATGAATTTTTTAAACAAAGCTCTATATACCTGTATATATTTGAACTATAAAATAGCAGTGTGAACTATGGATACCATTCTCACCTATATATATATAAATCCATCTGGTTGTTATTTTCTGCAATATCTATATGAGAATGGATATATATGCTATGCTACCTAATGGTTTGATTATCCTCTTTGTATTATCGTCCTTGAAGCTTTTGTCGTTTCTTGCTCTTGGAGATAATTTGATGCTTTAATGTAAATAATATATTTTCATATAATATTCATTAGTTAGTTTTGTCCCTTTGGAATATAATGAAGTGAGGGACCGGGCAATGGTTCATATAACCGATGCAAAGAAGAGTTGAGAAGTTCATATGTTTGATCTTGGAAATAATTTAATGCTTTAATGTAATCAATATATTTTAACCTAATATCATTAGTTATTTTTGTCCTTTTGAAATATAATTAAATGAGAGTCTAATGCAGGCATGGGACACAAGATCTGATGCAGAGAAGAAGAGATGGAAAGCTTATATGTTTGATCTTAGACAGCCTTCTTGCATCCCCTTCACTGTAAGGGGTTGAGATTCTTTATACAACTGACATTGTTGGCTTAAATTTAATTATAGATTAAGGCTCCCATTATTTTTATATGGATTTAAGGAATGAAGTTCTATTGATGAACAGCTATGGATTGTTTTTATTGGGGGATCGCTGGACTTGTTCCTTGCAAGATCATCTGCATCAGATGTGGTTTAGCAGTTCACTGATCTCATAACACATACAGCTGCAACGCCCTATTGGGCTTCTAGTATGTCCGTATATGCCCTTCTCTATAGTTTTTTGGTGTGGCATTGTATTGTTTATTGGCTTTGAAATATTTTACAGCACCTGCAAATCATCTATAATAGTAAGTTGAAGTTATATCAGCTAACTGAGCTTTGTTGGTTTCAGAATGTAATAATTTTGGTTTAGGGCTTTAAAAATTTTTTGAATTCCTTGTTTAGGGAGGTCTAGCAAGTTTGTTTGATTTATTCATTTTGTTTATTATTTGAAACGGGATGCAGGGATATGATTTTTCTTGGTTTCAGGCTAGCAGATTTTATAAAGTAGAGAACGAAATATGTGTAATACAGAGAAGCTACAATCATTGAAGTTTACGAGGTTGACATGAATGATTAAAATTGAACCTGGTACGTATAGTTGTTTAATGTTTTAGATTGTTTTCACAACCATTTGTGTGATTAACTACCTTGGCTCATGTTCCTGTTTTGTATTTGTTATGAAACAAAGAGGTTTTAACAAACTATGCTAGTTAGAAAAAAAAAGTTTACACAATTTGTTTTCACATTGCTTTGAATGATTTATGACTGTCCCTTCTTGAGATTAAATAAATGTTCCTTCTCTGTTACCGCAATTTCTCTTTCTTTGATTTTAGGATTGCTAATTCATAAAAATGGCTTTTGAGACTGCCATACTCCTCTTAGCTGCTAATGATCTCTCTGATGACTGCTCAAATCTCTAATGGACTGTGTTTTGGTCTTCATGTACCTTTGATGAGTTGTTTGGGTGTATTCCCTTTTGTAGAGGTCATGATACCTTACTGTCTTTGCTCATTAGTGAGGACTGCTCACTTGTAAGATTATTGACCTTTACTAGATTTGGTACTGTTGTCAGGGTTCTGAAAACTGTGTGATCACTGTGCATTGAGGCTGCTATTTCTTAGTTTGGATCACTGTTTCCTTTGTTGCTAATGATGCCACTAATCCTCATCATGACCTGTGGCTATGCACAACAAAAATCGCGGATTCGCCACGGACTCGCGAGTCCTTGGGAGCCGCGAGTCGACTCACCAAGGACTCGCAAGGCGAGTCCATCTGAAAGACTCGCGAGTCTTTTGCAAGGACTCGTGCGAGTCTTTTGCACGGACTCGTGAGTCTTTCAGATGGACTCACGGGACCCAGAAAAAAACGTCATGCAACCTTTAAAAGTGAGTTTTATTTTTTTATTTTTGCTTTCATTTGGCGTAATTGAGGGAGTGAAATATCTAATGAAATATCTCATGAAGGGAGTGAAAAATATAGGGGGAAACTGCGCTGATGGAAGTAGTGAAAATTTAACCTCTGAGTCTGATTAGGCTCCATATAACAACATAATTAGCATTGAAGAAATCTGGGTATTTAGATTTAGTATTTCAAATTTCAAATATTGCGCGTTTGTAGATCATATGACATGTGTAATGTTTCAATTATGGCTCCTATGTTCTCTAAATGCATTAATTTCTTTGTGTTTTTGTAAAACTACGGTTTTTTTTTGCTGAGTCTTTCGCGAGTCTTTCATGAGTCCGAGTCTGAGTCCAAATTTTTGGTTTGCTGAGTCCGTGGCGAGTCCGAGTTTTTGAACTTTGGCACAACCAACTAGGAGGAATGTCAATGAGGGTTTTGAATGCCTTAACTACCTTAACTTTATACCCCCTGATTGTATAGGCTCTACGTATTTTTGGTGTGAAGGTTTGTCACAGATCTGTCTATTCATATGATTGTCTTATTTTAAAACAGATCTTTGTAGCTTATCATGAGAACCTTCAATGCTATTACCTATGTCAGGACAAGAAATGTAACTGTGACAAAATGCTTGCTGTTATTAATGAGTGTAGGTTTCTGTGGACAACAGTGTTCAAGGATTGCATGCTATCATGAAACCCATATTGTGCTTCTCTTTATTGTTGAGACTGCTCAAAATTTTGCCACAAGTCTGCATTCATAGCTCTTGGTGATGGATCATTCCAGGACTTCAACAAATATGTAAGGGTTCTTTATTGTCTTTGTACACTAACAGCCTTCCTCTACAATATTAATCTATGTACTGCAACTAAGGACTGCTCTTCCTTAAAGCTGCTCTGAAGCTTGATAATTCTCACAAGGACTGTCATCTTGCTTATCATATATGATGGCTATATGCCTCTTAATGGAGGCGCTAACCATTCCTTGCTGCGATGATTGGTATCTTTACCTTGAGCATTGTCCTTAAACATCTTTTGAAGATATTACCCTATAGCCATTCTTGTTCATCATTGTTTTTTGCATCTATTCTTTGACTGCCTAATATCCACTGTCCAGTGTTCTTTACCAGTCTGCTGCTTTTGCAGTGACAGATTGAAAAGTTATTGCTGCTGCTAATCAAGTCCATGGTGCATCGTTCTCGGCACTGTGCTATGACATTTTATCAGTCTGGCTATCTTCGGCACTTAAGGCTTCATGCCCTTGAGAATGACTCTTAATCTGATCCTTCATTTGTTTTGAATATTTTTCCTTGATTGCTTCGTATAGCAAACTTATTACAGAGCTCCTCTTGAAGATGATAGTCCTTGTATGATATTTTGTGTGTCCTTACAACTGTTTTGAAGCCTCTTTGATCAACTCTTTTGAAGATCATTGTCCATTTTATCAAACTTGGGTGTATTTGATGTCTTCTACTGCACCCTAGACTAAAGTATTGGTTGATAAAAAACTTTTGTGTTGGATTAGACTATCCTAAGGAAACATTTACACATTATGACATCTTTTTGAGACTATTCTTTCATCCATTGACCATGTCCTAGTCTGCAACAAAAACTTTGAATGTTATGCATATCTTTTATACCATTAACACGTGATTTGGCTTCTGTTATAAGGCTCTTCTGTGGCTACAAACTCTGTTTATGAATTGATCTTTGACTATTTATTGCTACTCTATATTGGCTGCCTCTCAAACCATTAGACTATCAAAATAGCATTTGATTGTTCTCTTCATTTCAATGCATCCTTTTGATGGCTTGGTGACATTGAGGACTCCTTTTTTTCTCCTCATGACTGCTATTTCCTTGTATACCTGAACTTTATCATGACAGTGACATCATAACTCTGCCATGATTGAATGCTCTTTGAAGATCGTTTCTTTGATTCCCCCTTTGCATGGACTATCTCACTGTCAAAACTTTGTTCCTCTTTGTGTCACATCATGACTTGATGAAAGGACTTGGAGTTATCCTAATGGCACTGTGAAGACTACATTGGATATTACTTTCCTTAAGTTGTCATCAAAACCTTGCCTTCTATTGCTGGTACAATAACTTCCTTTTATCCCTTTGTTCTTTGAGTTCAAGATCAACCTTAATGAAAGTTGTAGCTCTCCACTATTATGGAATAACAGGTTTCTAATGACTCTGCAGACTTAGAAGTTTGTTGATCTGTGAATGGTCCTCAATCTCTGCAAGCATTCTATTTTGGCTCTCCATGTTCATCTTCTCACAACAGCCCCCTCGTTTCAAGAGAAAACCTAGTTAAACCCTAAATGCATATACGAAGACCTTTTTTTCTACAAATGTAAGCAAGAACTTTATAAGACCTATCCGACCTGATTAATGGAGAACTGTGTGCATGAGGCATGCATGGGTACATGATAGTGATCTCTATTACTTGCAACAACCTCCACAAGTACTCTTCTCTATCATGGAGCATATTTCACTTTCCACAAATCTTTAGACGACTTCTTAACTTTGTGAAAACTGAAGAACACATGATCTTGACAATCTCTTTGAGATAGACTGAATATGAAAGTGTAGAAGTAGTATTGAATGGATCTTCAATTCTTTATTAGAGAGATTGGTCGCAATGATAAATCTGCAACAGTAAGAAAACTTACAGAAAGATATGGCTTATTTGTATAATAACTCAAGCCCTTCTCAACACAACCCTAGTTTGACTCTTTCTATATGGAAAACTTGCCTCGTGACACACTACGCCACGTGGAAATACATTCAAACCTTGAACTCTTCATGCAACGTAGAAACAAGGGCTTTGGGTCACTTATATTTATTTATTTATATTTCACTTTTGGGCATAGTGAAGAAGTTTATGTTTGCTCATTCACATTTGAAAAAAAAACAGAAAACCTATAGTCCTTTGTAAGACCATTTTTAGCTTGTGAGCAAAAATAGGTAACAATTACGTCCACCACCTCCACCTCTTTCACCAACCCTAGTGTCATTTGTTATTGCTGCATCTTTGAAGAAAAATTTTCACCTCCCAAAATTTTTATAACAGTTTTCTACCTTTGTGATGTTTTTTTTGGTATTTGTAGAATGTATTAATCTTTTCAGCATCCTCATTTTCATTTTGTGGATTGGAGATTACTTCTATGATCATTATTTCTTGTTGCATTATGTTGACTAATTTATGGCTGAATTGATATGACAGGGTGGTAGACAACAAGCTCACATGAATGCGTGGCAACATGTTGCAACAAAAAAAACTGCAGTTTGATAAGAAGGATCTTGAGTAGCTTTTTGAATTAGTTGTTTTTCATCATGGTGTATTCAAAATAGCAAGAGATGGAACTAGGCTTGCATCATTTCTTTAGTTATGTTTTGGTCAAGCATATTGACTTGATAGCATTGTAACATGTACAAATATAATGTTTAATAAAAAAGTTATTGGATTGGAAGGGGTTATTAAAAACTCCTTCCAAAGACCGAAGGGAATAGTCACTGGCCATGGTTATTCCTTGAGGTCGTGTTTTTGACACCTTAAAGAATGGTCAATAGGCCAAAGCCATTCTTTAAGGTTTGTGTCTTATTTTCTTTGCATTTTTTTTATTAGATTAATTTTTATTTAAGCATTTATTAATTTTGATTTTAGCATTGAAGTTAAATTTCGAAAATAAATTTATCGTTTACCCCCTCACTAATGTTTTATGAATCATTTATAACACACTGCACAAAAAGAATAATCATAAATAACCTTTACAAAAGTCAAATTTGTTCAATTTATGAATGCAATTCACGCTACACTCTGCCACTAAGAATTTTAAAAAATGGCAATCACATAATTAACATTATTATAAATGATTGGAAACTAATCATTAAAAGAGCATCATGAAAGCAATATGCATAACATAAAAATTTCACCATAATTATAATAAAAAGATGTGTTTTGACTCATAACATATTAGCACTATTTCATATTCCACAACTAACAACTTATCATAAAACATGACAACTTAATATAGCCATCACACTTATCATCATCATCATCATAAATAAAAAAAAGAAAACATGTTGTCTTGTCTTGTCTTGTCGTCTTGTGTTGTCTTGTCTTGTGTTTGTCTTGTCTTGTGGTCGTCTTAGGTCAGTTAGGGGAGGCCAAACAAGCTTCTACCTTCACGTGGTTGGCCTTGTTAGTAGAGAATGTTTGAATAAATATTCTTGAAGCTAAGAGAAGCTTAAATGTAAATATTATATTTTTAAATAAATAATATTTAATAAAGTTAAGGTAGTTCATTGCATATTGAAAATTTTTAAGTAAAAATAAAATCATGATTGCAAAGGTGAAATGTAGGCAAAGTAGATAATATTTTTTAAACTAGAAACACGTTTTGAAGACGGTAAAATATTAGGTTTCCTTAAATTGTTTGGTATTTTAAGATGTAAAATATTAGGTTTCTTTAAATTGTTTGGTATTTTAATGGAGCTTTTTTTAAACTAAGTATAATAAACTTAATCACAATTCTAACCTTACCATAACCAAAACCTAGTTCTAAGTATTATTAGGCTTTAGGGTTTAGGGTTAGGATTATTGGGAGGGTTTAGGGTATTAGGTAAGGTTTAGAATTTTAGGGTTAGGGTTTACATCATGGGAAGAGTTAGAATTACAATAACACTTAAGGTTTAGGGTTACAATTAAAGTTAAGGGGTTAGGGTTAGGATTATTGTTAGGGTTTAGCGTTTACATCATGGATAGGTTTAGTGTTTACATCATGGTTAGGTTTAGGGTTATGAATCCTAAAACCCAAAAGACTAACCTTAAAATTGAAAAGCCAAAACCGTAAATTTGTTTAGGGTTTAGAGTTTAGGTTTAGGGTTCAAATTTACGGTTTAGGGTTAAGGGTCTAGATTTAGGGTTTAGTGTTCATATTTAGGGTTTAGGGTTTATGTTTAGGGTTCAAGGTAGGGTTTAGGTTTACGGTTTAGGGATTAGATGTAGCGTTTGGATTTAGGGTTTAGGGATTGAATTTAGGGTTTAGGGTTGACATTCAATGTTTAGGGATTTGATAGCTAAATGAACCTTAAACCCTAAATTTATGGTTTAGAGTTTAGGGTTAGGGTTCAAATTTACAATTTAGGGTTGTGTTTCAATTTGGGGTTTAAGATTCAAAGTTCAAGGTAAGGTTTTGGTGTTCGGATTTAGGGTTTGGGTTTTAGGGTTTAAATTTATTCCCAATATTATTAGGGTTTAGGGTTTTGAGTTCGAATTTAGGGTTCAAGGTTTATGATTCAAATTGAACTTTAAACCCTAGTTCAGATTTAGGGTTTAAATCTATGATTTAGGGCTCAAATTCAAGGTTTAGGGTTTTGACAGTAAACTAGACCCTAAACCTTGAATTCAAACCTTCAACCCTAAACCCTAAATCAAACCTTAAATCTGGATTCCTTAAATCTAGATTTAGGGTTCAGGGTTTAGGGTTTAAGATTCAAGGTTCAAGGTAAGGTTTGGTGTTCGGATTTAGGGTTTGGGTTTTAGGGTTTAGGTTTAGGGTTTAAATTTATTCCCAATATTATTAGGGTTTAGGGTTTTGAGTTCGAATTTAGGGTTCAAGGTTTAGGATTCAAATTGAACTTTAAACCTTAGTTCAGATTTAGGGTTCAAATTCAAGGTTTAGGGTTTTGACAGTAAACTAGACCCTAACCCTATATTCAATCCTTCAACCCTAAACCCTGAATTCAAACCTTCAACCCTAAACCTTAAATCAAACCTTACATCTGGATTTAGGGTTTGGGGTTTAGGGTTTAAGATTCAAGGTAAGGATTGGTGTTCGGATTTAGGGTTTGGGTTTTAGGGTTTAGGTTTATGGTTTAGGGTTTAGGTTTATGGTTTAGGGTTTGGATTGTGTTTAGGGTTTAGATTTAGGGTTTAGGTTTAGGGTTTAAATTTATTCCTAATATTATTAGGGTTTAGGGTTTTGAGTTCGAATTTAGGGTTCAAGGTTTAGGATTCAAATTGAACTTTAAACCTTAGTTCAGATTTAGGGTTTAAATTTAGGATTTAGGGCTCAAATTCAAGGTTTAGGGTTTCGACAGTAAACTAGACCCTAAACCCTGAATTCAAACCTTCAACCCTAAACCCTGAATTCAAACCTTCAACCCTAAACCCTAAACCCTAAATCAAACCTTAAATTTGGATTTAGGGTTTAGGGTTTGGATTTAGGGTTCGGGGTTTAGGGTTTAAGATTCAAGGTTCAAGGTAAGGTTTGGTGTTCAGATTTAGGGTTTGGGTTTTAGGGTTTAGGGTTTAGGGTTTAGGTGTTCGGATTTAGGGTTTGGGTTTTAGGGTTTAGGTTTACGGTTTGGATTGTGTTTAGGGTTTGGGGTTTAGATTTAGGGTTTAGGTTTTAATGTTAGGTTTTAGGGTTTAAATTTATTCCCAATATTATTAGGGTTTAGGGTTTTGAGTTCGAATTTAGGGTTTAGGGTTTTGAGTTCGAATTTAGGGTTCAGGGTTTAGGATTCAAATTGAACTTTAAACCTTAGTTCAAATTTAAGGTTTAAATTTAGGTTTTAGGGTTCAAATTCAAGGTTTAGGGTTTTGACAGTAAACTAGACCCTAAATCCTATATTCAATCTTTCAACCCTAAACCCTAAATCAAACCTTAAATCTAGATTTAGGGTTTAAGATTCAAGGTTCATGGTAAGGTTTGGTGTTTGGATTTAGGGTTTGGGTTTTAGGGTTTAGGTTTACGGTTTAGGGTTTAGATTTAGGGTTTAGGTTTTAATGTTAGGTTTTAGGGTTTAAATTTATTCCCAATATTATTAGGGTTTTGAGTTTGAATTTAGGGTTCAAGGTTTAGGATTCAAATTGAACTTTAAACCTTAGTTCAGATTTAGGGTTCAAACTCAAGGTTTAGGGTTTTGACAGTAAACTAGACCCTAAACCCTATATTCAATCCCTAAACCCTATGCCCTAAATTTAAACCCTAAACCTCGAGCCCTAAATTTAAACCCTAAACCCCGAGCCCTAAATTTGAACACTAAAACCTAAACTCGAACCTTCAACGGGTTTGGTTTGCTATCAAAACCCCTTGAATTTAAACTCTAAACCCTAAATTCATTTAGTGTTTAGGGTTTTGAGTTTAGATTTAGGTTTCAAGGTTTAGGTTTAGGGTTTCTATAGCAAACCAACCTCTAAACCTTAAATTGAAACCCTAACAGTAACCCTTGAATTTAGTGTTAGGGTTTAGTGTTCAAATTTAGGGCTCTCTGTTAAGGGTTTAGGGTTTCGATTTCATTTTGCTATCAAAACCATAAACCTAAAAAATTTAAACCCTAAACCATAAATTAATATAGGGTTTGGCTTGCTATCGAAACCCTAAACCCTAAATTTGGTTTTCTATGGAAACCTTAAACCACACCCTAAATCCAAACTCAAAATGCTAATAGGGTTTAGTTTGCTATCGAAACCCTAAATCCAAACACATCTAATCACTAAACTATAAACCTAAACCCTACCTTGAACCTTAAATCCACACCCTAAACGTAAACCCTTAACCCTAAATATGAACACTAAATCCACACCCTAAACCCTAAACAAATTTAGGGTTTAGGCTTTTCAATTTTAGGGTTAGTCTTTTGAGTTTTAGGATTCATAACCCTAAACCTAACCATGATGTGAACCCTAAACCCTAACAATAATCCTAACCCTAACCATGATGTGAACCCTAAACCCTAACAATAATCCTAACCCTTCCCATGATGTAAACCCTAACCCTAAAACTCTAAACCTTACCCAATACCCTAAACCCTACCAATAATCCTAACCCTAAATCCAAACGCTACATCTAATCCCTAAACAATAAACCTAAACCCTAAATATGAACACTAAACCCTAAACCCCTAAATATAAACCCTAAACCCTTAACCTAACTCTAAATCCTAAATTTTCAATTTTAAGGTTAGTCTTTTGGGTTTTAGGATTCATAACCCTAACCCTAACCCCTTAACTTTAATTGTAATCGTAATTATAACCCTTCCCATGATGTAAACCCTAACCCTAAAACTCTAAAACTTACCCAATACCCTAAACCCTACCAATAATCTTAACCCTAAAACCTAAACCCTAATAATACTTAGTACTAGGTTTTGGTTATGGTAAGATTAGGATTGGCATTAAGATTATTATACTAAGTTAAAGAAAAGCTCCATTAAAATACCAAACAATTTAAGGAAACCTAATATTTTACCATCTTCAAAACATATCATTTATGTTTCTATTTAAAAAATATTATCTACTTTGCCTACATTTCACCTTTGCAATCACGATTTTCTTTTTACTTGAAAAAATTCAATATGCAACGAACTACTTTAAATTATTAAATATTATTTATTTAAAAAGATAATATTTACATTTAAGCTTCTCTTAGCTTCAAGAATATTTATTCAAACATTCTCTACTAACAAGGCCAACCACGTGAAGGTAGAAGCTTGTTTGGCCTCCCCTAAGCGACCTAAGACGACCACAAGACAAGACGAACACAAGACAAGACAAGACAAGACAAGAAAATACATGTTTTATTTTATTTATTTATGATGATGAAAGTGTGATGGCTATATTAAGTTGTCATATTTTATGATTTGTTGTTAGTTATGGAATATGAAATATCGTTAATATGTTATGAGTCAAAATACATATTTTTATTATTATTATGGTGAAATTTTTATGTTATGTATATTGCTTTCATGATGCTCTTTTAATGATTAGTTTCCAATCTTATACAATAATGTTAATTATGTGATTGCATTTTTTTAATTTTTAGTGGCACGATGTGAATTGCATTCATAAATTGAACAAATTTGACTTTTGTAAAGGTTATTTATGATTATTCTTTTTGTGCACTATGTTATAAATGATTCATAAAACATTTAGTGAGGGGGTAAATGATAAATTTATTTTCGAAATTGTGCAATTTAAATTCAATGCTGAAATCAAAATTAATAAATGCTTAAATAAAAATTAATCTAATAAAGCAAAAAAAACGAGACACAAACCTTAAAGAATGGCTTTGGCCTATTGACCATTCTTTAAGGTGTCAAAAACACGACCTCAAGGAATAACCATGGCCAGTGACTATTCCCTTCGATCTTTGGAAGGAGTTTTTAACCCCTTCCAATCCAATAACTTTTTTTATTAAACATTATATTTGTACATGTTACAATGCTATCAAGTCAATATGCTTGACCAAAACATAACTAAAGAAATGATGCAAGCCTAGTTCCATCTCTTGCTATTTTGTATACACCATCATGAAAAACAACTAATTCAAAAAGCTACTCAAGATCCTTCTTATCAAACTGCAATTTTTTTGGCTGCAACATGTTGCCACCCATTCATGTGAGCTTGTTGTATGCCACCCTGTCATACCAATTTAGCCATAAATTAGTCAACATAATGCAGCAAGAAAAAATGATCATAGAAGTAAAGTTCAATCCAAAAAATGAAATTTAGGAAGCTCAAAGATTCATACATTTTACAACTACCACAAAAAACCAAAAAAAACATCACAAAGGCTATACAAATTTTGTGAGGTGAAAATTTTACTTTAAAGATACAAAGACAATAACAGATGATGCTGGGGTTGGTTGCTCACAAGCTAAAAATAGTCTTACAAGAGACCGTAGGTTTTCTGTTTTTTTGAACAAACATAAACCTCTTCACTATGCCCAAAAGTGAAATATAAATAAATAATTAAATAAGTGTCCCAAAGCCCTTGTTTCTACGTTGCATGAAGAGTTCAAGGTTTGAATGTATTTCCATGTGGTGTAGTGTGTCATGAGGCAAGTTTTCCATGTAGAAAGAGACAAACTAGGGTTGTGTTGAGAAGGCTTGAGTTATTATACAAATAAGCCATATCTTTCTGTAAGTTCTTACTGTTGCAGATTTATCATGGCGGCCAATCTCTCTAATAAAGAATTGAAGATCCATTCAATATTCTTTCTACACTTTCATATTCCGTCTATCTCAAAGAGAGTGTCAAGATCATGTGTCCCTCAGTTTTCACAAAGTTAAGAAGTCATCTAGAGGTTTGTGGAACGTGAAATATGCTCCATGATAGAGAAGAGTACTTGTGGAGGTCGTTGCAAGTAATAGAGATCACTATCATCTATCCATGCAAGCCTCATGCACATAGTTCTCCATTAATCAGGTCAGATAGGTCTTATCAAGTTTTTGCTTACATTTGCAGAAAGCAAGGTCTTCGTATATGCATTTAGGCTTTTTCTAGGCTTTCTCTTGAAATGAATGGGCTGTTGTGAGAAGATCAACATGGAGAGGCAAAATAGAATGCTTGCAGAGATTGAGGACCATTCACAGATCAACAAACTTCTAAGTCTGCACAGTCATTAGAAACCTGTTATTCCATAATAGTGGAGAGCTACAACTTTCATTAAGGTTGATCTTGAACTCAAAGAACAAAGGGATAAAAGGAAGTTATTGTACCAGCAATAGAAAGCAAGGTTTTGATGACAATCTTAAGGAAAGTAATATCCAATGTAGTCTTCAGAGTGCCATTAGGACAGCTCCAAGTCCTTTCATCAAGTCATGGTGAGACACAAAGAGGAACAAAGTTTTGACAGTGAGACAGTCCATGCAAAGGGGGAAATAGAGAAATGGTGTTCAAAGAGCATTCAATCATGGCAGAGTTATGATGTCACTGTCATGATAAATGTTGGGGTATACAAGGAAATAGCAGTCATGAGGAGAAAAAAAATGAATCCTCACTGTCACCAAGCCATCAAAAGGTTAAAGATACATATCAAAAGGATGCATTGAAATGAAGAGAACAATCAAATGCTATTTTGATAGTCTAAGGGTTTGCAAGGTAGCGAATACAGAGCAGCAATAAACAGTCAAAGATCAATTCATAAACAGAGTTTGCAGCCACAGAAGAGCCTTATAACAGCAGCCAAATCTCGTGTTAATGGTATAAAAGATATGCATGACATTCAAAGTTTTTGTTGTAGACTAGGACGTGATCAATGGATGAAAGTATAGTCTCAAAGAGATGTCATAATGTGTAAATGTTTCCTTAGGACAGTCTAATGCAACACAAAAGTTTTTTATCAGCCAATACCTTAGTCTAGGGTGCAGTAGAAGACAACAAATACGCCCAAGTCTGATAAAATGGACAGTGATCTTCAAAAGAATAGATCAAAGAGGCTTCAAAACAGTTGTAAGGACACACAAAATATGATACAAGGACTATCATCTTCAAGAGGAGCTCTGTAATAAGTTTGCTATATGAAGCAAATAGGGAACAAAGTTCAAAACATATGAAGGATCAGATTAGGAGTCATTCTCAAGGGCATGAAGCCTTAAGTGCACAAGATAACAGACTGGTAAAATGTCATAGTACAGTGTCGATAATGATGCACCATGGACTTGATTAGCAGCAGCAATATCTTTTCAATTTGCCACTACAAAAGCAGCAGACTGGAAAAGAACACTGGACAGTGGATAATAGGCAGACAAAGAATAGATCCAAAACACAATGGTGAACAAGAAAGGCTATAGGGTAATATCTTCAAATGATGTTTAAGGACAGTGCTCAAGGTAAAGATACCAATCATCACAGCAAGGAATGGTTAGTGTCTCCATTAAGAGGCATATAGCCATCATATATGATAAGCAAGATGACAGTCCTTGTGAGAATAATCAAGCGCCAGAGCAGCTTTAAGGAAGAGCAGTCCTTAGTTGCAGTAGATAGATTAATATTGTAGAGGAAAGCTGTTAGAGTACAAAGACAATAAAGAACCCTTACAAAGTTGTGACAGTCCTAGAATGATCCATCACCAAGAGCTATGAATGCAGAATTGTGGCAAAAGTTTGAGCAGTCTCAGCAATAAAGAGAAGCACAATATGGGTTTCATGATAGCATGCAGTCCTTGATCACTGCTGTCCAAAGAAACTTACACTCGTTAATAAAAGCAAACATTTGTCACAGTTGTTAATGATAGCATTGAAGGTTCTCATAATGAGCTACAGAGATCTGTTTTGAAATAAGACAATCGTATGAATAGACGGATATTTGACAAACCTTCACACCAAAAATATGTAGAGCCTATACAATCAGGGGGTATAAAGTTAAGGTAGTTAAGGCATTCAAAACCCTCATTGACAGTCCTCCTAGTTGGTTGTGCAGAGCCACAGGTCATGATGAGGATTAGTGGCATCATTAGCAACAAAGGAATTAGTGATCCAAACTAAGAAATAGCAGCCTCAATGCACAATGATTACCCAGTCTTCAGAACCCTGACAACAGTCCCAAATCTAGCAAAGGTGAATAACCTTACAAGTGAGCAGTCCTCGCTAATGAGCAAAGACAGTAGGGTATGATGACCTCTAGAAAAGGGAATACACCCAAACAACTCATCAAAGGTCCATGAAGAGCAGAACACAGTCCATTAGAGATTTGAGCAGTCATCAGAGAGATCATTAGCAGCTAAGAGGAGTATGGCAGTCTCAAAAGCCATTTTTATGAATTAGCAATCCTAATATCAAAGAAAGACAAATTGCGGTAACAGAGAAGGAACATATATTTAATCTCAGGAAGGGACAGTCATAAATCATTCAAAGCAATGTGAAAACAAGTTGTGTAAACTCTTTTTTTCTAACTACCATAGTTTGTTAAATCCTCTTTGTTTCATAACAAATACAAAATAGGAACACGAGCCAAGGTAGTTAATCACACAAATGGTTGCGAAAACAATCTAAAATATTAAACGACTATACGTACCAAGTTCAATTTTAATCATTCATGTCAACCTCGTAAACTTCAATGACTGTAGCTTCTCTGTATTACACATATTTCGTTCTCTACTTTACAAAATCTACTAGCCTGAAACCAAGAAAAATCGTATCACTGCATCGCATATGAAATAATAAAAAAAATGAATAAATCCAACAAACTTGCCAGAGCTCCCTAAACAAGGATTTGAAAAAAATATTAAAACCCTAAACCAAAATTATTACATTCCGAAACCAACAAAGCTCAGTTAGCTGATATAACTTTAGCTTACTATTATAGATGATTTGCAGGTTCTGTAAAATATTTCAAAGCTAATAAATAATACAATGCTACACGAAAAAACTACAGAGCAAGGCATGTACGGACATACCAGAAGCCCAATAGGGTGTTACATCTGTACGTGTTATGAGGTCAGTGAACCCCCAATAAAACCAATCCATAGCTGTTCATCAATAAAACTCCATGAGCCAAAACTTCGTTTCTTAAATCCATGTAAAAAGAATGGGAGCCTTAATCTATAATTAAATTTAAGCCAACAATGTCAGTTGTATAAAGAATCTCAACCCCTTACAGTGAAGGGGATGCAAGAAGGCTGTCTAAGATCAAACATATGAGCTTCCCATCTCTTCTTCTCTGCATCGGTTCTATAAACTCCCACTGGATTTTGTGTCCCATGCCTACATTGGAATCTCATTTCATTATATTTCAAAAGGACAAAAATAACTAATGATATTAGGTGAAAATATATTAATTACATTAAAGCATTAAATTATTTCCAAGATCAAACATATGAACTTCTCATCTCTTCTTTGCATAAACTAGAGACAAAACTAACTAATGAATATTAGATGAAAATATATTATTTACATTAAAGCATCAAATTATCTCCAAGAGCAAGAAACAACAAAAGCTTCAAGGACAATAATACAAAGGGGATAATCAAACTATTAGGTAGCATAGCATATATATCCATTCTCATATAGATATTGCAGAAAATAACAACCAGATGGATTTATATATATATAGGTGAGAATGGTATCCATAGTTCACACTGCTATTTTATAGTTCAAATATATACAGGCATATAAAGCTTTGTTTAAAACTTTCATTGGAAAATGTGAATAAAATTGAGACTGCAGTTCTGCATGCTATCATTCGAAAATTCTTTTTGAAATTCTGTTGCTGTTAAAATGCAGTATTCTATGAACTCAAAAGTTTATGAGCTTTATTCATGAAGGGTACTATTAACTGAGACATATAATATTGTAGCTTCTGCACATTTAACATGCATATATATCTAAAACAGTAGGTTCATATATACTTTTATTTACTAATAAAAGTGAGAAAACTTACAAGCTCAAATGCTAATCTTACCCAATTTGGTTATGAGTGTAAATATATATGCTCTGCATGTAGCACTTTAAATAGATATCCTATTACAAATTAAAGAAACGTTAGAAGTATGTTTTAATAGAATGTTTAAAATAGAGAGTTCTGGTTGTAGATAACACATATATTGGCGTTGGTTAGGTGTAATGAATTTGTCATTCTCTAATCTTCTGCTCTCTCACTTGCTCTCTAGCCCTGATGATGGATTGTGGCGTTTGATCTGAAACGTTCGCAACATCAAAAAGCTACATGGTCAAATCTAGAAGAATTAAAAACAAATCACTGTGGACTGTGGATGTTTAATGAATTTAATTGTAATGAATTTATTTAATTATTCAAAGATTACAATTCCTTTCCAAAAGATCTGATTCTATCTCTTTGTCTTAAAAAATAGCCAAATTTGAGCTCTTTTTTGGGCTCAAAAATTTACAAAACTTTGAATTTAACACTTACATTCTCTTGATGCTACGGGACTACTCGACGATATTCATGTCGGCTTCGTCTACTGTTATATTCAACGGTGTGAATTCTCCTGCTTACAGAGACCAAATTGGTGTGAATTCTCCCACTTACAGAGACGCCAATTTGGTGTCCAACACCCTTGTTGTTCAACCCCACAAAGGAAGGTGACTGGTTGTCAATTTACCATATACATTGTTCAACAAGGCATAGATCCTTCACAGTTCACACACATCAGATTTAACCTTTCTCTATGGAGCACACAACCTTTACCATTAGACCCACTCAGGTTGTACTTCAGGTTGAAGCAGTGACTATTATAACTAAGTTATTCTTAAAAGTCACGCTTACGCCTATTAATATTTTGACAGAATGCTTTAGGTTAAACATGTAAGGTGGGAAAATTTTAGTGCTTTTCAATTATCGAGAATAATAGTTTATAAACAGGGTTTCAAGATGGAAAGTGAGAATATAATGGAGTATTAGGAGGAACGTGATAAAACATATGAGCGGGACTTCAACTCCATTGGAAGCGGCACCACATGTGACAAGCAGATTCCAGTCATACAAATACCATTTATTGAAAAAAAATTTACTCAACTCACTTCGGGAAGGTAGGAAATTTACTCTAATATATATAGGAATAATCAGTTAAAAATATATAGTTAATATCAATTGATATGTCCTATTTAACAATCAAACTTTACTTTATTATCTTAATTTATGACCTATGTTGCTGAATCGTGGCCCCTTTGCCAAATTTTCAATGTTATTATAAGTAATGAGTATTTTGATTCTATTCCATCTTCCAATCAAGATCCCTTTGGTAAAATACACAACATTGCATCATAAGGCGACTTTTCTATGATCCTACTGTCATGCCCCGTCTTTGATCATCATATTTTTTCCCAATCAAGAAATATAAAGTAAGTATAGCAATTAAAATATTGATAATTGTTTATTTATTAACTTAATATTTTAATTTATTCATTATATACAAATGAGATAAATATAACAATTACTATTAATTAATTAATATTTTATTATTAATTAATTAATTAATTAATATTTATTAACTGATGATATTCATAAAATGTTTTAATGAAATAAATTAATAATATTAAAAAATCATGGGTCACTTATCTCCAAAGGGGCCCATGTAATCCTAACGAAAAGTCAGCCCTTTGAATAGTGGTGACTCTTCCTTGAGTCACCACCACCCTCCTATAAAGCATCGAGAGAAAGAGGAATCAAGGAGGGGAGATTACGGAGGAAGAAAAGAGTTATCGCCGGCAGAAGCATTGAGTTTTTATAGTGAAAGGAATGGTTTCAGGTATATTTCTACAGCCCAATATATATATGGTAATTATCGTTTAAGAGTGCTATAAGAACAATACGGTTGCAGTGTGATACATGTATAAATCACTTTCCACACAGATAATAAATCTGGTAACGTTCTGCTCAACAAATTCATATGTTCTGGTTTTAAACCCGTAAATTACCACAATTCAACTTAAATGTTACATTAAACTGCAACCATTTATGTGACACGATAGTCATAAATAGATTACTAATAAAGTGAAATCACAAAATGGCACAACAAGTTCCCTAATGTTTTTGTATTCTGTTCATCTCACATAATGATCATAAAATTATATACATTGGATAGAATGAACTGGTAAAATATTGACAGATTATTTATACAAGTCTGAACTAAAAATGCTGCACAATCTTATGTCAATAACAATAACAGTAATAATGAATCTATTCACTAGTTTACTTAAAATCCCAGGAAGGCAGAGAGAATCGGAGAGGAGGATAATGTCTGTCTCAGTTGTCCACCTACTGATCCAAGTAAGATCAGTAGGCCAGTAGGGCATATGACTGCTACTGGGCCTGGGACTGGCAACAATTAAGCCCCTCTACAATCTGCTACTTCCTTGGCTTAGTAAATTTAAGGGTGGGACAAGGAATGATTACGGGGATAAGACCCACACCACCATTAGTAAGCCAAAAGGGCATGATGACTGCTTTTGGATCCAGAGAGGGATGGATGGGCTAACCGGATCACCCTTGTGTTACCCCATTATGGTTATTAAAGGAAAAATGTTATAAGCCATATGATTTACAATTGAATAAATTCACGTTTCCGCTGCATATGTATAATCCATAAGAAAGTAATCTCTGTATGAGTTAGTGTGATTTTCCTTTGAATGTGAGCAATGTTACCATTTCTGATTTATTTCTTCCATCTGTTATTCAGGCAAACATATTTGTGTTTATATATCTAGTAAGTGACATTACATCTACCCTGCTTGTGAATCAAGTACCCCTTGGAAAAAATCTTTGATCATGCTATAATAATATAATATACACTGCTGAGTATGATATAATGCATTTTGCTTTGGAGGTCCCTTTGGCAGAACTTACAACTTCTAAATCAGTAAGCCATTAGCAAAATTTACAACTTCGACTATGATATAATGAACATCAAGATTATATTCTGCTGTTCAATGCAGAATTTAGATCTTGAGTCTAATATACTGCATCAAAGCCCCTTTTGCAAAATGTACAACTTTATATATATATATATCAAATTGATTTAGGCTTTGGCAAATTGAGCGATAATATTGCAAACCCAACCAAGCACAATATTTTCAAAATTTACTTTTCCAACCAATCACATAAAAAATTTCATATAACATCCAGGTTTCTGGAAAGTTTTTTATGAGCTCTAAGGTCTTCTGATTTATTCTTCTCAGTGTATTTTTGACCTTAAGCGATTATGACACAAGTAGTTGTAAACAAATACAATTCATTTAACCTGTAACTGGTGTAACGTTGGCTGTAGGTTTTACCAAGTTAGATGCCAGGAAAAGATACTATGGAAATTTCAATCTGTGTGCTGCATAGTTGACTGCCAAAAATCATCAATTTCAGAACTTGTTATAATTTTGTTTTGGCTTCCGTAGGAAAATAGATTAAAATAGGTAGCAATGGGAAATGGATGAAGAACAAATTGACAATTCCGAGCTCTACTTTTTTATAATTCTAGGTTCTCATAGCTTGGATGTTTGTGAAATAGGTGGTATAGTATGAGCCAGACTTGTTACAAAATGTGAAACAGGTTAGTCCTTTGTTGGTGGAAGTTGTTTCCAACATGCTTACCATCCAAATGACACTTTTTATGCTCCCTACAAAAAAACTCCAAGTTACACAGCCTCCTGAGTTACATGTTGAGGGCCAAGGAGGAATCATGGGACTCCAAATGGGCACTCTCACCAATAATGTGCTAGGGAAATTAAACTCATGGCGCAGTCTTTCAAAAAATGTAACTTAAGGTATGCAGGGAGCCAGGCATGACAGTCTTTATGGGATTGATTTCTTGGACATACGTCAAAACAAAATCCAATCTACATTATTTTTAGATAAACTGCACCACCTCATATGATCCAGGGGCTATGGCTCCTGTTTCCACAGATCTCAATATAGGGAGCCTTTCTCTTGAACAATCAAAGGTGACAAACGGTCTCTCTTGTTCACTGACCATGAGGAATTCATCACAAAGTGAGCAAAAAGGTAGTAAGTTTACTGGTAGATCATTCCCTAAGACAACATCCTTTCTTCTGTTTAGGAAGCCTATTCATATGGTACAGTCACCCAAAAATCCCAAAAGCAGCAGCAAGATGGAATAAACTCTCCAGATAGGCTAGGCTTTCTGAGCTTCAAATACACTGGTTCACCTGGGCTTACAAACAACAGCTCAAGTGATGGGAATCAAGAAATAGATAGGTTTCATGGACCAGTCAGTGGAAGGACAGATAGATTGAAAATGTTTAACAATTCTAGCATAAATTTCAGCATGGCAACAGCTGCAGTGATATTAGCACCAACCTTATTGGAACTTTACAAAGTTTTAAAGATCAATCAACTTTTCTAAGATTGAAGAAGAATATAGGAGGAAAGCTATTAGAGCATATAATTTTCCAATGTAAAGTCTTTAGTGAGATTGATGAAGTAGGCCATACCCTTGATCTAACACTCTTCAGTACATATGAACAACTTTATGACAGTTTGGCAAAAATGTTTGGTATTGAAAAATTTAAGCTTTCCAATCATGTTCTCTACAAGGACATTGGCAACACTCTGAGGCATGCTGGGGAGGAGCCCTATGGGTAAGTTATTTGTCTAATCCAATCTTATTCCTTTTTCACCATTATCTTAAGCTTAATTTCAATTTGTTTTACAATGATGAAAATTAAGTTCTTTCATGTGACATAAATAGTTTCCTGCAGAAATCTTCTTTTGCATTGCCTTTAGAAGTGATTTCTTATATAGATCCTTTAGCAATTAATTAAATCGTCATTTTAATTATCCTTAATTTATATACAGAGATTTTGTGAAAACAGTGAGGAGGATTACAATCACTTCTGATTCAGGCAGGGACACGATGTCATGATATTTGATAGCATGGATAAAACTGCATGCCCTATTCTTGCATTATGATGTCGATTATTGTCTAATAAGTAAATTTGTTGTTATATGTGAGGGACTGCATAATGTGAGAGGGAGTTCTGAAGGCAGACAACTTAGATATCAACCTGTGATTAGGTTTGACGAGAGAAGAGTTTTATCAAGATAATTCTGACTCCAAAACTCATTGGTACATTTATTTAAAGACTAAACCTGCAACAGAGAACTTTCATAAGATGTACTCTGTGCAACCGATGACTTTAACCATTGCTGTCAAAGTTCAAACAATGATTAGAGGTTTTTAGAGGTTTTGGGACTACTGCTAATGCTGAATATGTAAGTTGATATCTATATTAGTTAAAGATAATTAAGTAGTCACAATAATCCAAATACTAAATCACAGATTAAAGGGCATAAAAATTGTAAACCAAGAATGCATCCTCATATCATATACAAGCTTCAAATCCAATAAATGGAACTGTCCATCTGGGTTGCTAGCCCTGGGAGATGAAAGATGGGGGATGGATCTGGGTAGTTACAATCCAGCCTGTTCTTCAAGGATTGTGAATTTTTAGATATGCAATACTTTTAGTTTTATGTATCGCCATTATGGTACATAACCTGCTTGCCTCATCGGTCTTTGGTCTTTTATGTATGGAAGTTATGGTACATAGCATGCTTCCCTCGTCAGTCTTTGGCTTATCCAACTTTAAATAGATTTCATCAAACTGTGGGCGAGATCTGTCATTGACAAGAAAAAATATACTCTGCTCTTTAAATCAATCACACTGCATTGCAATTTATTTTTCAATCCCCTCTCATTCATCAACTTTCATATTATTGGGGCACCATCTTGCTATTAGCTTCTGCATAAATATTTGAAAGCAGCACATACTACCTAGGTGTTTCACGCGCTAATGTAAAAAGACACTCTACGGAAAGCTCGTCCAGCTTTATGTTACAACAAACTCTACATGCGCTAATGAAAGCCCCCCAAACAAGTAGGCTGTAGAACCATCTATTCAATTAATTCATGTGCTTCACATAGGTTGCGATGATGAAGAAGAGGTCGCCGCTGTGATTTCGGGGACCAAATCTGGGATCTTGCATTCCAAGGCCCTAGTTCGTTTGAAGGCTCAGAGAGACTTCTTGACAGCCTCTGCACAGGCTGCTGAGAGGTTTTTCGATAGTGAGGAGGGTATTCTTGGGCTAGATGAGGCCTATGCCAAGTTCAAGAAAATGTATCCAAAATTTTATAGTACAGAGGAAGTGGATGAGATCAGAAGTGATGAATATGGGCATTTAGAAGAGACTTTGAAAGTCTACTCGGATTATTGTGGATTTGGGATCAAGTGGCCAACACTCAGACTGTAGCTCTGAGCTTAGGAAACAACTTTAGCATAAGAAAAGAAGAAAAAAGGACTCAGCGCTAGGTCTTTTTGTTTCTCCTACCTAGTCCAGGGTGACTGGAGCCAAGTATTCCTACCAGTGGATGTTTCTTGCACTGCAGAACAGGTGGCGTGTATTGCTGGATGCAGGTGCTTTGGGTCCTAAAGATATGGATTCCCTTGTACTATCACTCTTTAGGCCTAATTTTATCATTGCATCTTTTTACAAGGTGTTTGGAACAGATCCAACAGGTTTTGGATGTCTTTTTATAAAAAAACTCTGTTCTGGGCTGTCTCCAAAATAAAGGAAATACAAGAACTGGAATGGTAAACATTATTCATGTTTCTCCTCAATACTTGAGTGATTCTGGAGAACGACATGATGGTACAGTGCGGGAGAGCGATGGAATTAATGAAATTGGAGAAGATGACGATGGTAATGGCTCCGAGTTCTCTATCGGACCTCATCCTCCAACATTCTCTGGTGCATTCTCATCAGCCCAAGTAAGGGATGTATTCGAAAGTGAAATGGAATATATGAGAACGATTCTGACAAGGATGGAGCTAGTACAATTTGTGAGGAGATTAATAATCTCTTAGTAGATGAGATTATGAAAAGTCCCATCTTTAGTCAAGAACAAAATGAGGATTTGATGTGCATAGACTTGGGTGAAAGTCCAGGTGGCCTAAATACTTAAGAGAATTTCAGAAAGAGTCCTAGCAATTTGGGTTTGCGCCAGCTCCAAAATGGGTTTTCTCAAAGAACCAAACATAAAAAATCATCTAATGAAATCATATGCAAGTCTTCAACGGAAGATTATGGAAATGGTCCTATTTATGATGAAGAAAAGAAGAGTTTAGGTGTGAACAATGAACTAGTGTCATTTGATGCAGTAGTATCATCTGTATCACAAAATATTACTCAGACTAAGTTGCTTTCTGATGTGCAAACTTCTTGTTTAAAAGGAAATACTGAGCCATTAGAGGATGATGTTACGAAAGCAACACCCAAAAAGTCTGGAGAAATTGATAAAAGAGAATCTGTCTGCAATGGCCAAGGAAAATCACAGGCAGACCAAGATCCCAGTAAGCTAAATGGTAACAGTTTCTCGCATGGATCAAGTCAAGGAGATAATCTTCTTTCAAAAGAGGAGATGGGGATTTCTAGAAGAGTGGATTCACAGAGATTCCCAAAGCAGACATGGATAACTTTCAACTTAGATGGTGAAGGCTCTGTTTCTGCAGGTTACGAAATAGATGATAACAGAGACAAAGGTGGAAGTCATACTTCAGAACAAAGTATTTGCATTGCAGGGGAAGTTGCTCAGTCTATCTCTACTGAAATAAGTAGTTGTGACAGAGATGATAAGCATTTCATGGAGCCTCCAATCCATGCAAAACAAAATATTGTAAATGCCACAACTAGCCTACCAAATGGTCCAAGAGAGACTAGAAAGGTTTGTTTTTCAGTTGGAAGCAAGCAAAAACCAGCAAAGAATGGATGCATAACAAAGGAAAGTTGTATAAGGCGAGAAACAGAGGGGGCATTCAGGCTTCTAGGTAGTAACATAGTATAAGAACCTTTTTGAGCCATCTGGATGTAACAATAGCCATCATTAAATGATATGTGCACCGTGCAGAAAACTTTGGTAGGTCAATCATGGGAGATGAAAGGTGGGGGATGGATCTGGGTAGTTACTATCCAGCCTGTTCTTCATGGATTGTGAAATTTTAGATTTGCAATGCTTTTATGTATGGCCATTATGGTAAATAACCTGCTTCCCTTGTCAGTATTTGGTCTTTTATGTATGGCAATCATGGTACATTACATGCTTCCCTCATCAGCCTTTGGTCTATCCAACTTTGCTTAAGTTTCATCAAATTGTGGGTGGGATCTGTCATCGATAAGAAAAAAAAGCACTCTTCTCTTTAACTCAAACACACTGCATTGCAATTTCTTTTTCAATCCTCTCTCGTTCATCAACTTTCATATTACTAGGGCATCATCCCAACTATTAACTTCTGCATAAATATTTGAAAGCAGCACATAATACTCAGGTGTTTCAGGTGCTAATGTATACAGACACTCTATGGAAAGCTCATCCAGTTTTATGTTACTACAAACTCTACATGCGCTAATGAAAGCCCCCCAAACAAGTAGGTTGCAGAGCATCTATTCAATTAATTCATGTGCTTCACATAGGTGTCCAACACAACCAAGAGGGTCTACTAGGTAGGCTTAATGTTCCACTATGTGTGCAATATAAAACTCTTGAATCATAATATCAAAAGAATGCATGCTTTGATAGTAAACCTGCATTATAGAACAAAAACTACACGGCTGGATCTGGATTAGTGGGTTCATTCTCAAGTGTCTTTCATTCAATGTACAGATGCATCACTATTAAAGAACAATAATTTGCAATTATTTTTATATCAATACACTAAGTAAAATGCAATGTTAAAGCCTTTATGCTTCTTATTCTTTCTTCTTCAAGAGCTTGGTTAAATTTTTAAACAGTTCTATATTTCAGTCTTATAACTATTTTTATTTTCTTCTTCAAGAGCTTGCCTTAAATTTTTAAACAGTTCTATATTTCAGTCTTATAACTATTTTTATTTTCTTCTTCAAGAGCTTGCCTTAAATTTTTAAACAGTTCTATATTTCATTCTTCTAACTATTTTTATTGCTTGTCTACTACATTTATCTTCAGCTGGCTCCTAACCAGTGACCTACGGCCTTCAGGTAGATAATGTACACTAAACAGAGGGAGAAGATAGTAGAATTGCTATTGGTGGTTATAAGAAAAGATATTCTTTATCACTGGGAATCTAGTTCCTGTCGTTATGGGAAAGAAATTAAATTATTAAATCATAAAAAAGATTCGGGAAAATCAATATGAGAAATGTTCTTTTAAAGAGTTATCAGTCAGTTTGTTAGACATAATAGATGTGTCAGGATATTTTTGTATAGAGAAGAGAAAGAATATTACAATGTAATAAATTATTACACAAATGACTTAAACTATCAATCTAAAGTTTTATTGCAATTCTTTTATATTCAAAGTAACAAAATAATGATTAAAGACTCCAAAACTATAAAACTATTTTTAAAAATTCATCATAGAAAAATGAAGTGTATACTCAAGAAATGCATAGAACTAATCCTCTACTCTGCCTCTGTTACTACATAAATATAAGAAAAACATAGAGAATAAAGATAATCAACAAGAAGATTTACCTGCAAAAAGAATTTTTGCCCTCATTCAATTTCTATTTCCTGATCCCTGCTTTTTCCTATGCTTTGCCTCTTCATCTTCTGCCACACTCAATGTGAAAAAAACAAACAAATAATAGATAAAAACCATGACAGACACACAAAATGTTTCACAAATAACAGATTAAAATCATCGACAGACAGACCAGTGTGCACACTGCAGACAAACTCTTCAGAAAATGGAAAAATCAAGAAAGAAAGCGGAACAAAGCATTGTTAAAAAAAAAACACAATGAAAGAAATTATCAAAAATAGAACAAAGTATTGGCAGAAGAGAAAATCAAAAGAAAAAACGTTATCTGTACCTGGTCTGCAAATGCCGAGGGTTATGTATAATCATACTTTTGCACGCTCCATGGAATTTGAAATTTGAATTTCCCAACTATTACAAACATTCTAGAACACACAACGGCTAGGTTAGTTTCAGGCTTTTGAATCCACGAACTACATGTATGGAAAGAGATTGCAATGCGGCCATCCGTTGGATTTTTTGTACACGTTTTTTTCGCCTTTGCTCGCGTTTTTCTCGGGCCGTTTTAAATCACTGTCAATTTCGTTTGCAGCAGATTGGCTTGCAAATCTTCCTAGATACCTAGGGTTTCAAAATATTTAGCAGTGAAGTTTAAAGCTTTCCCTGCTGTTGTCCTGAGGCGTAATCTCTTCAATGAATTTTTATTATTTCTTATAAAATTTATCCTGCTGTTCTGTAGATGCTTAATCCTTTTCATTAATTTTTATTATTTCTTATTAAATTTATCCCCCATTATTATATTGTATGTAAAATATTTATTTATGTTTTTTAATATATAGAATATATATTTAAATTATATTTAATCTTGTTATATCATAGCAACATTAAGATATGCTCATTAATGATGGGGTTTTTCACAAAATGGAAGCACTTGTTCATGTGTGCGTGTACATTAATTTTGTTTTTTAATATTGAACAATGTTTGAGATTTGAATTTAAGACCTCTCATATGGGGGGTTTGCAAGCTAACCGCTTAGTGAGGGGTCATCCCCAATATACTTTAACTTTTGTTTATTTTCTTTGAATAAGAGTATGTGTTTAAGAGAACCTACATTGAACAGTTAGACTCTTGTTTGCAAATAGTATGTGCAATGTTTGATATGTTGATGACGAATTTGAATCATATTTATAAATTTTTATGTATCTTTCTGGGTTCTACTAGTGACAGCTTTTTGCTAAGTCCTCTCCCTTGCTATGAAATTTGGTTAATACGTTTTGTTCCAAAGGATCTCATTGTGAAGCCACCAGTTGTTAAGTTGGTTCCCTTTTCGTTGGTTCAAAATAGTAGTATCATCTTATTATTTGGTGAATAAAAACCTTAAATTTTGTCCATCTCCAATATAAATATGAATGACTTAGAGTACACGTAGTAAGGTTTGCACTTGTTTTACCCATGGGCAGCATATGGTGAGAGAAGAAAAGGAGCTTGAAGGCACAATGAGAGCCCAAGTAAAATAGGGATATCAACATGGAATAGTATAAGAAAATTCAATGACTCTAATTTCCTTCACACCATCTCATAAACAACAATAAAGTCATTTCATTTTAGTAATTTATTAATTTAATTAAGGAAATGTTTAGTTGAACTAACTCATTAATGCTGAACTTTTAAAAAAATTATAAAAGTGTATTTGCATGTGTGTATATCCAAATGTTAGTGAGTATAATAGTGAATGTTCTTTTTATTTTGTTTAAAATTATTTATTGGTGTATGGAAGATTTAATGCATGATAAGTGCAATAATAATATTTTCATATTGGTAGACTCGCATAGGGATTTTGATTAAATCGACATTATGGCTTAAGCTTTAAGACATGCTCTTGGGTATCAACATTAAGACCTATTCTCAATTAAAATAGAGTTATAGTATGGTGAATATTATTGCTATATCACTTGCACTATTGTCTTGTAAGTAATGTTGTATAAATGCTTAAGTATTGTCTATTTAATTAAACAATAAGCTTATAACTAAAGGACACCTTGTACAAATTTCACTTACCTAAAAGAGAAGAATCTTATGGAAGGATTATCTACTTAAGGAAGAAAGGTTTCCACCTCGTGTTAAGGGAGCTTATTCCACATTTACCTTTAGTTGTGATTCAAGGTTGAATTTGTTGTTTCATGTTGTAGATTTCTTTATCATTATATATATGTTATCTCCATTCAATTTCCTATCTTAGCAATGAAACTTTTCCTTGCACTACAATATAGTCTTAACATAGGTCCTAAAGTGCACAATATGCTTTCATTGGTTAGATTTTCAATTGCAAATATGAGATTGATTTATTCTAATTTTAAATATCATTATTTTATCTCTATATTGCATTGATAAAAGTGTAGGTTGCTTATATCTATGTAATTGTGTCAACATCATGATGTACAAGCACTAGAGAGTTTTTGATTTGGTGCTCAATCGGAATTAGATAAACACCCTTATAGCATTTACTATGTTGGATTATAGGTTCTTGGAATATTTAATGATTAATTTCTATGAATTGAAAGATGTTAGTTGATATCATAGATATTGTGTTGCTATCTAGTTTTACGAAATGTTGATGCGACTACTATAAAGACATTGCTTTATAATTTGAGATCTTTATAATAGCATTTAAATTGATCATAATAATCCATATGATATTTATTGTATTTTGAATCAATACAATATTAATTGTAGTATATAGTTGTTGCGACAATTAGTCCTAGATGAAAAAAAATGCTAGGAAGTAAATATTCCTTAGTTTTCAATTAATAATTTATTGATAAACATTAAAACTGACTAGGTCATTATCTCAATATCCATTAATTTGTGTGGTGGTCATTTTAAGAATCCATGGTTAGAAACTCATAATAAAATTACTTAAGTCAAGTTATTGTCATCTTATGAGTTTGTATACCCACTCTTAGAGATCAATTTCACTATTCACTAATTCAATTCTTATAGAAATTTCTTCATGCTCATGGTCAATGATAACTTGTAATCCCTAGACCATGTGGAGTCTTGCTAGAAGTAAAGTTAGTTTATAAATGAATTATTCACATGCAAACTTAATACTTAAGTAAACTTCCTTGGACTATGTTGGCAAAGTATATCCTTAACCAAGTTTTCATATCTTATTCTCCTAAGTGGGTGGTCGCTGATGAGAAAACTATTTGGGGAACTGGACCATAGAAAGGGTTGCATACCCACTATTGAATTTTCATAAGAAATGGTTTTAAATTGAATTATCGTACTATGATGTCTCAGTGCTTGAAGTAGGCAAGGCCATTAGTGACAAGCCCTTGAGGCATAGGTTTGACCCTTAGGACTTGTCTTTATAATAATTATAATAAAATTGGTTTACTACCCAATGTTATGTGTACTTTGTCCCTCTTTATAAATTCCTGAATGAAAGTAACTTTTGTCGATTTATCTAGCTAAGGTATTGAGGTGGCCTATCTATTTGAAAATTAACCTAACTTTGAATAAATATTACATCATGCATCTAGTTGTGTTGGCATGCATACAAGTACAAGTATTAGTGGGCTAGGAGAACAAAATACAAAAACAAGAAAGAGAAACTCAAGTATGCAATGGCATATCATGCTTGTTGTTTGAATATCATAATAAACTATTGTTCTAAGTAGATTCATTCCCATCATGTATTCTAATAAAATGATACAAAAAGTAGGATCATAATTTATTTCTTTAATTAATCTAGTATGTTATTGTTTAAAAGAAAAAAATAATATAGATTAGTTAAGTTTGGAGTAGGATAAATAGGTTGTGTTGTGTCCATTAACCATGTACTTTTTGGGCATTACTCACAGGAAGAATGTATATGATGTTTTGGGAGGGTTGTAGAAGTTTGGTTTTTAGTAGTAGTAGAAACTGAGTAGATTGATTTTTTGATAAAATTGTCGATACAATTTATGTTTTACAATAGGGTTGTGAAGATGATTTAAGTTGATATTGATATTGTAATTTATTTAGAAAAGTAATACAAATAGAACCATTTCCGATAACAAAAATACAATTATTGCCTCCTCCATGATGACACATCCATGGTCATCCTCCTCCAGGTCCTAGTTGAGCCCTTCCTTCTTCAAGTAGTCCTTTATCCACTCTCCTCCTTCATTCAACTTCATCCCCATCAACTTTTGTAGAAACACTATGATATCTTCCAAAGTTCGGGCCATCCCACCACCATCCTTCGTAATATTTGAGATCCTATTTATAATTCTATTTGCAATGGAAATATTATGAAAGAAATTAGTGTTCTTATCCTATTCTTGCAACCATACCTCTTTGGATTTTTATCTCCACAAGCATTCTTCCCTTGCTAAGATTTTTGATAATTCTTGTTTCAAAATTATTAGCACTCACCCCTTTCTCAATTACTAAAATTCATTATGTTTTTCCTTTGGCAAGAGACATTGCATGTATGTCCATATGTTGTCATTGATTGCAACTAGAGTCAGAAATCCAATCCACAGTCCATGATTCATTCATACCAGAAGATTGATTGAGTATTTGCGAGGTTTGGTGGATAGAACGTAATATCCAATAGTCTTCAATGTTTTGATTGGTGATTAATTTGTGTTGTGTATTTTGTGTTGCAGGTCTTAGAGATGTATTTTGGTCATGTAATGTCTTATTCCGTGTTAATGATCTCCGGTGATGAGTTTTGTGTAATCGGGAAGATCCGATAGACTGGTTTTTGTGTAGAATAGTACTTATCAGTAGTAACATGTGAAGGTTCATTGTGTAGATCGCGTAGAGTGATTTTAGTGGGTGTTTGTGTGTTTGAGGATGATGAGCCAACACGTTGGAAGTGTGTGGACAATTTGTTTTGGTCCGCATGATTGGTTTTGATTAGATTGAACCAATTTGCATACATGTTTCATCTTTTTTGCCATGTTCATGAAGTCGACATAGTAGAGAGCTAAATTGGTGTGTGGATATATAAGATATGTTTATTGGATCATTTTGGTGATTGAAAAGTGTGTGCAAAGTGTGTATGAGCGATTGTGCACAGTTTCACGTGCGAAAGATAAAGATTTGTGCTCCAATATGATGCAGAATATCAAAACAAAGCACATAGTATAACACAATTGTGTAAGATAAAGTGTTTAGTTCTTAATTGGAACTATACTCAGGCATTTGTTGATGCTAATTAATAGTTAAGATCTTCTTGTGATCCTTTGTAATCATTTTGTAAGGGAGTGAGCCTTTCGGGGTTGTAGCCCTTATTGTAATTGAGTAGTGAGCTCTAGGCAATGTGCCTGAATGCATGTGCATTCTCCTTATGTGATATTTTTATACTTCTAGCAAAGTATATTAATATTGTGGGTTTGAATCCCACCATGGTTTTTCCCTTAACCAGGTTTCCACTTAAAAATCTTGGTGTTATGGTGTTGCTGATCTTTGCTTTGTGTTTCTGCAATTTACATTTCTTCATTTGCATTAAGTGGTTGAATGAGTAGGTTATCAAAGTTATAAATTGTAAAACATTGATTCATCCCCCCCTCTTATTGTTCCTTGATTCCAACAATTGGTATCAGAACCTAGTTCCTCGGAAGAAGCCTAACAACTTGAGGTGGATTCGAGAAAGTGAACGAATGGATTCTGGTAATTTGAGACAACAGATTCTTGTTGCCCTTGATAACCTTAATTAGTCCAAAGCCAAAGTTTGGGAATTGAAATCAAATCTTAAGGATGATGAGAACTTCATTGAATCACTAAAAGATCAATTGAACAAGTCAAGGGATAAGAGAAAGGAACTTGTTGATAAGCTAAAGGAGAAATAAAATCAAACCATTGATGATCAAGCCTTGAGGGAAAAACAGAAAAATGTGAGAAACTTGCAAGAGCTAATACAGTCCAAAAAAATGAAATGGAAGTTGTAGTGATGAGATTAACAAAGGAGATTGAAGAAAGAAAGAAGAATGAAGAGAAGATTGCTCAATCCCTGAAAGACAAATCTAAAGAATGTTATGGACTTGAGAATGAGAATGGACAACTAAAGGATGACTTACAAGAAGCCATAAAAAAGGAGGAAGATCTTAGAAAGAAAATCCTACTTCTTAAGTTTTATCTTGATACTGCAAATGAGTATAAGGAGAAGTTCTAGATCAGTTCAACCATTCTTGATGAAATTCTTGCGAGCAAGAAGAATCCTAATGATACATGAGGTCTTGGTTTTGAGAAAGGTGAAAGCTCCAAGCAGCACAACAAAAGAACAATTTAAGAAGGCCTCTGATAAGGCAACCTAATACTCATCAATTCAATGGTAAATGCTTTGTTTGCAACAAATTTGGTAATATAGCAAGTTAATGTAGAAATAGGATGAACAATAATGGTCCATTTTTTATCGGTCAATGTTTCAAATGGAATAAATATGTTCGTAAGGCAAATGCATGCAAAACCGTGATGAATAATTTTCCAAATAGAAGAAATGTCAGATGCTATGCATGTGGTATGTTTGGACATGTTGCTAATCAGTGTAGATCAAGAGCAAATCAGATGAATTTTAGGCCTATGCAAGTAAATGTTGTTTGCTATGCTTGCACCAAATCTAGTCACATTTCTAAGTATTGTAGAAGCAGAAATGTGAATATGAGAGGTCTGGAAGAGAAGAACAAGAACATGAAGCCAGATGAGAAAGGTAAAGAAAAGGATAAATAAATCAGAGATCAGATGAAGAAGACTTGGGTGAAGAAGAGTGATGATAATGTAGGCAATGGGTCCATACTTGATTCCTATGTTGGAACCTCATCTGGTAACTAAGCTAAGGCATTCAGCCTTAGGGGGAGGTTTTCATGAAAAATCTTACAAACCCCCTATTGGAGATTTGTACCTAGTTTTGATAGGTTGTATATGTTTATTTGATGATTGCTGATTTAGTGGAAGGTTTTCCGAAATCGTTTGATAATCCGTAAAAGATCTCTTGAAGATCTGTTTATATGCAGAGTATCTGAAAGAGCTAGGGTTAAGATAATTTATTATACCTAAAAGTTAGGCATGCAAAGAATAAAAAGTAAATTAAACTTTCATTTATCACTTTGCATTCAAAGTGAGAGAGCATAAGAGCACAGTGAAGTAGAATTTCCAGAGATTCAGAGCATAAAGAAGATTTGTTGTGCGATCTTGGATCCGGTTGAAAGGTATTTATCAGTTGACACTTTCTCAGTTTGAAGCTTAAATTTTTTAATATGGCATCTTCTGGTATTGTGACCCCATTGGTGGTAGATGTCTCTGAAAGGGCTATACTTAATTTTAAGAAGCATCCATATAAGTCAATGGAAGATGATCTGAGTGGTGCTTTCTCATTAGTCCCATGCATAGTTTTGCATGTGGAAGACATTAGGGATTACATTCATTGTAGCATTGAGAAGCTCGAGGATGTCCAAATGATGAAACTATACACATAGGACATGATTGATGGAATGGGCAACTTGAAACCTGAATTTAAGTTGATTGAAGAGAAAAGTTTTGCATAGTTCATTAACTTTCCAGTTTTCGATGAAATTGAGTGGGTATGGTACATTCTAAGCATAATGCATGATGAGTTCATGTGGCTTGAAAAACCCCACAAGATTATCCAAAGTGCAATTAAGGTAGTGACTTGTTTAAGCTCAGTCAGTGAGGTGCCTGCTTTGAGGAATGTTAAGAATCAGACGGTAACAGAGGCTGTTGATTCTCAATTTGACAAAAGGTCGATGACAATCAATGATATTATTGAATATGATGTCAGGTTCTCATCAATGGTGATGGGATATAAAATGTATCATTAAAGCCGAGATATTTTAGTATCCGGTATGGCCATCTATGCGACATATCAGATATTGAAGGAAGATAAGAAGTATGACTTATGTGAGGTACTCTGAAATGAGCTATTGATAAATTTGAAGAAAATCAAATAGGATAAGAAGTATGTATTCAAATTTGGAACCCTAATCATATGTTTATACTTCTATTTTATGAAAGAGATTCTGAGAGTAGGAAAATTTTAGTGGGCCTATGACAGGCAAGTGACAGTGCAAATAAAAGAGACACTTCAAGGTCTCAGATATTCTAAAGTCTAGAATGACATTCTATGGGGATACATCAAAACATTTCAAAACATGATGCAGAGAATAGAGATAATTCCTAAGGAGATAGTGGAGAAATATCATGATACAATTTGTTTTATGGTCAATACTGACTAGTGCCTTATGGAAAATGTGGAGCCCAGAATTTCAAGGATCATGCATATGGGGTATGAGGTTGAAGGACATATTCTTGATGCATATGCTCAACACTTGTTTAGAAAATCGATGGATACATCAGAAGAGAGGTTTGGAACCTACAAGGAGAAGAGCTTGGACTTACACTCTAAGTTCAAGAAGCCTGAGATTCAGAAGAAAGTCAGGAAGGAGGTAGAGTAGCTGGAAAAAAGCATGGGAATTACCAAAGAGGCAGTTTGGAGAGCTAGAGAGAAGAACATTCTTAGTGAAGAAGATATGATCAAACTGAAGAAGGCTAAATCATAAGCCCCTGCCCTTAAGCCTAAGCAACCAAGGAGCTCTGCACCCTCATCCGGTGATAAAAAATTTGTGAGTTCTTCTAAGCCCCAGGCCAAATCATCTAGTGAAGGAAAGAGGAAGCGAGGACAAGATAGAGTATTCATTCTTGTTGATGTGGAATAGATAGAGTTAGATGAAGTAGTCAAGGAAGTTAAAGCCAAAGATACTAAGGCCCCCAAGATCTCAAAGGAGAATCCTTTTGATGGTGTACTAAATCTGGTAAGAAATATAAGCCATCTGAACTTGATGAGGCATTAAAGAAAAAAGTTAAGCCTCCCATGTCTTTGAATGAGATTGTGAAAGAGTCTGTGAAGAAGGGTAATTTGAAACCACTATCTGAGTGGTATAGTAATTTTGATGAGAATGGGAAAATAACTTTAGAGGAAGCAACTGTAGAGTATCTAAATGTATATAGTAAGGCTCTAATTGAACTTATGTCAGTTATACCCAAGAGCTTGTATGAAATTTTGGATGCTAGGAGATAAACGACAAGTAAAGAGGATGAGAGACTAAAGGAATATATATTGGTCAATCTATGTTCAGTAATTTTTAAGAAAGAGATAGAAAGATTGCTCAAGTTAGCAAAGAATGAATTCATAAGCAAGCACAAAGTAAATAAGATCATGCTTAGGAAAATAGATGAGGTTGCAAAGGAAACTGAGAAAATTTCCATTTTTTTTTGTTAGATAATCAGTATGAAGTCAATTTGGCAAAAGGACAAGGAGAATCTCATCTGGGAGAGAAAAACATGTCAGATGACACTTCTATTCTAGAAGTTTAGACTGTTGAGCAAGTAGAGGTTCATGTCAAGGTTGTGGATGATGGGAAAGTAGATAAGGGTAAGGACACGAATGATAACTCTCTGGTTAATGAAAATAACCCTCTGATTCATGAGAAGGAAGCAGATACATAAAAGGTAGAAGTTAAGGTTGAAACTAAGGCAAGAGACACTGAGGAATTAGCAAAAGGGAAGTAAAATTATGTAGAGGAATTCACTCAAGGCCCCATCAACCTAGCTTCTCCGTCCCTTGTCCAAGTGCTCAAATTGGCTATATTTTCTCAAGCCAAAGCTAGTGAGGACTTGCTAAAATCTCACATAGAGGATAGTGAGTTGCTTACTATGGCATCCAGTGTTCTAGAGAAACTCATGCCTTCATTTCAGAAGGACTCATCAAACACTCCATCCGGGCATCTCAAAATTTTAATCAACTTTGTGGACAGTCATTTTTAATCTTTTGAAAAATCTGTTGAAGAGAAGGTCTGCAATGAGTTCAATGCTAGAAGGCTCCAGACACTAAAGAATATGATTGTTTATGATAGAGTCTCTTTGGATACTTGTGTAAAGGGCATTCAAGATGCACTATCTGAGGGAGGAAATGTTTATAAATCATGCCTAATGTTGTCTAAGTTCACCAGGGATATTGAGAAAAAGGCTGAAGAGCATGAGGATCAACTTGCCTAGATGTCTCAGTCCTTTGATCCCTTATCAGTCTCCTTGAGAAGTCACAAAGATCAAGTAATATCTTTGCTTGATAAAATCAGGAGTTTGGGTCAAGAAAACGAGAAAAGAATCGATAGAGTGTGAACTTAAGAGTCTCGTTACTCCCAAGTTGGATGTCATGCTTAGTGGTTTGGAAGATGCTCAAAGTGCCGTGAAATCCATGGAGCCGATAGATCTCAAGTCAGCTGAGACACTTGCATACCTTCTTAGTGGGTTTATAATTGTATTGGAGAATCTCAAGAAGATCTGGGATATCTACCTAAATTCTTTCAAGAATTCCTATGCATACATCTTCAAATTTTTGTGAGTGTAAAAGGACTGTGTGTACATACATAAATAGCATTTTTGGCTTGAATTTTTGGTTTTGGGAACTCTACCTTTTCCATTTATGTCAAAGGGGGAGAGGAGACAAGTGAAAAAAATTTATTTTAGGGGGAGTTGTTGATTTTTAGAGTCCGACAGTTAGATTTTTGGTTGCAATGTACAATATTTTGGTTTTGGTTCGACACTTAGTCATTTTTCACTAAGTGCTGCCATCAATGCCAAAGGGGGAGATTGTTGGAAAGAGACAATGCATGTATGTCCAGATGTTGTCATTGTTGGCAACTAGAGCCAGAATCCAATCCATGGTCCATGATTAATTCATATTGAAAGATTGATTGAGTATTTGTGAGGTCCGGTGGATAGAACAAAATATCATGTAGTGTTCAGTGTTTTGACTAGTGATTCATTTGTGTTGTGTATTTTGTGTTTCAAATCTTGGAGATGCATTTTGGTCATGTAATATGTCTTATTCCATGTTTATGGTCTTCAGTGATGAGTTTTGTGTAAGTGGGAAGATTTGGTAGACTGGTTTTTGTGTAGAACAATACTTATCAGCAGTAACGTGTGAAGGTTCATTGTGCGGATCGTGCAGAGTGATTTTAGTGGGTGTTTGTGTGTTTGAGGATGATGAGACAACATGCAGGAAGCATGTGGATAATATTTTTTGGTCTGCATGATTGGTTTTGATCGGATTGAGCTGACTTGCATACATGTTTCATATTTTATGTTGTGTTCATGAAGCTGACATAGTGGAGAGTTAAATTGGTGATGTGGGTGTATGAGATAGGTTTATTGGATCATTTTGGCGATTAAAAAGTGTGTATGAGTGATTGTGCACAGTTTCACATGCGTAAGATGATGATTTGTGCTTCGGTATGATGCAAAATATCAAAACAAAGCAGTGTAGTAGAATTGTGTAAGATAAAGTGTTTAGTGCTTAATCGGAACTGTACTTAGGCATTTGTTGATGCTAATTAATAGTTCAAATCTTCTTGTAATAATTTGTAATCATTTTGTTAGGCAGTGATCCTTTTGGGGTTCTAACCCTTATTGTAATTGAGCAGTGAGCTCTAGGTAGTGTGCCTGAATGCATGTGCATTCCCCTTATGTAATATTTTTATACTTCTAGTAGAGTGTATTAATATCATGGGTTGGAATCCCACTATGGTTTTTCCCTTAACCAGGTTTCCACCTAAAAATCTTGGTGTTATGGTGTTGGTGATCTTTGCTTTGTGTTTTTGCACTTTACATTTCGTCATTTTCATTAAGTGGTTGAATGAACAAGTTATCAAAGTTATAAATTGTAGAACACTTATTTACCCCCCACCTCTCACTGTTCCTTGATTCCAACATTGCCAACTCCTTTTCAACTCTTTCTTTCTCCTCAAAGATGTTCTTGAAGTGGGCCTTATTCCAACTTTTTAGTTTATTTTTAACATTTTTTTTTTTTGGTCAATTAGTATAATCAATGGCTATTACCAACCTTAACTTCATTCCACCAAACAACGATTAATTCTTTTTGGCTTGTATCTCTTAGCCAAATATTCTCAAACTTAAAAGGGCATCTCTATGGAGGTCTTTTAGGAGTAAGTTGGAGCTAACCCAAATAAACCTATAAATTATGGAAGAATGTAAGTCTCATGTACAATGGTTTAATTCTCCCATTTTTTCAATATTGGCGAAGCCTTTCCTTCTATTTGTTTATGTGTAAATACTATCAATTTGTTGGATGTCCCTCAAATGGTTCTACTCAACAAAGATTTAGAATTCTAATTGAAATTGGGACAACTATGTCATTCCAACACATTTTTTAGAATTGCTCAATGCTAAATTAAAGTCTCCTACTACAACCACCTTTTCTCATTTAAGATTTTGTAGCTTCTCATAAATTTGTAGCCAAACTACTCTTATGTTGATTGATGAGATAGGTCCATGATAGACATTAAGTATAAAAAAATCTCAATTAATTAGAGAGCCTTAACCTTGATTTGCTGCCAATTTTGATTATCTTCCACCCATTCCTAGCCAACTTAACTAGGTTCCTCAAAAATATGAAATTGCCAGAAGTACCACTAGCCCCTACATTAACTCCTTCCCATTGTCTCCAATTTCTCATTCTCTTCCCACTCTCTTCGTGCTCTCCTCTAGACACCACTTGATCTCCTATAATAAAATTGTCTACTTTGGCTTGGTCTATTTGGTGCTTGACCAAGTACCACTTGTTAGGGGTATTAATGCCACTAACATTCTATGTTATGGCCTTTATTGCTCCTCACAAAGGATGATATCCTTCTCGAATCTCAATTTTATTTTCCCTTTGGCATTTTGTACTTTCTCCAAATTTTTTTATTTGTCATTAGTCCCCCTTTTCCCTTCCATTTTATGGTTATCTCCTTGATCTTGCATTGAGACTGTTCAATGATCCTTTCATTCATGATTTACCCTTCTTACTTCTCATACTTACTATCCTCTTTTGATGTAGATCCCAATCCTACCTCATCCTCCACTAAATTTTTTGCACTATCACTTCTAAGCTTAAAACCTCTTTTTATTAATCTGGCCAACTCCTCATCCCCACTATCTCCTTCCTTCTCTCTAGGGTTTAGATCTCCCTTGCATACAAGAAACCCTTACCTTCAATTCCAACTTGTAGTAACCCTACATGTCTTACTAATTCCTCTTCATCCTTAGCCTTCTCTTTTCCACTCACTCTTGATTCAATGGGGTATGATAGAATATAAACATCTATTGCTCCTGCCTACAATTTTCTATTTGCATGGTCTAATTCTAGAACCACTCTCTTGGCTTCTACTTCCATTCCTTTGGATAGATAGATAGAAACATCCTCAAAATTTTGTAGAGGTTTTTGTCACTTCCTTTTTGACTACGTCTACTTGGGATGAAGTCTTACCTTTGGAAGACTCCCCCACAAAAACTTTGCACCTCTTTCTTTCTTGGGTTGGTAGATCCACCAATCCTTTCACCTCAATATTCCCCATCTTAGGTAGGAGCTTGTTGGGTGATTTTTTTAAAAACTGATGAAGGCTTACAAAATGTGGGTTTCGTGACCGTACATGAAACAATATCTCTTAGAAGGCAAGATATGGTTCCTCCTACTTATAAGGGAAGGCTCCCCCTTTCTATTGAAAATCTATATCTATATTATTCTACCGGCTAACTTTACACTAATCCCAGATAGTACAAAAACTTAGTTATCTTTTTTAGAACAATTCTCTTCAATTCTCTTTTTAGAACATAGTAACAAAATAATTATAACTTGCAGTAATCTTAAGAATTTATGCTAATTGGAAGCAAAGTGTCCATAAGAGTACAAAGCCTCCTATTGATCCCTTTTTCTGAAAATTACTTAGGGACGAGAAAGTAATAATAAAGTTCAAAGTCTTATTTTTATCACTATCATATCAACCTTTACAAATAGATGACTCTTTCTTACAATAAACTTCCAAGTACAACCAAGCAAAATTAACCAAGAAGTTCTTGAAAGCTCAAAGACTTTCCATGACTTCCTATAAAGCTTTGGGAACAAAGATGAAATGTGTGTAGCTCAAAGACTTCAATGTACACTTCACCTTAAATGCACAAACATAGAAGATACAAAGAACACAAAGACTGCAAGTTATCACTTTTCTTGAGCATGCAACATTAGCTTCAAACATGATAAACAACTCAAAGACTACAAGATCAAGTTTGACAATATAACATTAATTCTAAACACAATAAGCAACTCAAAGACTACAAGATTGGGTTTAAATCTCTTTTAAATAACACCACAATACTCACAATCAACTCTAAATAATGTCGTCACATTACAACTTGTTCCAACACAAAGATTGAAAGCAACTTGTCTCTTTTTTTTTATTGCAATTTGATTTACATCTCAAAACAAAGTTTTAGAGTGCTTCCCAAACTGACACAATTTTGTTGCATTTCCAAAAGATTCATATAAGATCAAAAAGATCAAAAGATCCTTATTATAGTGAAAATCCTCATATATATAGAGGAGAGGTGCATCATGAAACTAGGAAAGTTACAACTAATTTGTGACCAAGTCAAAGGTAGATTCCTATTCGACTTAGGACACATGCAATCCTACATGTGTACTAGTGCATACATAGAATAACACCTGAGGTGTCAATTGATATTACAAAATGACACTTTAAGAAATTACAAAATGCCACTACACTAGAGATGCATAAAAACAATTGTCTAAAGACACATCTTTATTATGATCATCCTTCAGAAAATCTTCATATTGTTTCCAGGTAGCTCGTATTTTAAAATCATTTGGTGTTCACAATGTTTGATGCCACTGGGGATGAGAGGAAGAGCTGACAAGAGTCTTGCTTCTTGAACTTCATTGTCTTTTCCTTGGAGATTGTTCTGACATTTGAATAGCACTATAGCATTAGGAAATCATCCATACTTGTAAGGAGCAATCACCAACCATCTTGACCATTTGAACTAAGCAGGATCATGTATGTGTTAAATTTGGTGCCATTAGGGTTTCCAAAACCCCCATTGTATCATGGTAGATCATGTGTAAATCGGGTCTATGACCACAATTTATGTGTGTGCATTTAGTGTAATTCAAGTTCATAAACCCGAATCACACTTTTGACAAAATGTGGTTCTCAGGTGTAATTCGGGTTCATATCCCCAAATTGCACCCTAGGAAAGACTAAAAATAGGTGTGGGTTGAACCTATAGGTCTGAACTACACTTATTGGGTGTAAATCAAAACTAGGTGTATGTCGGACTTATAAGTCCGCCCTACTCCTTATAAAGTGAAGCATAGTATAAGGTGGGTTTATAAAACTGCCATACACTTGAAATGAGGAAATCACAAAACAAGGTGTAAGGCAGGTTCATAAACCCGCCATACACTTGGCAAAACAAAAATAGTGTAGGCGGGTTTATGAACCCACCTTACACTTTGGTATGTCTCAAAGTATTGCGAGGTGGATGGCAAGGTCATCGACCCGCTATGCACCAAACAATGGTAAGGGGTGCATGGCGGGCCTACGACCCCAACATGCCCTGCCTACACAAAAGCAAAGGCAAGGGGTATATGGTGTTGTTCAGGTTCATAGGCTCACACAAAATGAATAACATGGTTTAGTTCGGGTCTACCAACCCGAACAACACCAAAAATATGTAAAGCAAATGTGAGGAGGTGCAATTTGGGTTTGTAAACCCGATTTGCACCAGGAAGACTAAATGGTGTAATTCAGGTTTACAAACTTGAATTGCACCTGGACACTTAGAATTTACAAGACACAAAAAGACCAAGAAACTTCAAATGAGGGTTTTAAGGTAGGAAATCACACATGGGAAATGACACAAATTACCTAAAAAAGTGCACATAGAGCATATAAGCTACAAATGAGCTATAAACTTGTAGGGTCACCCCAATTTCTCCAAATTGGGGATAATAGAACTTCATACAACCCTTATTCTTGTGTCCTTTTTGTAAAGTAAGCCATAATATCACAATAACATAATTCACTTTGAAATACACATAATCAAGCATAAATTAATGTCAAGTATTCAACATACAAGATCATAGACATGAAAATATATTTTGACATAATGTTAGAGTACATAAGCCAAAAAAAGATAAAACATAAGGAAAAATACACTTTTACAATAGACCACAAGATCAAATACAATGAATACATAAATAACAAATCATGAAGAACACCTTGATAAAAAACCCAAATATATGTCTTCCTCGAGCGTTCCATAGGTGAGGAAATCGTCAGAGCGTGCATCCACCCTACCATGAAGTAGTTACACTTCCTCATATTTCTTCCTAACATGAAGAATGCTCAACCCAACATGAGGAAGACTAGCAATGCAAATCTAGTAGGAGTAATGCAATTTGTGTAGCATGATATATCAACATTTAAACACTAATGTGACAATATCATGGCTACACAAGACGAATACAATATACATTGTAAGACAAAAGCAATAATCTTTGCTTAACTATCTAAAATCATTTTGAGATCACAATTCTCAATCATATTTATTTGAAGAGGTAAACATAACACAACAATGCATTTACACATGAAGTCAAAGATTATTTCGATCACTCATTGCACTATGATTGATTACATAACTATTGATATTTGAAATAGATCATTTAAGTACATATATTTCATACCTTTTGTATGCTAGATTGCATATATTCTTAAAGATATATGCAACAACCAATTCATGATTTAGTAATAGATACCGACAAAATAAAATGTAGAGTCATCACTTTCCTAATCCTATTCAAGGGTTTCAATAAACATCAATCATTTATAGAAGTCGTCTATTATTTGAAATTCATCAATTTAATAATATAAAAAAAAAATATTAAGTATGATATACAAAGATAATCTTCAACAAGTCATAATTTGCTAAAAGTTGAAAATCAATAATCATTAAGATTATCTAGCTAACCATGACATTCTACAATCTAGACAAACTTACTCAAGTTGACTCCAAAGACTTATTTCTTACCCAACCTTAGGAATATTTCTTAGCCTATCTACCAACTAGAATGCATGTGATTTTTTATTTCTTTATTATTATTGGTTAGTTACAAGATTTAAAGAGGGAATTTTGATTTATTATAAATCAATACTATATCTCAATCTATAAATCATAGAGAAAAACTCCATTGATTATGTATAATATTATTTAAGAGGAGAATAAGTTATAATGAAAGTCTCTACAATTTTAACAATATTACTATTTGATCATTCTAATTGAATGACAATTTCAATAGATTTATGGAAAAATATGCTCTTTTATATCTAAAGATAAAACTATTCTATAAGTTTGTTGTCTAAACTATCATTTTCTTTAATATTTTCAATCTATCCAATACTATTAAATCACTACATATTAGTACACTACTAATGTCTAATAATCACTTTGACCCCTTAATTTTCATTAAAATGAAATACAAGTCAAACATATTACCCATAATAAGGCCAAAATATAGATATAACTATAAGATTGATATCAATAAATTGTAGATTTATTTTTATATTTGTTCACCTATTAGTTATCAGTCATCTTAATATCAACGTCTATGGTTAGGATATTTATTAGTTCACAATCTACAATTTTTCAGAATATATTTTACTATCCACGTAATCATTGCACTTATTTTTGATGCAAGTGATAATTATGAAATAGATCGCAATCAAGTCATAAAATTCAACTCTAGAATCAGAGAAGGTTTAAAAGCATGAGCTTTATTCAAATATTAAATTATAGTAAAGAAAATAATATATCTGATGCCATAGGAAAAAATTGGACTAGGTAACAAATGATTGATAGCAATTTCAATCGATAGGGTTAAGTTGATGCACACGACTATATTAAGAAAGGGCGAGATTAAATGAACAAAAGTGTAGATTTAGCATGTAAAATACATGGTATGCACAACATGAAACAAAGTAATTTCCAAAGATTGAAGATTTAGGAAAGATAAATCCACAATTCAAATCTAATTTTAAATCTATAAATAATGATGACATATGATTGTAAAAAATAGACAATCTAGAAGCTCATAAATTAATAGAAAAGATCATTGGCAATGGCCAGTAAGATGACTGCTACACGATAAATAATTTTAGAACCTATATGATAACTAAGAAGGCTATCTTGGTTAATGGTCACAATGGAGATTTTTATCTCAAGACTCATGAGATACTATTTGATCTTTTAAGAGGGATGGAGGCCATGAAAATTTGAATTTCTATGTCATAATTTCAAGGTACAAAGTTGCCTACAAGGATACTGTGGACGATGAACGACTTAAATCACACACACTAAGCTCACACTTCTAGTTGCGATAATGTCTAGGGATAGGTCAAAAAGGCTTGTCATGGCTTATATTAGCTTGCAAACTATATTCTAGAGTGACGATTAATTGAGGATCCTTCACCTCTCATGACCTCCTAAAGCACTACTAGTTGCATTCTTTCTTTCTTTTCCTCTGGACACATACATTCAAAAGAAGAATTCAGTGTTATTGAAATAAGAATCTATAGACACCTAAAATTGTCCTACCTCTACGAACATTAATTTTATAAAATTTTCTTCAAATTAGTTGAACAATTTTAATTATTTAATTTAACTTTATTCCTCTAATTTCAATTCAAAAAAAAAATCTCCCTTCAGTCCCATAATTTAAAAAAAATTTAATTATCGAATTTTCTTCAAAATTTTAATTAAATAATTTATTATTTAATTAATCCTGTTTCCATTCACTTTAATTAAATAATATTTATTATTTAATTAAATTAATTTCTATTTTCTCTCATGATTAAATAACTAACTTAATTATTTAATTAGCTTAAGTCCTCTATAATTTTTTATTTCACAAGGAGGCCATAGACTTTCTCTTGAGTCCCTCAAGCTAGTGTTCCTAAGGGTAATCAATGAGGACTACATAGACACAATGAATTTGATGGGGGATTGATATATATCAAGCATAATTTGAAGATATTTGCAATACTGATAGGAACTATTCTAGGCCTACTTTGAGGAAAAACAAAATATCTAGCTTCGTCCAACTATCGAGACATCTAATAGTATCTCCATAGTGGAGCTAAGCAACTTGCTTTCAAACATGAAAGAGGATAGTATTAGTCATATTTCTACTCAATTGGACACTCTTTATACTAAAAAAAAGCAAGAGGGGCTAGAGGTTACCCTCATGAAATACTTCCCCCACTACAAGCAAAAAAAAGTCTAATTGCAAATGTAGAAAGATTGCCACCATTTTTAAGAAAAAATTGACTTGACTTGAGTTTCAAGCCTTGGAGGATGAGGAGAAACATGTATTCTATATTTCCTAGCATAAGACATGGGAAAAAAAAGAAAGGCATGCTTCCAAACCTATTGTCTTATAATCTTTCATTTCTTGGGTCAATATAAATGATGCACGTTGAAATAATCAACATTGGAATTTAATGGTCAATCTGCAATGGCTAGGTAATGCAACATCAAACTAGATGCCACAACAAGGGACATGGATATAGTAATCTTGGTATCATTTTACAAGATATAGTTAGTGGTAGAACCCATATAATACATGGTAAATTAGTGGGAATAATCTAATGCATCCCACTCGCAACAATAGCCAAACCTAGCCCAAGAGCTTGTTCTTATGCCTAATGCACTTCCTCAGTAGCCAACCATTATGCCCAACCACAACATGCCTACCCCTACACAAAAAAGAGCACTACAATCACCTAGTCAACTTGCACCCGATTATGACAATATTGATCTTGTTCAACAAGCTTACTCTAATGAGGCAACACAATATTCAACTTATATAATTGAAAGTAGTGATGCTCACCTCTACTCAGGAAAGACTCTTGTTGGTCCTACATATCCATAAATCATAGAGTTATCTAATGAAGAACCAATAGTAGATGTCACTAACAATGAACCACCTAAATAGACTCAACCACATGATGAAATTTCAAATAAGGAAACTCCCCTTTTTAGAATGGTTTGCCACTAAAAAAATATCACCCTAATCTTGAATGTGACCTTCGACAATAGTTGAAAAATGTTTGTGTCAAGATTCCTCCCATTCAAGATATTAAGGATGTGCTAATCTATACCAAGAATATCAAGGAACTATGTCTCAAATGTCCAAGGAGAACGTAAAAGGACCCACAAATTATTTATGACATAGGACAACTTACTGACATCATGTTGGGTACTCTAATAATATCAAATTATTCAAACCTTGGTAGCCTATTGTAGATGTGAATATCAATAGGAACCGTAGCAAAAATACCTTGATTGATCTTGGTGCACATATAAATGCCACATGAGTAAGGAGACAATAAATGACTTGCAACTAGTGAACATAAGGCCAACATCAATTGTTTTGTAGTTAGCAGATAGATCCATTGTTAAACTAGAAGAGTAATTGAATGCTTGGTGATAACTTTGGATTCATAGGAATACTCTACTGATTTTATGGTTTTACAACCCAAAGTCATCCTAGGAGGTTATCACACTAGTCATCCAATGAGAAGAAGAAATTAGTTCACCACAACTCTTCCTAATCATGTATAGCTACCTACCTATTTTACACTATGCTTGACAATGTAATGTAGAGATGTGTAATGGTGAAAAATTAGGGTTTCCACCATTATATGTAAAAACCACTAATTTTAGGCTTAGGGACCATTAAATTACAAGAGGGGTGAACCTAATAGGTCTACCCTCAAACCAACAAGGATAGGTCTAAGAATTATTATTAGATTCACCTTAGGGGTTGATTGTCCTCTTTTAAGTTGACTTGTGAGAATGCTAAAATTAGGGTAAAATGTGCTAGAATTGAAGTAAAAACACATGAAAAATGAGTTATAGTCGTGAGATCAAGCCAAGAACCTAGATCTAAGCAATGTAAGAGTATTTAGATATGTTCCTAGAAGGAGCTCCTGAAATGTCGAGACTAGAATGCTCATCGCTCTGGTCCTCTACACTTTTCATCGTCCAAAGGAGAACCTGTTTGTCTCTATGAATAAAGCCAATTTTGAAGATCACAACTCTGTACCTATTCTTGTGCATAGTAGAGAAGGGAAATAGGTTGGGAATAGGGGTTTTCCTTATGTCAAACCCCAATTTTGGAATTAACCATGAAATAGAAATGAAATATAATTGAATTGCAGTAATGGAAATGATCTCCTTTTGAGGGAGATGCTGAATAATGTTTGAAACACTAATGATATACCTCTTAATAGAGTTTTGTTTCTCCACAAGGAATTAGGGTTTCATGAAGTTTTCATAAACATAAAACATGAATATGAACTCCAATGTTTGAATCTTGACCTTACTTCTGCTCCAATGCTTGAGGGAAGATTGATTGATTACTCACTTGAATGCTTGATTGTTTGAATTAATTGATCCAATATGATTTTTGGTTGTTCAAATAGGAGGGGTAGACCTCCTTTTATAAATGCTCATTGAAAAACAACTTAATTTTCCAACATGAGTTGACACATGATCTAGATTCCCGCTGAAATGATGTTACCATTGAGGGGCCCTAAAATAGGCCCTAATTGGGAGGACCAAGGAACCAATGCCTTGGTCCTAACCAATGAGGGACCAAGAAAAGGGGTAAAAAGTGTGCACTATGAAAAAATGAATTCTTTTCATGATGTGAGCAAAATCAGGGCTCCAATCAGGCCTCAGGACATGAATGCCAAGGTGAGGGCCCAAACGAGGACAAAATTGTAAGGGATTACAATTTAGGACACTACATTTAGCTCACTTTAGTGAGAGTATGAGACTAAGCATACTTTTAGTAAAGTATAAAGGTTCGCATTGGAAACTTTCATCAAGTCATCAAAGAGGCAAGATACACCAAGCCCTAGAGGATTTTAGGATCTTGCTAGTTCAATATCAAGATAAAAGGGACAACATAAGAAAGAGAGAGAGAATTGTGACTACTAGCCTATTAAGGATTGCTTACTATGAGTTATGAAAAAGAAAAATACCAAAATTACAAAGAAAAGGCCTAATTTGCAAAGTAACTTGAGTATCAAGAAATATGAAAGTGTGTGCAAAAAGTGAAACATTGAACGGACTATATGCCCCCACATTAAAGAAATTGCATACGCCACAAAGATATCAATTTCTTTGAAGTAGCATGCATCCAAAAGACAAGCACACTACCACAATGATATGCCTCCAAGCAAGGACAAATCAAAGGATAACAGTCACAAAACACATAAGGGTTCTACTAAGTAGACAACACTAGGGACAACAAATAGAAGAAGATTACGAACAAGCAAGAGAGGAGAGAGATAGAATCTACGACATGCATGAAGCTAATCAAGAAAATTGTTTGCCTCTCAATATTGCTAAAAATTGGTCTGGGAAGGCGGAAAAGATGCAAGAGGAGAGACTTCGAGCATGGTAGATTGAGCTACCAAAATTTCCAAACAAGGACCATGCTCTAATGACGAGTCTCTTTGTTTGTTACTAGGAGCTAAGATTAATGCTTGTGAAAATTGTTTAGATAAATCATCGTCAACATCAACAAGTTCATATTAATCACTAGAATCATTTTCATCAACATTGCTAGCATGAACATTATTTGCATCCATCTCTTCACCAATATTAATAAAAAAAAGATCTCTAATAGGAATAGAACATGAACCACCATTTTAATCTTGGAGATTTAGGTTGAACTTCCTCCCTAGGGTTAGGCGAAGGCTAGACAAATGGGATCATGTCAACATTTGGTGTCTTCAGGGAGGAAATGGGTTGAGAAGCAAGTTCATGAGCCTTAGCATGAGGTCTCAGTCAACATTCTCTCACACAATGGTTTATTTTTGTTTTAGTTGAGGATTGTGAAGGTTTAGGATCAATAAACATAGGCTTCTTCTCTTCCCTTAAAGAAGGATGAATAGGAGAAGACCTACCAGGTTGAAAGATAGGGGATGCCAAGTGCTTTCCTTTGTAAGATGTAAGAGGTGAGATTGCAACACATAAAGGAGGAATAGGTGTAGAAGGAGATCGGGTCCATCATGAGGAGGAAGAATAGGTCTAGGATCTCTAGGCTTACTCAAAGATAAGATCATGTCATTCTTCCATTTTTGATAAGATTGAAAAAGGGCACCACTTCGAGGCTTAAGAACTTCAAATTGTTTAGGCCAAAAGTAATCAAGGTCAACATCTCCACGTCTCACCATGGGTTGGTACATGCTATGATTAATGGTTATGATTTTGTCATTATGAGGAAATTTTAAACACTTATGAATAGTATAAGGGATTACTTTCATGGAAGATAGCCAAGGATGTCCCAACTTCACATGAAATTGATTTGATGTAGGAATGATAGAAAAAATGACATCTAAGCACTTAGTACCAACCTCAATGGGAAGAGTAATAGAACCAATGGTAGAGAAATAGAAACCATCAAAGACCTTAACCACCACATTAGAATTATCATATGTGACTTGATGCAATTGTAAAGCATAAAGATATTCTTCAGTTATCACATTCACCATACACACTGGATCAATGAGCACCCCTTGTGAGAGTTTGAATTTGATCTTTGCAGTGATATATATGTTGGACATTTGGAGGAATTGATTATGTGTTGCACTGATGTTTTGTCATTGATGTCAACACTAGCTATTTGGATGCTTTACCAACACCCTTCTAGTCCCGGTAGGTTGAGTGGTTTCTGGTTTGTTTGGATTCGGCATAATCCGGTAGGCTCCGGTATGCTTTGGTTATGGAATTGCTTATTCATGATACTCATGCTCATATTCAGCAAGTTGGTTTTGGTTTGGTGGTCAGATGCTATCCAGCTTGCTTAGAAGCTTGGCTTGTGGTTCCGGCAAGGGTTTCACCAGCAGAGCATTGTTGAATATCTTTGATGATATGCATAAGTGGTGTTGGTACAACTTCTAGTGAAGTTTCAGGATGTTGATGGTGATTGTGTTTGAATCTTGGCTGATGGAGATCATTACTTTAGTGTGTGGACCTATATTGGGTCCCGGTGTATCTAGGTTATGGTCCGACTTAATGTAACGTGTGGATTGGTCCTCTTGTTGTGTTTCTGGGATGTCTTATGTGTTGGATATTATTTGTTTGGTCTAAGGCTGACATGTTCCATAATTATGTAATTGGTTTATTGTCTGGTGGCCGACCTAATTGTTTATGGTCGAGGGTTTGTATATATAGATGTAAGATCTCATTGTAGATCATAGATATGTGGGTTATGGATTTATGAGATTGTCTATGTGAATAATGTAATAATCATTCAGGAAGAAGATTTGGTCAATCATTGGTGATTTGGGTTTATGTAAGAGGATTTAGTCCTCTAGTATTGAGCTTAACCAGAACTGTACTCAAGCATAGGAGATGCTATCATTGCAATTCATTCATTCTTCCAGATTGTTGTCTGGATTTTTATGTAGTCAATGAGGCTCCTTTTGTGATGAGAAGTGTGCTCTAGGCTGTTGGCCTTCTTGCAAGTGGAGGCCCCTCAATTGTAATTCACATATTTACTGTAGAAGTATTATCTGACTGTGGGTAGGCTTCCCACCATGTTTTTTTCCCTTTACCGGGTTTTCCACATATACATCTTGGTGTCATGTGGATGGTATTTATTCTGTGATTATTGTTTATGCTTAATTGGTTTAACTGATATTCTGGTATTTGGTTTAAGCATTCCAATATTAATGTTTTGGTTTCCGGTATTAAAGTTTTAATTGCTAAATGTTTTGGTAATTTGTGACAACTGAATCACCCCCCCCCTCTCAGTTGTCTTCCGGTTATTTGAACTGTCTAACAATATAGTGGTCCATTAGGTGCATCAATACTCTCACTAGGATGAAAGGTAATGCATAGGTTTATCAACAAGATTCACCACATTGTTAGATTCAAGGCCAAGGTCATTGAGAGAAAATGCAAGACGGTCAGACTCAACCACATTAGTAGAATGTGAAGGCAAAGGATTAGTGAATATTTGAATGTTTTTATTAGGAGGAGCTATATTTTTGTTTCCTTTGTCATTCACACTAGCTTTAGATATGGTATTGTTATCAATAAAGTCTTGAATCCTACTCCTTAAGGAATAACACTTTTCAGTGTCACGATTGGGTTGACGATGATATTGGAAAAAGGCTTTGGGATCATGATAAGGTGGAAAAGTTTTGGAGGTATCAATTGGTTTGATAGTGTAAGAATTTGTCAAAATAGCCAAGATCAAGAGCTCAATGAATAGCACAACAAGAGAGACAAAATATTGATAAGAATAAATTGTATTCTAATCAAGATGCAAAATAAGATCAATTGGATCATTATATACAATGTAAGATGATCTTGCTTATAAAGGCAAGACCATATGGATATGTGAGCACACAAACATGACATGTGGCTCAATGAGAAACAAGGGTAGGTGAGGGTAGGTTGGAGAAATATAAAAGTATTCCACATGAGGTGGATCACCCACTGAAGGTGGAATGTAACAACAAAATAAGACCTCAAAAGGTGGAATTTCTCCTAAAAGTAACTTCCCTATGTGCACACTTCCCTAAGTGTCTCATATCCAAACTACTATGAAATGCATTACCATAAGTCAACTTAAGTAAAGTATAATTATGAGACATAATTTACACCAACACCCCCCCTTAAGTGAAACTTAGGGGAATGTAGACTCAAGCTAACAATGCAAGATGGGTCTGACTACTAGGACATGTTAGGTACCCATGTACAAATGAAAATTAAATCAAACCAATGCAATATCTCTCACAAATGGAGAAAGAGAGAAAAAGCCAATGGGAAAAAACTCCCCCAAAAAGAGAGATGAAAATATAAAAAATACTCTCAAAAAAGTATGAGAAGGACAAAAACCCATGTGAGGAAAAAGTTCCCCCCATAAGAGAGAAGAAGAGAGACCAAGTATCCCCCCCTCAATGTAGAATTTGCACCAATGGTAGAAGCTCGAAATTGAATGAAGAAACTGCTCCACAATTGTTGAACAACGTTCCTTACCTTAGGAAGAAACAAAACCAAAGGTGTAGCCATGAAGTCTACCCAATCATGAAGGGAGGATGTAGGAAAAAAACTCAAGATATGTGGAGTTTCTGAAAATTGCTCAAGTGTCCCATGTCAATACTGAAATTTACCCTCTCCAAATCAGGTGTATTGATCCACACTAATAAAAAAGGAAATCCAAGAGCTATTGGAGATGAATATAGAAAATAATCCAATGACTCAAATGTCTCCTCAATTGATAAAGAGACCTCCTCTAAGTGTTGTATATAAGAATCCACAATCATGTCAATCTTGAACAAATGATCATGTAGAAAATGAACAAGAGGGTCAAAGTGTTCCCTTACAATAAATGAAGAAGTAGCATATTCATCAAAGATAAGATGAATGTCATCAATGATGTCTCCCAAATCTACAATGTAGGACTCCACAAACAAACTTGCAATTTCTGTGAAGTAATCATCCCACGAAACTGAATTTGGAAGACAAGGCATACCCTACTACACTGAATCACAAGAAGGCAAAATTGTAGTGATATTTGCATCATCAGGTGCAATAGTAGATGTGATATAAAGAGGAGGAGATGAAATGTTAGTCTTAAGAACGGGGTCACATTTGAGAACACTCAAGTTCAAGTAGTCAAAGTTCTCCTCAATATCTGAATCAACACAAGAAGTGTGATCAACATATTAAGAATCAACCTCATCAATAGGAGCAAAATCTATAAAGGAATACAACCGATATGCATGATCCACCACCCCTATAGCAATAATAGATCTAGTCTCCAAGTCTCCAATGATAACTGAATTTGATGTGAAATCCATCCCTTGTTGCCCCATGAGTGATTTGATATATGGAAAGAAGATTGTTTGTCAAACGGGGTACACACAACATATCTTTGAAGGAGTTATCCCAAATGGCAATAGATCCTTTGCTAATCACAACAATATATGTATGATTGCCCATCAAAATCGACGACAAATTGCAGGCTCAAATGAAGAGAACATAGATTGTGAAGATGCCATATGATGAGAAGCTCTTGAATCTAGAAGCCATCTCCCTGAATCATGACTTGTAGTAGAACAAAGATCTTGTCCATTTCCTTTTGACTGCAATGAAGGGGAATGAGACGAATCCTTCTTCTGGCAAATCAATGTTCTTCTTCTTAATGTTAGTCAACTCATCGATCTTCTTGGTGTGGCAATGATGCTCATTATGACCATTTTTATTGTAATATGAACAAGAAAGCCTCTTCTTATATGATTTTCCCTTAGGTGAGGAAGTATAATGCTTTTTTGGTGGAGAGGAAGATTGTGATCTATCTTGTTGTGTCTTAGGATTGAATTTCTTTTGCTTCTTGTTGTAATCGTTTCCTTGATTATTTTGATTAACCACCAAAGCCATTGACTTTTAAGGCTTGAGAATCCCCATGCTCAAAAAATTTGACTGCTCCAACATTAACATCTCTTTGAATGCTTCAAATGAGGGAATAGTGAAAGAATTGCCCACTGACAAGAGATGAGTTTGGAAACTAGAAACAAATGTTGCATATTTTGATGGAAGCTTTACCAATAAGTTGTAGACCAACTATATATCCTTCTTAACAATGCCACAATCCTTCAAGTGTTCTCTTAGCTCATTTTCCTTGGTGACATAGTCTTGGATTGTATCAAAGTTCTTGGGATCCAACATGGTGAGATCATTATCAAGTTGATAGCCCCTAATCTCATTTGTTTGGCCATACAATTTTCCCAAGATATCCCATGCATCCTTTATTGTTTTACACTTTTCAATGTGAAAGATGAGATCCTTTGATATATACTTCCTCAATGTCCCTATTGCCATAACATTTTTAGTGAGCCATTCCATGTGACAATTAGGATCAACTAGTGCAATAATAGTTCCATCAATATAATGAGTTAATCCCTTTTTCATTAGCTTACTCCATATATCGATTTTTTCATGAGAGATAGTTATGTGGAGTTAAAAGTGGAAATTTTGGAGAACCCATAGCAATAAAATGAAAGAGCACAATGAAAAGAGGGGCACAATCACACAAGACACTGCTAAAAAAAAATAAAAAAAAATCACTCAATCAAAGAAGCCCCCCAAAAATAAAAAATAAAAAATGATGATTTGGCACTTTATACATAGAGCATGTACAATGGGCCACTTGCAAAAACTAACAAAGTGGACTTCTGATTTCAAAATTGCATCTACCTCAAATGGGCTTTAAGAGACTCAATCCAATAATGTAATAGATCTAAACCAAGATCCAAGAAAATCACAAATACCAATAGCCAAAAATGACCAAATATTGCAAGTACAATTTCTACTCAAAATGGTGAAAATATGATAGCATCACGTGAAAGTAGATAAAAAATTATGCACTTTAGAAAAAAATGGCACCTGAAAAGGATGTTGTATGAGCCTAAACAAAGCCTCTGAAGTTGCAAAAATGAGGATTAGATAGGTACAATTGTGAGAAACTGAAAATTTTGAAAAATTTATCCACAAAAATTAGAAAACACCATGACCACTACGAAGAGGACAACAAAATAACCTAAATAAAAAAAATTGCATGAAAAAAGGCCTCAAAAGGAACAAGTTATGAGCCTTCAAAGTTGGATTGCAAATTCAAAAAGCTCATTGGAGAGGGGGTAAATTTTTTTTAAAAATGCTCACGTAGTGCCAACATCATCAGTTCATGAGCCTAAATTTGACGATCATCTATTCATCACTAAATTATCACACCCCCTATGTGGTCGTATGGATGTTGATGTGGCACCATATGGAAGTTGACGTGGCACTGTACAGTCCGTACAAAAAAATTGATGTGGCAGATGGCATGAAATTGATGTGTCCATACTAATGGATGACGTTACAGGATGAATGGGCTCTATAGTCTATTGACATGTTATCCTAATTGGTTCATCTGTTGCCTGTGTGGCATGTTGACTAGCTTGTTGTACACTGAGGTGGATGCTAACAGGGTGACAACTATGCTCATATGATCAAATTAAAATGAGCCACCTCTTCAATGACGTGTGTAGAATCTGTCTACTTGGCCAAATCTATTGGTGCCATGTGTTGCTCTAGTGAGCAAAAATAAGTTCGCGTGGTTGGTGTGGATCTCGTCACGTGGCATTCGCGTGGCACTGCAGTGGTGCATAGTAATTGGGTGTGGCCAGATAAAGGTATGCCATGTGGTTGTGTGGTTCTAGAGGCCATTGTAAGGATTAGTTGATAGGGAAAGCAATGATGCCCACAACGGAGGTGTCGACAAGATGGGAACAATGACGAGGCGGTGTCGTCGTAGAGAAGAGATGCAAGTTGCTGGTGGAGCCGAGGGAGGTGGCTGGATGGAGGGGCATAGGTGGCACCGATGGTGGAGGCCAAAAAGGAAATGGCGGAAAGTACAGTGGGGCCACCAAAAAAAACATCGTACCTTGCAAGAAATGACAACGAGTATAGTATGAGGGGTGGTTTCATGGGACCCCCCAAAAAACATTTTTTTATATATGTTTTTAAATAAATAAAATTTTTACAATTGCATTTAAAAAAAATATGAATTATTAAAATATAGAATATAAAAAAGAATTCGTAGAAAAAATTAAAATGTGTATATATATATATATACATATTTTTTTTTTTTGCAAAATCATACTATATGCCCAAATGGGCAATTTTTTTTTCTCTAAGGCCTCGAATTTGATTTTCACCAAATATAAACAAATTTTTACTCAAAATTCATGGAAATGACCTGTCAGACGCAATGGCGAGGTCGAAATCACCATAAGATGCCCCCAATTTTCCCAGCTCCTCATATCTGAAAAAGAAATGCTCTAAAATGTCTCCAAATAGGCTACTCAATGAAGCCCGAATGGCTCCGATATCGTGTAAGAATTTATCAAAAATAGCCAAGAGAAAGAGCTTAATGAATAGCACAAGAAGAGAGACAAGATATTGATAAGAATTAATAGTATTGTAATCAAGATGCAAAATAAGATCAACTGGATCATTACGTACAATGCAAGATGAGTCTTCTTATAAAGGCAAGGCCATATGGATATGTGAGCACACGAACATGACATGTGGTTCAATGAGAAACAAGGGTAGGTGAGGGTAGGTGAGGGTAGGTAGGAGAAATAATAAAGTATTCCACAAGAGGTAGATCATCCACTGAAGGTGGAATGTAACAACAAGATAAGACCACACAAGGTGGAATTTCTCCTACAAGTAACTTGGACCTATGTGCATACTTCGCTAAGTGTCTCATATCCAAACTACTATGAAATGCATTACCCTAAGTCAACTTAAGTAAAGTGTAATTATGAGAAATAATTTACACCAATAGATAGGAGGAAGTTTCAACACATTCTTTTACAACAATTGTGTCATAATGCTATGCAAAGATTCAGAAAGAGGAGTAAATTATTTTCTAAAATATTTGGATAAAGGAGGCACACCTTTTGTCATAGATGCTACCTAGGTATTGAAGTTCTACAACTTCTTCTCACAAGAATATTATAGGTAGGACTAATGGTAGTTAAATTCATACATAAAGTAGGTAAATTTGAATTGTGATTAAATAATAATTTTATGAAAATGATTGATTAACAAATTGATTAGACAATTTGATTTGTGAATTTGAAAGATAAATGCATAAAGATCAGATCTGAAAATTGTTTTGAAAAACTATGCAACACACAAGTAGATTTTAGAATTATAAATTAGGGTTTTTGTGAATTCAACCACTCAATTTATGAAACTCAATTGAAAATTAGATCTATGAATGCACAATTAAATTTGAATGACATGAAAATACCTAGATTTGAAATAATTAATCCAAATTAGACAACTCACATGCTCAATTTTAGATTTTAAAAATCAGGGTTTTTGTGAATTAACCTCTAAGGTTTTTAAATTCAATTGGAAATTAAACTTAGAAATGTAAATTTGAATTTGAAATGGATAAATACTCAGGTCCAAGAACATAAATAAGAAAATGAAAGTGTAAGATGTCAGGTTCACCAAAATGTAATGGTGAAAAATTAGGGTTTCCACCATTATATGTAAAAACCACTAATTTTAGACTTAGGGACCATTACATTAAAAGAGGGGTGAAACTAATAGATCAAGCATCAAACCAACAATGATAGGGTTGAGAATTCTTATTAGATTCACCTTGGGGGTTGATTGTCCTCTTTTAAGTTGAATTGTGAAAATACTGAAATTAGGGTAAAATGTGTTGGAATTGAAGTAAACGCACATGAACAGTGAGCTACATTCATCAGATCGAGCCACAAAACTGGATTATAGAAATGTAAGAGTCTTCAAATATGTTCCCAAAAGGAGCTCCTAAAATGTTAGGACCAAAATGCCTATTGCTCTTGTCCTCTACACTTTCCATCGTCTAAGGGGAACCTGTTCGTTTTTGTGAACAAAGACAATTCTAAAGATTGCAGCGCCGCACCTATTCTTGCACACAATAGAGAAGGGAAATAGGTTGGGAATAGGGGTTTGTCTTAGGTCAAACTTTGGTTTTGGAATTAACCATGAAATATAATTGAATTACAGTAATGGAAATGATCTCCTTTTGAGGGAGATGCTGAATAATGTCTAAAACACTAATGATATACCTTTTAATAGACTTTTGTTTGTCTCCATAATGAATTAGGGTTTCATGAAGTCTTCATAAACATAGAACATGAATGTCAACTCCAATGCTTGAGGGAAGATTGATTGCTTTCTCACTTGAATTTGAATGCTTGATTGCTTGAATGAATTGATCCAATATAATTTCTAGTTGTTCAAATGAGAGGCGTAGACCTCCTTTTATACATGCTCATTGAAAAACAACTTAATTTTCCAATAAGAGCCAGTACGAGATCCAGATTCCCACTCAAATGATGTTACCATTAAAGGGCCCCAAAATGGGCCTTGATTGGGAGGACTAGAGTTCCCTAAGGATCAAAATGCCAGAGCCCTAGTCCTGACCAATCAAGGATGAAGAAAAGAGGGGCAAAAAGTGTGCATTCTGATAAAAATGAATTATTTGCATGGTGTGAGCAGAATCAGGGCTCCAATTAGGCCTTGAGACATGAATACCAAGGTGAGGGCCCAAATGAGGAAAAAATTGTAAGGGAATACAATTTAGGATGCTACAAGCTTATCTTAAATATGATTTTCTATTATCCAACATAGACTTAATTGTTGATCTTACAGTTGGACATTTAATGTTATCTCTCATGGATGGATTCTCTAGCTACAAAAAAATTAATATTGCACCTAAGGACCAACATAAGAAAAAAACTTACATGTCCTGGGGGAACATTTTTTGGAATGTCATGCCTTTTGGCCTAAAAAATGCTAGAGCTACATATCAAAGGGCCATGACCACTACTTTTCATGACATGATGTCAGTTTAATGGAAAATTATATGGATGACCTCTCGGATAAATCAATCACATGGGAAACCTATTTGGATGTCCTAGATAAGGTCTCCATTTGATTAAATAAGTACAAGATGCAATTGAATTCCAAGAAATGTGTCTTTGGAGTAACCTCTGGGAAACTCTTAGGATACATTGTGTCACAATGAGGCATTGAAGTTAAGCCAACAAAGGTTAAAGCTATCTTATAAATGCCTCCACCAAACAATATCATTCATCTTAAATCACTACAAGATATGTTACAATCAATATCTAGATTCATTGCACAACTTGTCAATAAGTGCCATTCCTTCACACATTTGCTACCTAAGAAAATTGAATTCGGATGGGATGACAAATTCCAACAAATTTTTCAAATACTTAAGGATTATCTCATATCTCCTCCCACCCCCATGTCACCAATTAAAGGAAAATCCCTACTTTTGTACATTTCATGAACAAAAAAAGTGCTAAGGTCACTCTTAGCACAATAAGATTATGAAGGAAAAGAAAGTGCCGCCTACTACATTAGTCGTACACTAGTGGGATATAAGATAGATTATACTGCTATTGAGTGTGTATATCTTGTCATCATATTTTCCTTGTAGAAATTACATCATTATATGCTTTCTCACAAAACAAATCTTGTGACAAAAAAATGATCCTTTAAAGTATTTTATCAACATTGCAGGTCTTAGAAGAAGACTAGAAAAATGGGTAATGATTCTCAACAAATTTTACATTGAATACATTGAACAAAAGGCTATCAAAGGACAAGCTATTGCAGATCAAATCGTTGATGCAAAAATGATTGATAATCACCCATTTATTTTAGACTTTCCAGATGAATCCATCTTTCCCATCACAAATTCAAGATTATGGTAGCTATATTTTGATGGATCATTTACATAGCATGGAATAGGAGTAGAAATATTTTCTTCACATAAGATGATTGCATTCCAAAATATAGCATGGAATAGGAGTAGAAATATTTTCTTCACATAAGATGATTGCATTCCAAAATATTATAAACTATGATTCCCTTGTACACACAATATAACCGAATATGGGGCAGTCGTGCTACAAGACTTAGAATCAAAGTTCAACAGAGAATTCAAGAGCTTTAGGTCTTTTGTGATTCTCAATTAGTCACTTGGAAAGCAATTAATTATTATCAAACAAAATATGTAACTTACTTGATGACTTATAAGAAGATAGTTGATGACTTCAAGAACTATTTTACAAAGATCACTTTTGAGAAAATTCTGAGGGATAACAACTAAGTTGTTGATGCTATGATCACCAGTGCTTCTCTTGTAGATAAGCCACTCATTGTGAGTTCTTGGTAAATAATCTCTTAGTCCTTTCATAGAGATCCATTTGTTTGAGATTATGTGTATTGTTGGTCTTGATTCCCCTTGGTATGGTGACATTTACACCTACCTTTGCAATAACACCCTTCCTTGCAATCTTTCCAACAATCCATTTAACATATCTTCATCCACCAAACCTCTTGTTATGTAATCATTGCCAACAATGTTTATTGTAGAGGTGTTGATGGTACTCTCCTAAGATTTCTAGAGCATGAGGAAGTTCAAACTACATTATGTGACGTATATGAGAGTATATGTGGGGCTCACTCTAGTGGTCCAACCTTGGCTAAGAAACTAACGAGGACTAGATAGTATAGGGACACCATGGAGAATATACATATTAGTTTGTCAAGAAATACAAGTTCTATATACATAGAGACCTAATACATGCACCGGTGCAAGATTTACAACCAATTGCAACACCTTGGACCTTTTGTTAGTGGGGGTTCGATCTTGTGAGTAAGATTCATCCTTCATCTTCCAATGCCCATTTATTAATGCCACTGAGTACTTCACCAAATAGATTGAGGCTATTTCCTTTACACATGTCACTAAAAAGAAAATCACCACATTTATCCTTAATTATATTATATGCTAGTATGATGTCCCTATCTTCATTGTCACAGACAATAGGAATCTCTTCAAGAATCAGGACGTTCATTCAAAATCTATTAGAAATTACACATTCAACACTATTTCTCCACTTTATATTATCCCCAAGGCAAAAAACATGCTAAAGTGTCTAGTAAAACAAATTTTAAAATCCTTAAGAAGATAGTCAATGACGTTGGTCATGATTGACATATACAAATCAATCCAACCTTGTGTGCCTATTGTACATGTGTTCACACTCTCACAAGAGACACACCATACTCAATCGTCTATAGATCAGAAGCTATCTTACCTATTGAGTTTGAGTTACCATCCTTACAAGTCTCCTTGCGTGATCTTATCAATGACAAAGACTACCGAGTTTATAGACTTCAAGATCTTGAGTTATTGGATGAGAAAATACAACATGCTTTCAATGACCTCAAAGAATATTAGAAGTGATGTGTTGTAGTTACAATAAAAAAATAAGCCTCTGACATTTGAGGTAGGTGATCTAGTTCTCAAAGAAAATCCCCCAAAATAGTAGGACCATAAAAAGTAGGTCGAATTTGAACTGAATGAGCTAGGTCCTTATATTGTTTTTGTATTTTACAGTTCTAGAGCATATCAACTACCTATTCTCAAAGTTGAACCACTAGAAGATCCTATTAACAACATTCACCTTCAAAAGTACTATACCCAACCCTTCAAAGAATCCCTTAAATATAAAAAAAAACATAAAAAATATACAAAAAAAAACATTCAAAGAATCCCTTCATAAAAAACATACAAAAAAAAAACATTTAAAAATTAAAAATGTGAAAAGAAATAAATTCATGCAATGGTGAAAGCCACTTTAGTACGCACCTTGGGTAAGTACCATGGTAAAAACCAGGCAGTTGACACCATGTGTAGTGACTTTTCTCTTCTCTCCTTCAGGATTCTACACCATTATTTCATCTCACATACACTAAATCAATCCTTCATACCATAATAAATCCCTCATCATTGTCATGGCTTATTATTATTCTACTATCCTTATAGAGTCTTGTCCATTTATCCATAATAAACCTTCCATCACCCTTGTTTCACCCATAATAATTAGTTCATATCCCTAATTGAGGTAATATCCTTAGCCTATTGATGGAATTGGATCCTTGGCACCACATGTTATGAGGAATTTTTCTTGTCTATATTCCTTCTTACACTTCGTAATTCACAATAAAATATCACTTGCATCACCAATCTACAAAATGTTATCCACCTTTCTTCGTAATAGGGCATCCGTTTCATAGACTAAGATTATTCATATGAACTTATGCAACATTGTGCTTTAACTAAATCAATATTTTCACCAAGACTAAATAATTCACATGGATGACAATCTTGTTTCCGTTCACATTATCTACCCTTCGTCGAGACACTATCAAAATATGACTAGATCAAACTATGGCAGGAAACATTTGTAGCATAAGGAAGTGATTGACTATTGGTTTAGCTCTTTTATTTTATTTTGATTTGATCTTTCATGACATTATTACTATGTTCCTCAAGAATTTATTGTTGGCATTGCATGAAGATTGCATTGATGAAGCTAAGTGTTGTCATTGATGTTAATTGTAACCGGTATTGAAGTTGTATTGCAAACCGGTAGTGATGTTGTTAAGCAACCGGTATTGGTAAAGCAGTGAAGGAAACCAATAATATTATGAATACAGAGATCAACCAGGAACCCTAACCCGTTGATACGCAAAACCTTATCCAGTGAAGCTTGGCGAATCGGTTATGTTGATCTATGATCAAATGGTGATCGAAGATGAAGATGCCACGTTAGCAGGATGCACGTGATGAGTTTCAAAGTGATTTTGGCACGTGAAGATAACTGTTTATCTTGGGAATGAGCAAATGCATAGCATGAAGTGGAGAACGTGTGATGAGCTACATGATCTAATGTGTGGTGATCCAGGAGAGGTCAAAGTTGTCTTGAACAATTTGCAGTTGATTGCTATGTAATCCAACGATCATGATTGAACCGATATGTTTGTAATCTCTATGATATTTGTAGGTTTTGTGATGTCTTACCGACCTATTGTATTTGTATTTAAGGTCAATGAGTTTCTTGTAATTGTGTTGGCAAGTTTGGTTAAGTGTGGTAGTGTGATTGTTGCCAAACCAGAAGGAGTGTCTGCAAAATGTTGTAAAGGCAGATAGGAGTAGAAAAGGATCTGACTAAGAAAGATAGTGCTATTTCCAGATCAGCAAAGAGCCTATTGTTCTCTAACCATTACAATAGTTAAATCCCTTAACTGGGTAAGCTTTAACATGCTTGGTACTATTTAAATCCTCTAACCATGTGATCCATTAGCTTGGATTTGAAATCCTCCACTGAGGTTACTCTTAACAGGGTATTGCCTTTAACAGGGTATTATAGTCAATCCCTTAATCAGGTGGTCCCTAACTGGATCTATTCTTAACAAGACATTATTGTATAAGCTTATAACAAGGCTTGGCTCCTAATAGGGAAAACTTCAAAAGAGTTCTGAATACTTGTGGGTATTCATCCCCACCCTGGTTTTTCCCATTTGGGTTTCCACGTGAAAAATCATTATGTCAAGTGGTGAATGATTTTATGGACGTGATTTTGATATTGTTGATATGTTAATTGGTAAATCCACTTAGATATGTTTAGATGACTAGAAGTGATCTAAAATGAGCTATTATTGATGTTAGTGAAGTGGTTTAATGTTTTGGTTAAATGGTTTATGAGATTCGGATTTGTTACACTGTATCATTGATGTTATGATCAATTGGACCTAAAGTTTGACAGTGTAGTTGTAGTTTTTGTTACACTGTCTAAATCAATTAGTTTAGCAAGTTCTTTCTGAGCTGGGATTAAGTTTGGTGAAAGTTTAGTTTGATTTATATCTACTGATTCACCCCCCCTCTCAGTAGTTGACTGGATCCTTATTGCTTCATCATATTATCATTTATATGGACTAGAGTGGTTGGTATGGGACATGATCACCTAATTGCTGCTTATAGATTGTTCCTTAGTAACATTATGACTTGTCCTAAGACATGGTTGTCTATGATCATCACAAACCTATGAGTATAGTGTGAACAAGGATATTCCTTTTTTGTGAGAGTCTTTTGTCCATACAAATGGTATGAGGATTGCTTGGGTCTAACTCATATCTAGATAGTCACAACTGCTTGCCCTAATAAGCTCAATGGTAATATAGCACTTAAAAATTCATACAAGAGCTCATCAATCCCCTGTTTCTCATCAATCCATCTTCACTCATTTCTTCTATGGCCAATCAATCATATTCTCTCCCTTTTCTTGGTAGTCTCGTATCAATTGACTAAATATATGGACACACCAAAAATATTAGTGGCATGCATTGCATTAGACACCATCCTACATCATCATACATTTGGACTGCATATCATATAGTGTCTCATCCTACACCCATAATAGTTATCTCATACTCATAACATAATAAAAATCATAATCCATCATATAAAATCATGCATTAAAGATCCATGCATACCATCACATCCATTATTACATCATAAAAGCATTATAATTGAATCCATATATAGCATCATAGAATCATATCACAATAAACATCTCATAATGATCAAAACCATCATAAGTCCATGCACATATCCATATAGATAATCATACATCAAAAGTAAATCATGATAGCACATGCAAACATATAAGATTATATGCATCATAGATTCATCATATAGAAGATAAGTGCATCCATAAGCATCACATATGAAAACATGCATATCATTTCATCTCATATATATAACTAAAATAATAATAAGGTGTCAGATATAGTGATTTCATAAATTATGAATAGCTAATAGGAGCCCCAAAATCATGCCTTGTAGGTATCTACATCTAACAAAATGATACATAAGGACTTGAACAAGCTATGCTGAATTCCCTCCCTCCAAACCAGCTAGTCTCGAAGCCTACTGAGATCTAGAACACCTTGCACTTCCTAACCCTAGTGGTGAAGATGGAGCTCCTTCTATCAATCCTACCCCTTCTACCGACCCTAGTGCTCTCTATGGTAGATTGGTTGGTCCCATGACCCCTCCACTATTCCTCTAAGCCCTCCTCATCAGCTTCCCAAAAGAGCTTTAGTGATAATTTCTCATATGCTGTCATGAAGGTGCCACTAACTCACATAACTATCACTAATAGTGAGCATCCTACCCATAATGGAAGATAAATGCCATGCTCATTTCCACATTCCCTTGTTACACTGACATATAACATGCTGAATAATCTCCTCTACCATACCATACCATTGGATTGTGGTATCTCTCTCATTTATGGCCTCCTATAGTTGTCATCTCAAAGATGATATATCTCCCTGCAGAATCCCTATTTGATCATCTCTAGCTTGAATCTGGTCCAATAATTCTTTTTGCCATCCATCACCTCCCTAAACCTATGCCTCTAGAATAGGTTGGTTCTAACCATCCCCTCATCATTTTCTCTAGGTCATAGCCTAAAATATGCATATCCCTATCCTCAAGTACCTATTCTTGATCTTGACCATGTGCTTATAGACCTAACTAATTCCAAATATGCATTCCTTGTGATCTAACCTAGGGCACCCCTCATCCTCATGGTGATTGTAGTGGTTTTTGTGCTACCTTTCCCTGCCCCTTATCACTTTCTCCCTCTTACTCCTATATCACCTCCTAGCGATTAGCTCATCCTCCACATCCCCTATGTAGGCATACATCTCTCTCGACCCTATCAACTATGGGAATGATTATGTAGAAAATAAAGCCTTGAACTTAGGAATCATCCATACATCAAGTATTCCCCTCCTCAAATCCCAAGCTATTGAACAAAGTGACAAAATTTTTTCTTAGGCCTCATCAGAAGAAAGGGTGGGACCCCCTTGGGGCATCTCCTGTATTCTCCATGCAAACTTAGCTAATCTTCTCAGTGGACCTTATATGCTCCCAAACTATTAGGATGCCTGATCTGGTAGGTGTTTCTTGAGAATGTACTATACCCATTCAATGAGGCATCGAGTCTCAAAAAAAAAGGAAGCTTGGAATGACCATCCTCCCAGTCCTTGCAATGTAGACATGGCCTCCAATAGACTATGTTGATGTCATCAGTAACATGTCTCTACTACTCCATCTTTCTTAGCTTAGGTTGAGAAATGATCATTCTATACATGTGTATATAAGTTGTCCTACCCCTCAAAATGTCATGCAAACTAGTCTCAAAATTTCCATTTGCTTATAGGCCCATATGTGGAATACACCTGCTACTAGGCTGGAACCACCCATGTAAACAAAGTGACGAAGGTCATGGTATAAATGTGCCAATAGACATGGATCCCAAGTGAAGTGAGTCCCATCCATAATCATGCACATTAGTGTGTGGTTCCATCCAATCCTAAACATATGTGATAGTCTATTGGGGAAAATGTAGCCTCTAATAACCCTTGCTAGAATCCATGGGAGTGGACAACATATTGCCACATCTCTTTAGTTAATTATCCCATCCCATCTCATTGGTACATCCTCATCATTGAATGCCTACTGCAGAGCATCTACATCCCATGTTAATCATATAAAACCAGCTCCCCTATAATTGGTATCCTCAAAATGCTCAAGATGTCCTCCAATGCCATTGACATCTCCCCAATCAAGAGATGGATTGAGCTATGCTCGCTATGCCATATCTTAGCCAATGCAGATAATATCCCTAGATTTGCCTAAAATCTTAGGCATAAAGGTCACATTTCATAGACCAACTAAACCTAAGACCTTGTGATCACCTTCAGTTAGTGATGGTCACATTTTTTTTGTGCATGAAAACCATTCTTGTGAAATTAATGTTACCAAATTAGCCTACAATCATATCAATCATCGTATCAACAAAACCCTAATACGCCACTCAATTGTCTATTCTATGAATTGTGCAGTTTATCCTACCAAATGTGCTATTTAATGATTTAAGATTTAAGAGGTCCCATTTGAAGTAATTAATTGAAGAGAGTTAGATCAAAGGCTCTTAAATCAAAATTTCTTGGATAGAGCCTCTCTACTTCTAAATCATACTTGCAATTTGGAGTCTCCTTTGCATCTATCAATGCTGATAAAAAACCAATTTTACATTAGCTTTTGGGGGGTCAAATGAATTTATTTAGAAGTTTTGTTTTTTTAAGTATTTAGTCCTTATTATAAGATTTCCAAATAGTATAATTTTTAATATATTTAATTTCATTAATATTTTTTTGTTTTATTTCTTATGAATGTAGGTTTTTCACCGAACATGAACTTTTTTGTTCAATGCATTGGGAAAAATAGTAAACTAATTCAAAAAAATTATGAAAAATATCTATTCCCTAGGTATTGATGTCTTCTTTCTAACAAAAAAAATAAAATTGAATTTTGATAAATATAGAACAAGCTATGTGTTCAAACACACACCTATATTATAATTAGTCGGACTTCAAAACTTAATAGAATGAAAAATATTCAACATATCACTATCAAACCAACTACATGCCCTGGGTATTGATGTTACAAACCAAAATTAAAAATAATTGTTTTTATGATTTATAGAAAAAAAGTTATGCATTTCAGGATGCACATCACTCTTGAAAAATGTTATTTGCAGTAAAAAACTACTTTTTGAGGGAGAAGCAAAAATCAATAAAATTTTATTAAAAAAAAATGAAAAAAATATATTTAGAACCTATAGACAAGATGTTACAAATCACTAGTTTACGTTATCTTCAAATTCTTAACGGTTTAAAAGTTATAGGTCTCCGAAAGTGAAGATTTTTTTCAAAATGTTCATCTAAGTGTCAAAGTTGGTTAAAAAGTGGGAACCAATATTGTGAGTTCACCCTATAGTCTTATTTTGTGATTTAGTTAATCAGTGTAGCACTTTCCATCCAACATTTAAAGTTGTAAATGGTCTATTACAAACAACAAGGGGTAATTTCTGAAGCATATGGAAAGTTTATTGTGCATTGATATCACGTTTTGCTACAATTTCCGTCATGAATTTTTCGATATGCTACTAGCGCTGGGTCATCTCTTTGTTGAGTTGTGGATATTCTTGTTAGCATAGAAACACAACTTTAAGATGTTCTCTATGCTTTTGATGCGTATTTGGCAATGTATTTCAGTACAAGTTCACGTGACATGATAGGTTGGCAACCAATATTAGCTCTCCATATTGATATCATTTCTGGGTTGTGGATGTTAGGCCTATTATCATTTCTTGTAGGTTCATATTTCTTTGTACCCATTTCATCACATGATAAGATCGAGGTAGGATGTTCTTTCCATGGAGCTTTATATCGACATTCTAGTTTTGTACCCTTTTTCCACAAGCATGTGCCCTCTTTGCATTTTGTGTGTCTTTGCACACGATTCAGTAACTCTTCATAATCATCAAATGGATTTTTGGCTAATATCTCTATTGTGTTTAGGAGGCATGGATCATCACGTGGAGATCGATATATTTGGTTGTTCCTATGTGTTGTGGCACAAGGGTTCCAAGCGCTTACGTACTTGTCAAAACAATTTCTTGCTTTATCCACATCTTCGTTATTTTCCCAATCTAGCTTGTCCAGGTCTGGTGCATTCTGGAGCCACAAGAACCCATGTACATGTGCGGTTCCTTGGTGTTTCCATTCATATCTGTATCAGTAATCTTTAACACCAAGCAGTTTTTCAATTATTTCTTCACATAATATGGTGAATCTTTGATGTAGGTATAATGATGTTCTACGCGGGTTATTAATTACATTTTTTAGATGGTGTTTATTTGAATGCATGGAAAGCTCCATGTTATTTGAGAGGAGTTGTTGGAGGTCTGGCCACTTTGTATCAGCTATGCTTAGTGTGAAGGAAAGAGTGGGAGATCCTATTTGGTTAATCATGTATGTTAATTCAAGATGACACTTGTTCTAATATGGTCTGGTACCTCTCATGGAAGAGCCAAAGTGTAGTAACTCCTTCGCTAGTTGTGAGTCACGAAGATCTTTTAAGTGTGCGCGTAAAGTCTTAATAGTGGTTGGTAAGTTCTCCTCTACATTTTTTTAATGAAATTTGTTGCAAGAGATTGGCTTCGATGACGCTGATGATGTCCAAATCTTTGGTCATGGAATCTCATTAAATGTAATACATATTCATGCATCTTTACTTCCCTAGTCAATGGTTGCATTTGTAATCCAATTCCATTCGGGAAGAGTGTTGGAAATGCCATATCAAGTAGGCCCTTGATATTATATTTATTAATTGGAGATGAGCCTATTTCTGGTCAGTCAATTATGCTATTTGTGCTTTCCTCTAGCTCTAGTGTTTTCTTAATTATCTATAGTTCACGGTGTTTATTCGGTAGGTGGGATATAAATGACAATGTACTAGTTGTAATATCCTCAACTTGGTCTTCATCAAGGCCATCTTCACTGTTTGCTACCATTACCTCATTGTCCACTTCCATGGTGTGAAGCATGTTTGATACGTCTGTTCTTTCCTCAGGGATTTGGTTTAAGTTGTTATAATCTATTGAGACATCTTTGTAGTATGGGTCATATTTGACTTTGTATTGCAATGCATCCCTAACATGACCCCTACTTACATAAAAATCATAGTAGTTTCCTTAAGCTTGGGGTCTATGAACTATAAGGATGTATCTATGTCTCCTAATTTACGTGGGAGCACACTTGCAATGTTCTGTATGTCTTGTGGGAAGCTAATTGTATGGCCATTGTACTTATATTGGCCTCCAATAGTATGGGTAGCCTGTAATATAGGGTTCACTCTAGCAATGAGGATTTCTTCTACTAGGGTCAATATCTTCAGCATAATAGGTTGCTCCCTTGGGTCCATGTTATTGAGTGGTGAGAACCGGTGTACTCCCTTTTCATTAATGCACCTTTTGCAGGTAAGAGTTTGGCATGATGAGTGTGAAAGCATACCTGGGTATGACTCTTTGCATATATTACATATTTCCAATTTAGAAAGAACACCTATTTTCCTACAAAAGCTTTTCATTACTGTCATGAACCTAGCATTAGCATTCAATCCAACTGTTTGCTTTGTTTGATATCGTTCTTGTACATGTAGTTTTTGGTGAGCTTGAGGATTTTTCATGTTTGCAAATTTTCCTTCCACATGATTAGTTTCATTTTGTTCTATTCTTTTCAAATGCCTACGTATAGCTATTTTCTCCCTATGGTGGGCATAATACGTTTGACTTCTTTTTCGGCTCAGTTCTCTTTGATCTTGCATTTGTTTAGGGTGATTGTCGATTCCTTGAGTGCAGGAGTCAGCCATTTGTTTGAAGTATTCATTGGGTAAAGCATAAACATCTTAACAATAAAGATTTGAACCAAATATTAACAACACAATATAATATACATGGAACATTGCATATTGGAATGCACAAATTACGTATTTTGCAACTATTAAGAAATATTTATTGCCTTTTTTAATACATGTCGAACATTGAATGTTGTAAGGGGACAATTATATATATATATATATATATATATATATATATATATATATATATATATATATATAAGGAAGATTTATTTTTCATTGTACTATGTAGGGGAAATTACATTTTTATTCTATTTACAACTGTATGCTGCCTTTAAGCCCAAGGACTTGCATAAGGGAGATTCATTGTTTGCTATATTACATAGGGGTAAATTATATCTTTGACTATATTTACAACTGTGTGCTAGCTTTAAGGATGGGGGCTCTTATTAGTACACATTTCTTTGATTTTCTCAAGAAGTATAGTGCTCTTTGAGGCAAAATCTAGTTGCTTTGCCATGGTGATGGTAACCTTAAGCCATTATTCATTATTGTATGTTTCATTTATGCATGTTAGGATCAAGAGGAATTGAATATGCATCACATTTTTTATTACCTCTGTGGTGCTTTTCTCTACATTCTCATTGAATTGAAGCATGTATAATATTTCTGTAGGCATGCCCATAAGTTCTGTTGCCCCTTCATCAAATGCAATTGACCATATTGTATCTGTGTGGTCTTGCAGATTTGTTTGGAGGATATATCTGTAGTTACACTCAGACAGGGTCATGTTACACTTTGAACAATACTAAGTTCCTTCTTCGGTCTTGTCTAATCATTTCTTACATGGTTTTCCATTTACTTGGGTGGGACATGTTGGATAGAAAAATGACTTGATTTTATCTATTGTGCCATTGCCTTTACAATGCAATGTAAGGGCTGCATTGAATTTGATGCATGTGCTCGGATATCATTGATCATCATTCTTTGAGGGGTGGGAGAAGGTGTAGCAAGCTGATGCACAATTTCTTGTCCAATGTCAACATTCTGGTTGAACCAATCTTTCAGCTGGGTCAATTCCTCTATAGGAGGGCCTATGAAGAGGCTTGTATTAAATGTTGTACCTATTACTTTTCCATTGAATTCACATACATGACCACTCTTGATAGCAAGCATAGTTGTTTCTTGTAAATAATGTCTTCATCGGAGTCCAATACCTTCCTTTTCTGCCATTACACCCATAGTGTAACATCTATGGTTGTTCGACTCATGTCGAATAACTTAATGGTATGCCTAGGAATCTCTGTACCATCTCTTCTCCTAATCGTTGATATCAGATTGACACTAATGACAATTATAATGACATCAATGGTTGAGTTATTATTTTTGCTAGCTACTTGATCAAGAGTTGTGAAAATGAATCTATGCTTGGGTATGAAAGAGTCATCATTGCAGGCAGTAACCTTTGAATCATCTACCAAGATTATTTCTAGTCCACTGTTGAGTTTGTTGTAAATTTTATTGGCTGACTTTATTGCCCCCTAGATAATGTGTATGTCATGCCAACTTGGATGTTATCATAATAGGTTTTTGCTAGTTCATTGAAAAATGTAACACGTGTTTCAGTACCTTCATTGTCTACAATGTCAAAGCTAAAAACCTAGCTGCTTTCTTTTTCTGTATCATAGTGGTAGATGCCCTTCTTCACTAGGACACGACCCTTGATGGTCCACCTTGTTTGGAAGGGATTCAAATTTTTAATAGGAGTTATTGTCATAGGTGTGCTGCCCACGTTTTGAGGTGGCTTGACCCCAAAAAATTCTTTTTGTCGCCCCAAGCTCTTACATTTTATGGATATGCTTGGCTCTATACTTGCATCACATAGAGGAGGTGTAGTTTGTTCTATCTGGTCTTCCTATTTTACACAAAGGAAGATAGGTTCTCCAACTATAGCATGTGTTGTACATACAATTTCTAGGTTCACAATAACGATCCACCTACACAATTAAACAATAAAAAAGAAATATTATAAGCACTACATTGTGTAAAATGTAAAGTTTCTATGAACTTTGTTGGAATAATAGTAGGCTTATTGACTCAGTGGGAGCCATACGGATTCAGGAAGATGTATTTTGTTAGCTGTATTATGGAGCCAACTATGAGTTGTTTAGAATCTATTCCATTATTATATTTTTGGGCAAGGACGCCTTTTGTTTGTGTACGCCATCAGAAAGACAAACTCTATAATGATTGCAATGCTTGGGTCCATCCCCAAAGTTAGATATAGAAGATATTTGGAGACACGGAGCCATAAGAACAAACCCATCATACATAAGCTAGATTGCATTTTCAGTTAGTATGTCCATTAGATAGCGGATTAGGATGTTGGCTGCAAAACCACAAGCAAACTACTTCATTGCACTATACAACTCTTCAACAATAGGTTGGATACGGTAATGACAATGTACATAATAGACAATGTATATGTATCAACTCTTCGATAACAACATTATCGATAAAGCAAGTAATAACTCCCTCACCCTCTCTTTCTATATATATATGGTAGAGCGCACATCAATTTAGCATAAATCTTACACAAGAATTGTACATCACTTAGTAGAAGCAACAAGAGTGATAGTAACATGTAATGAGATTCCAAAGAGATCTATCTATATTACTACACACTACGTAAGTAGTAGAAGATGGGTAGTAGCTTTGAAATGCACAAGACAAATCTAAAAAAGAAGTTGCAGCCCGAAATAACATTCAAAGTATTGTGAATAAGGCATTAATCATGGAGAGACATGGAGTAACCAAGCCTAAACCAAAAGATGCAGCCACAAGTGTATAAATATCTTGGATCATGTAAGAAAGTAGCAACAAACAACAAAGCTGTAACACATCCAACAATGAGTAATGCTTGCAAAATATATATTACATGACTCAATGAGTATATCAACAGTATAATATGTTCAAAGAGGGTCTAATATGTAGGTTAAGTGTACAATATATCAACTACACAATATGCACAATGGGAATACAATATATCCAATGACAATAGAATCGACCAAAATGCTCAGCTTCAACATGTTCATGGCATTTCAAAAACCAAGCCTGGAAGACAACCCTCGTAAGAGGTTGTTCAATGGCTTTAAAACTGCATATCTTGTATAAGATTAGTTTATCTGGGGATACCAAACATTGTCGAGGAAACTAAAAAATAATAGTTTCATGTCCATGGAATGATGCACACCCTGGAGGTCTCAATATCACAATTCCCTGAGTACGTTGTAATACTATTTTAAGATACTGTATGTAGCCTCATATGTGTGCATGGTTTCTTGGAATATCTCAATTTCGTGGTTTTGCACGTCATGTGCATTTGCACATGCTTGCTTCAAGTCTTCCACAAGCTTGTGACAATGCTCTAACACATTCATTGAGAGCACTTCAATTTTAGTTTGGTGAGATCCAGGCCAATTGACGGAGGTGGAATCCATTTCGGATAATGCTTAATTGTTTATTGGTGTAGGCATCAAATCTGGTGATAGATTCTTGTCTGACACACTGCTAGGCATGCCAACAATATCTTTAGGTCTATCGCAACTATCCATATCTTGTTGGCATGAGGTAATCATAAAGTAAGTCAACATGTTCTCAATTAGTTATTCTCCAATGCTTTAAGTTAGACTATTACTTGAATGATTTAGTACCTAATTTGATGGAATAATTATAAACATTAATTAATTGATTATAATTATAAAGGATATCTAATATCAATCAACGGTAAGATGTTTATACAAATGTAATGAAGTTGCTGCTCACAATTGATTATTTTATAAAGGATAAACCATTATTTGACAACAAAGCTTTTAACTTCCAGAGAGGAAATGTAGATATTTCATTCAGATATGATGAACCTATTGTTGGCAAGGTTACTAAAAGTCATCAATACCTTTTTCATTTGGAAACACAAAGGTCCTTATGTATTCCTGGTGAGGAGGGTTGTATAGCTATTTACTTGTCAACTCAGAACCTTTCATAGGTACAACAATGCAAATGTAAATGTAGTACGTGTTGGAGCTGCTTCTGGTGCCAATTTAAATAGAACAACACTAAGTTGAAATGGTTACTGCTAAACTCCAAAAACCTTTTTGTCTCTTGCTTGATTAAAATACAAATGTGCAGCTTGTTGGTGGTCAGAGGCAATACGAGTGTACAAGTAAAAAGTTACTGGTTAAAAGAATTGTCAAATTACAACAATCCAGATTGTAGTGTTCAATAGTCAAGGAGCCCACTCCAATTTTGAGGATCTCAATTTGAGTTCAATCCCACTTTATATTGATGGGGTATATAACAATGCCTACTGGAAAATAAAAGGAAAAATAGCCAAGACTAACTTTTCTGCATGTACCTACATGGGAGGATCAATATTTGTTTAAACAGATAGTATTAGCTTAGCACATGGAGGACTTATAGTTGGAAGAACCACACATAAGAAACAATGTGATGCAGTTTGACATGCTTGTAACATATTAGTTGAGGGAATTCACCCAATAGAGACTTTCTTGAAGAAAAGCTGTCCCAATAGTTTCCGCTAGAAGGATTGGATCTATATCTACTGTTATTATGAACCCAAATAGACCTAAGGATCCACTGGTAGATTAAAACTGCTGTCTGATCTAGAATATTGTGATGAAACAAAAGTAAATAATGTAATCAATTTTTAATATTTCGAAGCTAGCTAATTCTGAACACAAATAATTAGCTGCCATCTATTAAAATCACTAATATGTATTATATTAGTGAACACGTTACATCCTATGAAATCAATGTCCATAAGGTGGAGAAAGTACACAATTACAAAATTGGACAATGAGAAAACCAAAGGATAGTGACAAAGGTGTATTGATGGTGAATGGTGATCTACTAATACGCGGTACTAGATCTTACATTTGGAGAGACAAACATTTGAATAAAGGAAGATTTTCAAGAATTAAACAAGTCTAAAGATCATGAAAACATTCAGACTGAATAAGCAATGACAACAATACATTTACATGTAAAGTGAGAAACAATTTATATGCATGCTGAGCATAAGAATGTGGCACTATCTTACATTAGGAGAGACAGTCATTTGAACAAAGGAATATTTTCCAAGATTCAACAAGTCTAAAGATCATGACAACATCCAGACTGAATAAGCATATCGAGAATAACCTTCAGACATAGCCTGTAGATGAAATAATAAAGGGGGTATTAGGATGGTTTATCATGCACCTTTGTAAGAACATTATGAAAGGAAAAGGGGGCATGGAGTAAAGACACCAAGAGGGGTATGACAAAGGTGTAGTGCTCATTAGTAGACAAGGTGTATTAGGTGAAATCATGAATGACAACTTATGTGAAGACATTGATATGGAGTAGTGGATGGTCAACATTACGATGACTATTGCCAAATGTGAAAAAGAGTGTCAAGAAGCCTACAAAATAAAGGCCCTACCAAAATAGCCAAGACTCAGAGCATAGAAGCTAGTGGGGGAGGGCAACGTTTGATTAAGGAAACATTGGAGAAATGGTAGCTGAATTGTTTGTTTCTTCAAACTTTTTTGTATTTTGATATTCATTATAATATCTTGGATCCAGAAAGACCAATAGCATACAAATAACACGTGACTATTGATAAGACGTAAGACAAAAACATCATTATTCATGGCATTACAGATAATATTAGGGTATATAAACATAAACTTCTAACGCTCATAGTCTTATAAACTCCACCATAATTTAGTAGGTATAGTAGTAAGATAACTGTGTAAAGTCTATGGCAAACAGTGGACCTAACACAAATGGTAGTCAATATTTCATTTCATATACCAAACACCCACATCTGAATGGTCTGTATACCGTCCTTGGAAGGGTTATCCATGGATTCAAAGTCCTAGACCTAATATCCCTTTACTAAATTATAATATTTTAGAGGGCGGTTTTGATCATTTTGCAGTGGAGGGTTGTCATGGAGTTTTCATGTGGAGAGTCCCATGGATTTTACAAAACCTAATCCAGTAAGTAGATGAAATCAATTTCCCCCTCTTTGATCATCTGAACACTTTGAATCTTTTTCTAAAACTTTTTACAATTGATCTTGTTTTACAAGATGATTTTATTGTACCTGCTGTAAATGGGGTACATAATGTTATGAAAGCTTGCCTAAGAGCTGAATCTGTTAGGCATGTAATTTTAACTTCATCAATTTCAGGTGCTTCTCCAATGAATGACAAGGGGAAATTCACCCAGATGTGCCTTGATGAAAGTTTTTAGAGCCCCATAATTTTCCTTAAATCTCAAACAAATAAGGTAGCTTGGTATATGCTAGCTAAGACATTAGCAAAACAAGAGGCCCTCAAATATGGCCTTAATAATAAAATTGAGGTGGTGCCATCCTACCAAGTGTGATGATTGGGCCTTGGTCTACAACTACGTCTAATCTCTCATCTGCTCAAGTAATATTAGCACTGATTGGAGGTATAAATATATATGTGTTTATTGATAATTATTGTACGATTCTCTATAGTTCTAATGTGACCTCATTTAACAGGAAATAATGGATCTTATGAAGAGCTCAAGTTTACATAATTCATGGTGGGATATATACCAATTGGTCATGTTGATGATACTTGCAATGACCACATATTCTTAATGGAACATACTGAAGCTCAAAATCGCTATGTTTGTGCATGTGAGTATATGAGTCTCAAGTGTCTCAAACATTTCATTTCCAAACATTATCCACAATTTAGGAACTCTATCAAGTAAGCAAACAATTTTTGTTTAAATTTTGAGGTTAGCTTTGGGAATCTTCATTTCATATACCAAACAACCACGTTTGAATGGTATGTATACCATCTTTGGAAGGGTTATCCATGGATTTGAAGTCCTAGACCTAATGGAAAAGGTGGGCATCTCTTTTACTAAATTATAATATTTTAGAATGAACTTCTAATAAGGTTTCTTGTTGTCCAAGAACTATCTAGACATCTCTAAAATATATAACCTATTGGGGCATCTATTGACCTATTTTTTGAACTCTTGGAGACCGACCACTTGTAGAAATCATATTGAATCATGTTACTATACATGCAAATCCACTTGCTGGATAGTTTTATATATTTTGATAATAAGTTTTAGTTTTTAGTTTTTCCGTTGAGAGTAATACTGTAAACATATTGAACTTGTATTGAAGCCCCTTAGAAGGGTGTTTTAATCTTATATCATTATAGTTTTATAATTTCCCTAATTTCCCTCAGTACTTCTATGGCTAAGAAGCTTTGTAATTCCCCTAATTTCTCTCATTACTTCTACGGCTAAGAAGCTTTCGAGCAAATGCCATTGGCAGGTGTATAGCCAAATGGGGGGTTTAGAAAAGGGTGAATAGGAAATGAGGAAAATTACTATCAAAATGCAGTGAACAGTGAGAAAAACCAACAAACCAAAAGCAGTGGCATCAAAATAAACAAAAGAATGTGCGGTATACCCATTTTCACCCTACACATAGAAAAATCAACAATAAAAATCAAGCCTGCATAGAGGGATCTCGTACCCGGGATCGATGATTTTGTTGTTTTCTGGTGTGTTCTATCTACTGTGTCCTCTTGTCTATAATCGAAATTGCTACATTAGGGACTTGTAAAGTGAAGTAGCCCAATAATTACAAACACAAAAAGCAGTCGCATCAAAACAAAATAAATTAAAAGGCAAACTTGGAATTGTCTGGATTTCATCTTGTTTTCGTCATTGCTCGACAATAATATAAGATACGTTGATGGCGGTGCTAGGTAGATTGCAGAGCAGTGGTTGGGTGGTAATGAACACGTGGTCTGTGGGAAGCACTTGGACATATATCAATCTCTAGTTGCGCAACGGGTATCAGGTGCACGACGTGTGTCGTTGATAACCACCCATCGTGGGCGTTTTACTGTGGCCGTTTTGTGGGAAGCCCTTAAGCGAATAGCCCATTGTTGCTAGATGAAATACGTATTTTTTTTTTGCTCACAAAACAATTTGACACAAACAACCGCAGGAAAAAACGACAACAACAAGATATCGAGAACTTGCGACGTGAGACACTTTCCCGCTGTATATTTTGGATCGTGTAAGAAAGTAGCAACAAACAACAAAGCTGTAACATATCCAACAATGAGTAATACTTGTAAAATATATACTACATGACTCAATGAGTACATCAAGGGTGTAATATGTTCAAAGAGGGCCTAATATGTAGGTTAAGTGTACAATATGTTGATTAACTACACGATATGTACATTGGGCATACAATATATTCAATGCAAATAGAATCGAGCAAAATGCTCAGCTTCAACATGTTTGTGACATTTCAAAAAGAAAGCCTGGAAGACAACTCTCATAAGAGGCTATTCAATGGCTTTAAACGTGCATATCTTGTATAAGATTGGTTTATCTGGGGATACCAAACATTGTCGAGGAAACTAAAAAATGATGGTTTCATTTCCATGGAACGGTGCACACCATGGAGGTCTCGATATCATAATTTCTGTAGTATGTTGTAATACTGTTGTAAGAAACCGCATGTAGCCTCATACATGTGCATGGTTTCTTGGAATAGCTCAATTTCATGGTTCTACACATCATGTGCATTTGCACATGCTTGCTTCAAGTCTTCCACAAGCTTGTGATAGTGCTCTAACGCATTCATTGAGAACACTTCAATTTCAGTTTGGCGAGATCCAGGCCAATTGACGGAGGTGGAATCCGTTTCGAATACTGCTTCATTGTTTATTGGTGCAAGCTCCGGGTTTGGTGATAGATGCTTGTCTGACACACTGCTAGGTATGCCAACAATATCTCTAGGTCTATCGCAACTATCCATAGCCTATTGGCACAAGGTAATCACAAAGTAAGTCAACATGTTCTCAATTGTTTAATCTCCAATTCTTTTAGTTAGACTATTAGTTGAATGGTTTAGTATCTAATTTGTTGGAATAACTATAAACATTAATTGATTGATTATAATTATAAAGGATATCTAATATCAATCAGCGGTAAGACGTTTATATAGATGTAATGAAGTTGCTGCTCACAATTGATTATTCTATAAAGGATAACCCATTATTTGATAGAAGAGCTTTTAGCTTCCAGAGAGGAAATGTAGATATTTCATTCAGATCTGATGAGCTTATTGTTGGAAAGGTTAGTAAAACTCATCCATATCATTTTAATTTGGAAACACAAAGGTCCTTATGTATACCTAGTGAGGAGGGTTGTATAATTGTTTACTTGTCGACTCAGAACCTTTCACAGGTATAACAATGCAAATGTAAATGTAGCACGTATTGGAGCTACTTCTGGTGCCAAGTTAAATAGAACAACACCAAGTTGCAATGGTTATTGATAAACTCCTAAAACCTTTTTGTCTCTTGCTTTGTAAAAATACAAATGTGCAGCTTGTTTGTGGTCGGAGGCAATACTTGTGCAAGTACAAAGTTGCTACTTAAAAGAATTGTCAAATTACAATAATTCAGATTGTTGTGTTCAATAGTCAACGAGCCCAGTCCAATTTTGAGGATCTCAATTTGAGTTCCATCCCACATTTTATTGATGGGGTATATAACAATGGCTACTGGAAAATAGATGGAAAAATAGCCAAGACTAACTTTTTTGCATGTACCTACATTGGAGGATCAGTATTTGTTTAAACAGGTAGTATTAGCTTAGCACATGGAGGACTTATAGTTGGAAGCACCACATGTAAGAAACAATGTGATGCAGTTTGACATGCTTGTAACCTATTAGTTGAGGGACTTCACCCAATAGAGAGTTTCTTGAAGAAAAGTTGTCCAAATAGACCTAAGGATACGTTGGTAGATTAAAGCTGCTGGTCTGATCCTGAATATTTTGAGGCAACCCAGGTAAATCATGTAATCAATTTTTAATATTTCAAAGCTAGCTAATTCTGAACACAAATAATTAGTTGCCATCTATTAAAATCACTAATGTGTATTATATTAGTGAATACGTTACATCCTATGAAATCAATGTCCATAAGTTGGGGAAAGCATACAATGACAAAATTGGACAATGAGCAAACCAAAGGACAATGAAAAAGGTGTATTGCTGGTGAATGGTGATCTACTAACACGTGGCTCTATATTACATTAGGAGAGACAACCATTTGAATAAAGGAAGATTTTCCAGGATTAAACTAGTCTAAAGATCATGAAAACATCTAGACTAAATAATCAATGATGACAATAAATTTACATGTAAAGTGAGCAGCAATTTACATGCATGATGAGCATAAGAATGTAGCACTATCTTACATCATGAGAGACAGTCATTTGAATAAAGGAAGACTTTCCAGGATTCAACAAGTCTAAAGATCATGACAACATCCAGACTGAAAAAGCATAGAGAGAATAACCTTCAGACATAGCCTGTAGATGACATAATAAAGGGGATATTAGGATGGTTTATCATGCACCTTTGTAAGAACATTATGAAAGGAAAAAGGGGCATGGAGTAAAGACACCAAGAGGGGTATGACAAAGGTGTAGTGCTCATTAGTAGACAAGGTGTATTAGGTGAAACCATGAACGACAACTTATGTGAAGACATTGATATGGAGCAGTGGAGGGTCAACATTATGATGACTACTACCAAATGTGAAAAAGAGTGTCAAGAAGCCTACAAAATCAAAGCCCTACCAAAATAACCAAGACTCAGAGCGCAGAAGCCAGTGGGGGAGGGCAATGTTTGATTAAGGAAACATTGGAGAAATGTTAGGTGAATTATTTGTTTCTTTGGACTTTTTGTATTTTGATATTCATTATAATATCTTGGATCCAGAAAGACCAATAGCATACGAATAGCATGTGACTATTGATAAGACGTAAGACAAAAACATCATTATTCATGGCATTACAGATAATCTCAGGGTATATAAACGTAAACTTCTAATGCTCATAATCTTATAAACTCCAACATACATAATCTTTAGTAGGTATAGCAGTAAGATAACTGTGTAAAGTCTATGCCAAATTGTGGACCTAACACAAATGGCAGTCAATTTTTCATTTCATATACCAAACATCCACATCTGAATGGTCTGTATATCATCTTTGGAAGGGTTATCCATGGATTTGAAGTCCTAGACCTAATGGAAAAGGTGGGCATCTCTTTACTAAATTATAATATTTTAGAGGGCAGTTTTGATTCTGGAGTGGAGGGTTGTCATCGAGTTTTTCATGTGGCAAGTCCCATGAATTTTTCAAAACCTAATCTGGTAAGAATATGAAATTAGTTTTCCCCTCTTTGATCATTTGAACACTTTTAATCTTTTTCTAAAACATTCTAGAATTGATCTTGTTTTACAAGATGATTTTATTGTAATTGCTGTAAATGGGGCATATAATGTTATGAAAGCCTGTGTAAGAGTAGTATCTGTTAGGCGTGTAATTTTCACTTCTTAGTTTCAGCTACTTCTTCAATGAATGACAAGGGGGAATTCACCCAGATGTGCCTTGATGAAAGTTTTTTAGAGCCCCATAAATTTCCTTAAATCTCAAACAAATAAGGTAGCTTGGTATATGTTAGCTAAGACATTAGCAGAACAAGAGGCCCTTAAATATGGCCTTAATAATAACACTGAGGTGGTGACCATCCTACCAAGTTTGATGATTGGGCCTTGGTTTACAAGTACACCCAATCTTTCATTTGCTCAAGTAATATTAGCCCTGATTGGAGGTATAAATATTTATGCGTTTATTGATTATTATCGTACGATTCTCTATAGTTGTAACGTGACCTCATTTAATAGGAAATAATGGATCTTATGAAGTGCGCAAGTTTACAGAATTCATGGTGGGATCTATACCAATTGTTCATATTGATGATACTTGCAATGCACACATATTCTTAATGAAACATACTGAAGCTCAAAATCGCTATGCTTGTGCATGTGAGTCTATGAGTCTCAAGTGTCTCAAAGATTTCGTTTCCAAACATTATCCACAATTCAAGAAATCTATCAAGTAAGCAAACAATTTTTGTTTCAATTTTGAGGTTAGCTTTATGAATCTTCATTTCATATACCAAATAACCACATCTGAATGGTCTGTATATCATCTTTGGAAGGGTTATCCATGGATTTGAAGTCCTAGACCTAATGGAAAAGGTGGGCATCTCTTTTACTAAATTATAATATTTTAGAATGAACTTCTAATAAGGTTTCTTGTTGTCCAGCTACTATCTAGACATCTCTAAAATATATAACCTGTTGGGGCATCTATTGACTTGTTTTTTGAACTCCTAGGGACAGGCCACTTGCAGAAATCAGATCGAATCGTGTTACTACACATGCAAATCCACTTGCCTAATAGTTTTATATATTTTGATAATAAGTTTTAGTTTTTAGTTCTTCTGTTGAGAGTAATGCTGTAAACATATCGAACTTGTATTGAAGCCCCTTAGAAGGGTGTTTTAATCTTATATCATTATAGTTTTATAATTTCCCTAATTTCTCTCATTACTTCTATGGCTAAGAATCTTTATAATTCCCCTACTTTCCCTCATTACTTCTATCCCTAAGAAGCTTTGAAGTAAATGGAAATGGCAGGTGTATAGCCAAATGGGGGTTTACAATAGGGTGAATAGCAAATTAGGAAAATTACTATCAAAATGTAGTGAACAACGAGAAAAACCAACAAACCAAAAGCAGTGCAATCAAAATAAACAAAAGAACGTGCTGTATACTTATTTTCAGCCTACACATAGCAAAATCAATATTAAAAATCAGGCTTGCGTAGAGGTATTTCGTACCTGGGATCGATGATTTTGTTGTTTTCTAGTGTGTTCTGTCCTGTGACTGTGTCCTCTTGTCTTTAATCGACACCGCTACATTAGGGACTTGTAAAGCGAAGTAGCCCAATAATTAAAAACACAAAAAGCAGTCGCATCAAAACAAAATAAATTAAAAGACAAACCTGGAATTGTTTGGATTTCATCTTGTTTTCGTCACTGCTCGATAATAATATAAGATACGTTGATGGTGGTGCTAGACAGATTGTAGAGAAGTGGTTGGGTGGTAATGAACGCATGGTCTGTGGGAAGCACTTGGACGCATATCAATCTCTAGTCGCGCGGCGGGTACCCAGGTGCACGACGTGTGTCTTTGATAACCACCCACCGTGGGCGTGTTACCGTGTCTGTTCTTTGGGAGGCCCTAAAGGAAATAGCCGACTGTTGTTGGATGAAATACGCATTTTTTTTGCCCGCAAAACAATTTGACACGAACAACCATAAAAAAAAATGACGGCATTAGGAAATCGAGAATTTGCGACGTGAGACACTTTCCCGACGTGGGGTACCCCCAAGGGGAATAGCCTATCGGCTAATTAATACGACCTCATTCCAAGAGGACCATACTTTGGCCATCACAAAATCATGAATTCCTTTCTCCCGTGTCACCTTACACACATCCCACACGTCAAAGCACCACGTCGATGTGTATGCAGAGAATGACAGTGCACTTAATCCTTATGCATTAAAGTGCAGATATACCAACCCAATTTTGTCCCAAGAGAAATTAAAAATCATGCCCTCTCACGTGTTACTTCCACATGTGCTCCTCCTCCCTCCCACCACTTCACAACCTCGATTTTTTGTTCACAACCCACGTTGGATAACACATCAGCTTCAGAGTTACTTTCACTACATATATATGATATTTTAAAATCTTGAAATTTTAAATTTTTTTCACCATTGATGTAAATTATTTTATTAATTTTTGATCATTGGAAGACATCTTTGCAGTAAGCTTTTGGGGTTTTTAAGTCCCTTGTTATTCTCAGCAGGTGGAAGTTGTGGTAATTGACAAATGGTTATTGCCAAGCTACAGTTGTGTGAGAACTAGATGAAAAACTTATATAGGGGGAAGCAGAGTACCCTGACCGTTCACGAGAGAATGTTTCTACAGTGTGCTTTACTTTCCCAAGGTGAAGGTTCATGGTGGAGAAATCCAAGGAGAACCAAAACAACATTCTAGTGAGCAAAGGTGTTCAGAGCGATTGCAGAGCAGAGGTGTGAAGTAGAAGCAGCAACAGAGAAGCAGTGAGACTTGGAGTCCCCGTTCAGGGAGGGGCCTGGGTCGTGTACTGGGTAAGTCATCGCGGGCTCACGAGAGAGTCAGTGGTACGCCAGGTTGAGTTCCAAAGAAGACAAGGTCTTTGTGGATCGAGAGTCTACGTGAGAAGCTACAGCCAGGGGCGAGGTGTAGTGGTATCTGTATCGGTGTGTGTTTCAAGAGTGGACACAGATCCAGGGGCGGGAACTTGTAATCGGGTGCTTGGGAAGTTCTCAGGGTAGTGACCAATGACATTGTTGGAATTGTTTGTAGACCGGGCTAGGGGCCATTCTTTAGTTCAATAAAGCTATCTTATTGCCCCAACATTGTGTTCATTGTGTAAGGATTCCACTGTGCAAGTTTGTACGTGTCGTGCAAGTGTGTGTGTGTGCAGGTTCTGGAGCTTGGGTGTGCTTACATACATAGTTCGAGTTCTTGGAAGTGCTTGGATCTCACAGACAAGTACCTAAAAGATCGTCGGTGCTGCACGAGAAAATCTAGCCCCGTGACAAAGTCGTTGTGGTCCCCTAGCCAAGATCATACTTCCATCATTCCTCGCAATGCAACATGTTCTTGAAACCCCTGGGTTCCCCCTTGAGACCCCATTAAAATTAATTTTAATCCACCCCTTCTTTGGCATCCACTAGAAGGTTACTCTACCAAGCCAATTAATAGACCTTTATTTTTAAAATATTCATTTCAGTTAAAATATCACAATAAAAATTTGCATCACAAGAATGTTCAACATATTGCATAAATGGAGAGAAAGCTTCTCCCATTCTAGCTATTGTCCTAAGGACCAAACCTCAGTAGATAATAGATAGGGAAGGAAGTTGCAACAAAATGGTTCCAAAAGCTTAGCTTTACTTGAATGTTCAATCTACAACATAGAAAGTTCCTTTAAGATTAGATATATTGTATGAGATCAGACTCAGATCTTCAAAAAAAAATAAAGAAAATGATAAAATAAAAAAATAAAGAAAATGATAAAATAAATATAAATTTTGAAGTTTTCATAGACAAATTTAAACAGCACACTCTAATCTTTGAAAGTCAGAGAACTAAAATTCTATTTGAAGAAATTTCAGGAATGGTAAAATATGAAAAAGTATGATCACAAGATAAGTTTAATACTCTAAAGTTTGAAGTGAGACATTTAAAATCCTATTGGAAGATAACTATGATTATGACATCCTCATATCACTCTAGATATTGAACATAACAGGAGCTTCATATGCTGCTCCTTTGCTAGACCCACTTTTTGAAACCCGAAGAGAGCGTGTTTTCCAGTTGGTATCAGGCATTATGTTCTCATCACCAGCTCTAACAAGATAAGGAAGCAGAATGTTTCCAAAAGCTGGTGCATGCGAATTAATGGCTGTGGGTGCAAGCAGATACATTGCACATCATATCTGCTTCTGTCAAAGTTTGTCACAGCATTCTCTCCTCTTAATTTGATGGCAGCAATGTCATAAGCCTTGGCTGTGAGTTCAAACAAGAATCATTAGCCTTTTCATCTGGTTTGATTATTGGATGCATTTACAATGAATTATAGTTCAATTTACTGTACACGCATTTATTGGAAGCATTATACTACAAACTGAGAAAGATGTACTCACTGAATGTTCCCAGATACAAATCTTTTTTCCATCTAATTAGGTCAATGCCGGCTTTTATGTTAGTCAGCTCATCTCAGTGAAATTTAAATTAATTTCATCTTTTCATAGTAATGTTTAAGATAAGATTATAGATTCATCCAAGCAAATTATTAAATCCAAACCGTGTTACTCCGCGGTAGGGTGACCTCTTCATAGAAAAGCCATTGCTACTCCTGTAAAATTGACATTGGGTAAGGGTTTGAGGGAAAAAGGTACATATTCAAATTCAAAAATAATCTATATCGCTATGATGGATAAAAACATTTTATAAATATAAATTGAAAGAATTCAGAAATAATTCATACCAATATGATGACTGCAAAGATTATATGTGTATATTTAGAATGTATAAACATACATTAAAAATCTAATAACAATTTATATCAATATCATAAACTTTAAAAAAAATAAAAAATAAAATGTATATGCCCTCGAATGTATAAACATAAATCCAATTGAACATTATGATAGGTCCCTATGAAACTGTTTGTGACCTGCTACAGATTTTGTTCCAAGCTGAAGTAATCTTTAATATCCACGAAAATAATTATGATACTCACTGAGATCATTTTCCAGATATACTGCTCTAGATATATCTGGCTATCCCCTATGGATGCATAGCTGGGAGGAAACCTAATTACCTCCTTATAAATTCAATATATCCTTGCTTTGACATGTTCTTCATCTCTTCCAACTCTCTCTCATAGATTTTTATCTGCATTTGATACAGAAGGTAAACTAAGTGAAAAAAGGTTTTTTAAACTCTTATATAAAGCATAAATAGATAAGACGAACTACTCAAAGGCTGAATTTGTGTCGGAAGGCCAAATGTTATACAATTTTAGCATTTTGTAAGGATAAGTAGAATGATCTCATTTTCTCAGAGAAAGTAGAATATGAGTAAATAGAAAAATTATACCGGAAAGTTTGTTAGAGCTGCTGGACCCCAATACCTGAGAACTGCCAGATCATAAGCTCTGGCAGCGCTCCCTTCCTGCTCATAGGTACCTACCGTAAACAGTTCAATTATTACTCTGGAACTAAAAAAAAATACTATGAATTCAAATTAGTTAAACCATCTGATAAAAATATCTGCTAACCGACATATACTGGAGAATCCAAATCATTATCAAGAAATCATGAATCACAATAAGAAAATTAAATTCCTTTAATTAGTAGCCAATGAGAATAAACCTATTTGTTCAATAACTGCCTTAAAAAAAGCTTAGTTATGAAATTCTTACACATCCTTAAAAGAAGACCATTGAACATATAAAAATAACCTTATAAAATTACCTGATTTTGATAGGCATTAGAGCCCATTTTGACCTGTAGAAATAAAGCCGTTCAATTGATAACCAATTACAGTATATTTTCATAACACTAACCTTCTTTACCCTTGGTTTCGTCCCAGAGATAGACTACATATCTCCATGTCAATCTATGCCTACATTGAGTCCAATATAATCCTACTTAGAACTAATCCTTTATTTGGAATATATAAATATATATGTATCAACATACTTAGTAACTCCACGGTAGACTGAACTGTAGGCCGAAGAACTAGAGGGCAGGTTTCTGAGATCCATCAAGCTCGTCTCGTAGTATTCTGCAAATGGATACGAATTTAACATTGGAATCTGTAGTTCAGTGAATCTCAACAGGTTCTGTTAGATAAGTATTGTTCCAAATCTAAATTGAGATCAGGTTTTTTGAGATCCATCAAGCTGTTTCAAATATAGATATAAATTGAAGAGTCTCAGCCTTAATGGAATAGAAAAATTGGCTCCCATCTACCATAAGGCAAGCTTAAATTACTCAGATCTGAATAATTTGTATTACTATTTAATGGTTACCATCTACTGCTATAAATTTATTTGATTATTATCATGAAACAATCTGTCAACATAGTTCAATGTCCTACATAGTTCAATGTCCTGATTACCATTTTATGTATTACTTGTAAGAGTGTTTTTAAACAAAAATATAACTATTATGCAAAATTTGTTGATACCATCTGATATCTGGCCTAGTCCCTCACATACGTACATACATACATACATACATACATACATACATACATACATACACACACATATATAAAAGATACAATGTAAAACTTAAAACAGATATATGAAGCAAACTAAAAGACCAAAACATAGAAGAATAGTCTCAACTCCAACAATAAGAAGCAAACACCTAGTAAAGCAAATTAAGATCATGATAAATAAATAATATATAGAGATATGATTTAAGATTCTTATGTATTTATGAATATATGCAGACAATGTCAAAAAGGAAGGATACAATACAAGGAAAAAAATGATAATGAATAAGATAGGTTTTAACATATTCGTAATTAAGAAAAGATTCAAAATTGATAGGTTCTGAGATAGATCTAAAACTAAATATACATGAAACAATATTTGAAAAATTATTTTTCTTTAAGATTTGTAGATTTAGTATCTTTTAAAGCAATAATATTTCACTTCAATTCTTAGAAAAAAAAACATTCAACTATAGTACCCTTCAAAGTAACAATATTTTAGTCCAATCACATGATTGAAACAATATTTAAAAAACTATATATAAAAATTTGCAAATTTAATACCTTTCAAAGCAATAACATTGTACTGCAGTTCTTCTTCAAAACAATAATGTTTTACTACAACTCTTAAAAAAACAACCCTATCAGATTTAGGTTTATTAGTTTTATTAGAAATATATGCTTATCCCTTTCTTTCTATTTCTTTAAAACAATCAAGATGCATTATCAAGTTTAGAGTAGATTGAAGGTATACAATTGCCTTCTTTATTAGAGTGGAGATGTATATTGATGTAGATGCACAATCTTCAAAATCATGTTATATTATGTGAAATATGTATAATAATGACAGGTGTAGGTAAATATAATATGTAGATGGGTTTTGTGCACAATTTTCAGAATCTTGTTATATTCTTGAGAATAACTATGTATAAAAATGACATATTTTGGAGGTATTCAATGCCTTCTTTATAATAGTAGAGATATATATAAATGTTGATGCACAATCCTCAAAATTTGGTTACATTATAGGGAATGTGTATAATAATGACACATTATGGGTGGTGCAGATAGTGTAGGTAAATTATAAGGTATAAATGGGTTCAGGGTAGACTGGAGGCATTCAATGTTTTCTTTGTATTAGTAGAGATGTATATAAATGGAGTTGCACAAACCTCAAAAACTTGTTATATTATTGGGAATGTTTATATTAATGAGATTCTGTTGGTCATGTAGATGGGTTTAGGGTAGATTGAAGGTATCCAATGCCTTCTTTATAATAGTAGGGATGTATATAAATAGAGATTCACAATCCTAAAAATATTATTATATTATCAGGAATGTGTATATTAATGACAAATTATTGGTGTAGGTGAAATATAATGTGTACATGGTTTTAGGGTAGATTGGAGGTATACAATGCCTTCTTAATAGTAGAGATGTATATAAATCTAGATGGAAAATCCTTAAAATCTTGTTATATTATTGAGAATGTGTATATTAATGACACATTATTGGTGTAGATAGCATATATATATTTACTAATATATATAAAGCCTAGAGATATGGAGACTTTAATTTTTTAATTTAGTAAAGTTATACACACACATACAAATACACACACAACATACATACATACATACATACATACATACATCCATACATACACACTAGTAGCATCCATAGCTGAAATATGTAATAAATTAAATGAACCTTATGTCTAAATAAAATCTAATTGTAACTATAAAATCCAAATTAATTATAAACATAATTAAACACTAACTCTAACCCTAAACATTATGGATACCTTTAAATCCTAAATTAAATTAACCCTAATGCTAATGATAAAGCATATGGATAAGATTACAAATGAGGTTGAAATAGGGCAAAGATCAAGAATAGTGTTAGGGTTCCTTAGGGTTATGAATAGGGTTAAATAATTAGGATTCAATTAATGTGTGGGTTAGAACTATATTAGGGTAAGGGTTATTTATAGGATAAGGATTAGGATTAGATCAGGGTTAGGATTTTATTTGCATTCAATGTTGTGATTAGAGTTCAAATGGGGTAGTACTATTTACAATAAGGTTTAAGTTTAGGTTTAAGGTTTTAATTCAACTTGGGTTATTGTTATGGTTGAATTTCAATTAGAGCTTATAAGGGTTAGGTTTAATTTTGTTTAGTATTTAATTAAGTTTAAGTTTAGGCTTCAATCTAATTTAGTGTTTAATTAGGTTTAGGTTTGGGGTTCAATTTGGGTTATATATTACTAATGGTTAGGGTTTTAATTAGGATTTAATTTTTATATTGTTAGGGTTATTATTATATATAGAATTAGACCTAGCGTTAGCATTAAAATATTAACACTAATTTAATAAGAGTTAGGGTTCATTTTGGCTTAGTCTTCATTCAAGTTTGGGGTTAGGGTTAACTTTGGTTGAGTTTTTAATTAAGTTTAAGGTTATCTTTTAATTTGGTTTAGTGTTTATTCAATTTTAGTGTTAGATTCGGGATTAAATTTAGACTCATAATTAGGGATGAGATTAAAATACTAACGATAATTTAATAAGGGTTAAGATTTTATTTTATTTAGGCTTACTTAAATTAGGTTTAGAGTAAGGGTTAGGACTCAATTTGGTTTATTAAGGGGTATGATCCATTATGGTTTAGTGTTAGGTTTAGGGTTAAGGTTTTTAATTGGTTTAATATTCAGTTAGGTTTAGGTTTAGGGTTAGGGTTACAATTCAATTTGGTTTAGGATAAGGGTTTAATTTTTTTTAGTTTTAAGGTTAAGGTTCAATGTGATTTGGGTTTTCAAGAGTTCAATTTTGAATGCCTAATTTTTCCACTCTTGCAAAAACATATCATATTTCTATAAAATGATTATGACACATGTCAAAATTGCTAGATAAGCCTTGACTTAAGGAATGCTATGTTTAACCAATCATTCTAATGATTAAGGAATTTTATTATTATAATGCATTGCTTAGGTAGGCATTCCTTGCTATGGAGCTCAACATATCCAATACATTTTTGTTTTCCTCTCTTATTATTATATGAGATAGTTTGGATAAACATATTTTTAAAGATAAAATTACAATTTACATTCTAATACTTATTTCAATTTAGAAATCAAGAAGCACTAATATTGTAGTACTATCTAACTCTAGATGTCAATTTTACATTAACCTTTAAAATGATGATGCAAGCTTAATTACTATGCTTGAGCATGGTCCATGTTTAAATAAAACATATGTTTGTAATCCAAAATCTTTAAATGTAATTCTCATCATTGGTTAAGTTTTAAATACCTAACTAAAAATATAGAGCAACATTTATGTTAACAATAACATATATAGCTAATCAATGAAATTTAAAAAAAAAATTCATTTAAGTTGAAGTTGATTTAGTTGATATTGAGTTTTTGACATCTCATCCTTCTTTTAATTTATCTATTTCATTATTGAATGAATAAGTGATTAACATGATGAAATAAATATACGTGTGAATTTCCAAATTAATTATCTACTTCATAGTTATTTCATTATTCACTATATAAAATTAAAATATTGTTATAATTGATATATATATGTCCCAAATACAATAATTTACCAATTACAAGTTATACTTAAAAACCTCTACTTTACAATAATTATTAGAAATCTTTATATTGAAATTTTATAAGATTAAATAACTTTACTTTTAAAAAAGAAATTTTATTAATTCATACCAATATTATAATATCCCTCTTTCATATAAAATATATTAAGAATATCTCTTAGAACTATTATTATTATTTAAATGTCTTTCTTACTCATTGTTATGTTTTAGGCTCCACAATTATAAGCTTGAGCCTGCACGTAGAAATAAGAGGTTAAAGGTTAAAGGTAAACCTGCATTAAGAAATAAAAGAAATGCAAAAAGACTAACACCTACATTAGGTACTAACTCGAGAAATGATTAAAGCATATAGGATTTGTTTGTTTACATTATATCAAAATTGACGAGTAAAAGAAAATAAACATGAATACATAGGGTAAGTCTTTATTTAATTCTCTCCTTCATGGGTAATTACTCTATAATGTGATTTAGATGGATTGTATTCAGCTATTAAAAGAATTAATAATATCTTTAAATAATTCCCTCGCTTATCTATTCATTAATTTCTCACGTATCTCATAAAATGGAACTCATTGAATAGTTAAAGAAATTACCTTTTTTTTTGTGAAAACGATAATATATATATTTTTTTCCTAACCTAAGAGGTTTCAAAAGTTAAATCTCTCTTTCCACCTTTAAAATTACCAACAAGTCTATGTTAATAGAAAAAAAAACTCAAAAACAAGACTTTCTCTCCACCCTACCATAGTGGCATCATGAAACCATATGGGCTCTAGCCAAACCCTCGAGCAAGAAAACTAATATAGGCCCAAGTCAAATTTATGGAATCTTCTCACATATCTCCAAAATTTCCAAGGATACCATAACACTAACACTTTTTCCATAAAAATACAAGATTCCCATAAATCTAAAAATTCCACACACTCGCCATCATATGATAGATTTTTTCCCCTAGCACAATAAAAAGAAAAATGAACTTTACAACCTATTTCCATCTTACAACACATAAACAAGAAGGGTAGAAGGAGTAGGGAAGACTTGTCTCTCTTAGGCTAGACATATTGATCTCCATCTCCTCATGCAAGGGCTACATCCTTCCCCAACTCTCCCTTGTCTCAACACTTAAAATGAATTTCTCCAAAAGGAGAAGTGGATAACACCCCACTCTCTCTTCAAAAATCTAATATGATGGAGTTCCAACGTAGAATATTTGGATGATGACGTGACACTCGTCACCTTCCCATCCATTCTTCCATGAAGTCTTTTCCTCATTTAAGAGGGGACAAAAACTACGACACCCGATCCCCCAAGTCTTTCCTCATAATTCAGGTATGGGGCTGTGGTTGGTATCCTCAACCAATCTATCCTCCAAACTCATGTTTCATCTTAATGAGGAATTTTGGAGTGTTAAAAATCTTTAATTGCATATCCAATAGGCCCCCACGTCAAGGGTATAGAACCTGGGGTCTATTTTTGTAATTTAAACATAAAAATTGACCCAAAAAACCTTATTAAAAACCCACAATAATAAAACTCATAAACACATCCATGCCAAATAGCATAACCTCATTTACTTCTAAATCAAAATGGTAAAACTTTTCACTTATGCAAGAGGTAATTGATTTGGTATGGAAGTTTCTTCATCCTCTTATTGTTTCTCTTTCTTCATCACACAACAAAATTATAACCTATAGTTAAACCCCAATAGTAATCCACATTCGATGAAAACCAAAATTTCATGGCTTTAGTTGTGAATAATTTGTCTAGCTAATCATTAATCAAATTCTATCTTGGCACAACAATCCCACCATTTTTTAAATTTCAAGTCATGTCAATAATTTACATTGGCATATATTTTCATTGCATAATATAATAACAATAAACTATAAAATGTAAGAGCCCATTCATAAGTTTGACATAGTTTAAATATATTCTCTTCAAGGTATTTCAAAGATAGAGAGATACACAACTTTTGTCATGTTTGTTAATGATGTCAAGAGTATTACTATCATGACACACACAATTAATTAATTTACGACTTTCAGTGATCTAATGACATTTTGTATAATGAATTAGATTTGTATTAATCTCTTATGAGGTAGGGTATTACACCCCCCTCCCCTTATCTTTGACTTCCTCCTAGAAGTCACCACAGTTTAGGACCATAATTCTTATTTTAGGTTCACACATAAATCCATTGTATATTTCAAGCACTAACCTCATTTGATAAGGACACTAAAATATTTACATCACAAATAGATTTTAGAGACATTGCTTTCATAATTTGGTCATTCATAGGTTAAGAACAAAACCTTGTACAACAGATTAACTAGATCCCTTATATTTGTAATACAATTACTGTTAACACCATATACATATTTTTTCAATTCATAAGGAAACCAATTAACTTACACAATAGAACATCAATCATCTTATCACTTTTTTTTTTACATTATCCTTTTCATTGTACTATAAACATCACTCATGATGTTAGTATCCTTAAAAACATCATATTTATCATATCAGTTCATAATTCAAGGAAGATCAAAACCATCCACTTTTTTTTCTTCATATTTACCTCATATTGCACAATTAATCCACTTCATAGTTATAATCAAAATAAACATCACAATATCCATACATGATTCACAACAAATGACTTACATAATGGGGTTTACAAGGATGAATAACCATAGGTAGCCTAATCATATAGGAATATGGTCTCAAGTCCCTTCTCTAAGAACTTCTCCATGCATTTCCTTATATCTTCCTTTCGTTTGTGTAAGGCGTTTATCCTATGAAAGAAAGATACCTTATAGAAATAACATACTTAGGGGGAAATGGATTCTTGACCGTCCCATAGTAGTACCGTTCACTATCATTATCCACACAATTAGATTCCACAATGCATCTACTCCCCCATAAAAACATACCAAGGACCCCTGGAGTATGACAGTTTATAGAAGTCACATTAGAATACTCATGCCAATAGTTTATAAATGAAGAAGAAGGCCTCAATTATCAATTATATGTTTATAAACCAAAATTTTAAACAAAAAAAGTTTAAAGTAGAAATAAGTAAGAATTTAAGTAAATAGTAAAAATCAATTGGAGCTCCATTACAACATTCCAATTTTAATCAAACTGAAACCAAATTAGTCCCCGAGGAAAATGGACTAAAACAACTTCCAATGGCTAAATCGCCGAAATAAAACAAATAATATATTGTTGGCATTAAAATTGAGAAATAAATCATCAATAAATAAATCACAAATAATCTTCAAAATTTTGACAAAGTTGCACATTACATTCACTATGTAGCTATGCTTAAGCCACTAGAGGGGAGGAGGGGAATGGTGGTATCAAATCATATATAATAATAGCATGGTAATTAAAACTCCCGAATGAGTACACAGTCAATCACATTACTAGGATAGACCATCATGTTTCTACCATAGTTGTCAAAGATAGAACCTCTGAATGTAATGTAACAATCTGTCAGGGTAAAGTGACCTTACAAGGTACCATGTCCAAACCAACTTCTTCATCTAACCAATATGATCTTGTTAATCAGATTGGAAATACAGTTTCTCATATATCCATTCTTGATCTCCTATGCATATTGCCTTTTCACGAGGCCATTCTAGACAAGGCATTGCAAGATATTTGTATACCTAACAACCTACATGTAGACCATTTTCAAGATATAGTGGGACACCTTTCGTCACCATACCACCTTCATAAAAAATGATGATACATCTCCTCACCAACCTCATAATGCACCTTTATATATTGAAGCTTTCATCCATAAACCCGAAATGAAATGAGTCCAAGTAGATGGAGGAGCAAGTCTAAATATTTGTACCTCAAAGTTCATTATTGCACTAAGATTATTTAAAGGGGCTATTGATGCAAAGAAGAAGATAGCAATAAAATCCTTTGATGATGAAGAGCAATTATCCAAAGGATTAGTTACATTGCTAATTAGAGTTGGGCTAGTAGTGAAGGATGTGGTATATCAAGTTTTACACCTTGATCTCACTTACAACATCCTCGTGGGATGACCATGAATCTATGCCATGCAAGTTGTTATCTTTACATATTGTCAAATCATAAAATTACCACATAATACAATGGATATTACTATCTGAGGTGACCCAAACCCATACCTCTATTGCAATAACACTTGTCCTCAGCTTAAAGCCATTGTTCCTACCAATCAAGAAGCCAATTCATCCACATATTATGTTGACCCAGTATCATTAGAAGAATCTACCTCAAAACAACCCAAGATCATGGATAACATCAAGGATAAAGGAATGAGAGTATATCCTACAACAATAGAATGTATACATTTGAAAACTTATGGAATCCCCTAAGACTTATGGTAGACCACAATCATCACAACATGTTTCAAAAGAAACCATCAAATGGGATCCCACCACCTTTACCAACTAGGGTGAGATGGAAGATGATGAACTCTTGAAAATTTTGTACCGGGACAAATAATTACAATTGGATCAAGACGATGTTAAGAAACCTGCATAAAATTATGGTAAAGGTTTCAATTTTTTTATGAAAACAGGACATGAAGGTAAAGGACATGAAGGTAAAGGTCCCATTGGGTTGAAAGTAGCATTGCAAGTGGTTCAATTTAGTTCTATAGTCAATAATACTAATGATAGTGAACAATCTAAAGAGTATTGTCCAACAATAGGTTCTAATGAATAGGAACAAGACTACTATACTTCTAGTGATTATGAATTAGATAAATTTTTTGAAGAACTAGAAACACCTCCAACAAATAATACCTTTTCTCCTTGTGAAGCTAATCAAGTAAGTGGTGAAGCATGGATTAAAACTTTCTAGGATCCAAAACCCTCTACGTCTCAAGGCTTAGGGTCGAAACCTTGAGATTCGATGATCCTTATTACTAAGAGTGCTTCTTGTAGTGTTAGTCAAACTATCTCCATAATCAAAATTGATGAGGACAATACCAATGATGACCCTGATGATGTCATTGATATCTATCAAGATTCATGTATCTTTACTCTCATAGCCTTTAACTTTGACCAAACATATAGCCTTCCATTTGTTCACCCCAAAATCATAGACTAGGACCAACGAGGGCCTCCACAACTAGATACATTTCAAAATGATGAGACTATTATTGATTACCTTGGAATTTGAGATGATCTTCTTATCGGGGGCCATAGAGAAACATTTGTCATTGAACTCAATAGTGAAACTTATTTTGGAGATGGTGCCAAATGTTTTATCACAAAAATATAAATAAAAGGTCTTCTAGTCAAAACCAAACTAGACACTTTTAGATGATGAAAAAGTAAAAAGGAAGGATGTATCCAATGGAGAAAGAATCTCCAAGTCACTATAGGATGGAAGAATTTATACTTTCTACTTGACAACATATCATGATCGATCACCTATGTTAATAGAGGAGATAACAGTGACCAAGCTTGGGACTGACAAAGTGGTGCAGGGGCACAATTGGGTCCATGGGACCTATTTAGTGTGTTTGTTCTTGGTTTCATGTTTTTTTGTTCATATTGAATGTAATAAGGTCTCAAGAACCATCTTCAAACTCTTTGAGTCCTTTTGTCTCATTTTGAAAGGACTTGGTGCCAATTTGTTGAATGTACTCAAATAGGGATATCTTGGTCAAACTGGGTCAGTGCCTCCCAAAGTGTTGTATGAGAGTGTCTATAATGTATTTGGTGTTTATTTACCCTATTTGATATGTCTTCAATGTTCCTAGGGGTCATTGGTGTCAAATATGCAAAATGTGCAATATTTGTAAAAGTTGCTTGACAACTTTTCAATGTTGTCAAGCCACTTAACACACAAATGGTAGTTGTAAGGCTAACCAATTAAAATGGTAGTTATAGCCATTTATTTTGGAGTATTTATAGACCCTTTATATTTTGGGAAGTATTTGGTTGATGGCATTGTATGGAGAACTCAAAGTTTGAAGGCAATCATGAACATTTTCTCTATAATTTCCAAAAAAATGCTGCACTTTGATTCATAACTCTTTATTTTGGATGAAATAACACTCAAGTATGGAATTTTTGAAAAGTTTTATGAGTTAACTTTTATTTTGCACTAGTTTGGATTGATTTAATTAGGTTTTTTTGCATTCTACAAGTGATTTTGTCTAGACTAGTCTAAAACCCTAGGTTTGGAGGGTTTTAACAAGAATTATGCATATCAACACATTCCACAAATGGATTGAATCAAGAATTGGTAGAATGATGGGTATGAGGGTTATCAAGATGGGTTTTGAACCATTTTTGCAGAGGAGGAGTTAATGTGGGGTTTTGAGCAATTGAAGGCCTAATATCTCCATGTATTAGGCCAATTTCACAAGGTTGGGAGACATATTGATGGTTTTGGTACTGAAACATCAAAGGAGACCATAAAAACTATGAAATAAATTTAATTTTTTCATCCCCTTACCTTCCAAATTTTTTTTGCAGGGTAGTGGAGAGTCTAAGAGGTGGCTATAGTGTAGTTGGAGGCCTATTTGGGCTCTTGTAGGACTTTAACAGTCTAATTTTGAACTCTCTTCTCCAAATTAACCCACCTTGGTTTTAACATATATTTTACAAATTCAAAAAGGGTATCTAAAAATGGTTTCATTTCATTCCTTGTGTCAGTGAATCAAAAGATATGATGAAATTTGTCTCGCAACATGGCTACTAGAGTCTAGGCCCATATGATGCAATTGGTGTTGGATGATCTAGCAGGGCTTGATCCCAAGAGTGAGATTGGTTTTTATGAGTCCAACTAGGTCAGAGGACATGTTGGAACTCCTTGCCCAATTCCTACTTGTGCTCTTTTCTATGTTGTCTCATTAGGCCTTGGTGAAGCGTTGTTTAGGCTAGAGTCTTGATTGAGCATTCAATGTTCAAATTGAGGTGGGGTTTGAAATCTAATTCCTGATTGTTGTGAGACCTATTAGAACCTTTTCATCATAGTGGTATTAGAGCCACATTTGGTATGGTAAGGGAAAGCACCAGTGTGTGAAGAATGGAAAGTGATTTTTAGTAGGCAATATGCCTCTAAAGGTTAGATCAACAGTAGCTAGGGATTTGAAAGCCCTAAGAGAAGAGGTAGAAGCATTGAAGGCAAATGAGAGAAGGAGAGATATGGGTGAAGAGAGTGATAGTGACCCTAAAGAGGAAGAAGGAGGAGAAGGTGAAGGTGAGACTCCTCCTGCAAGACATCAGGAAGAGGAGATCCCTCCTGAAGAAAGAAGGTTCATCAATTCCTTGAAGTTAGTAAAAGGGGATGCTCCCGATGTGAAGATGGAGCTTCCAATGTATGAAGTAAATATGGACGTTGAGGAGTTGATAGAGTGGATTGATGCCTTAAACAACTATTTTGAGTAAAAGGAGGTGCCTGAAGATAAGAAGGTGAAATTTGCCAAGACCAAGTTGAAAGGTTTTGCCTTGACATGGTGGAACTGCACCCAAGGAGAAAGTGTGAAACAAAACAGATCCATTATCAATTCATGGGATAAGATGGTGAAAAAACTAAAGGGACAATTCCTACCTGCTGATTATGAGGTTCAAGTGTTCAGGAGAATACAAAATTTGAAACAGAAAGACATGGATGTGGATGCCTACACTGAGGAGTTACAAAACTCAACATGAGATTAGGACATGTGGAGAATGAAAGAGAAAATGTGGCTAGATACCTAAATGGCTTGAGATTTAATATCCAAGGAGATCAGCCTTCTTGTTCCTAAAACCATGGATGAGTGTTTTCAAGTGGCATTTAGGGTGGAAGAAAAGTTGAAGCGGAAGAGTGAACAACAAGGTAGAGGAAGAGGTAGGAGTTTCAGAGGAAGAGGAAAATTTGGGGGTAGAAATGAGTCCCAAAGATAGAAAGGAGAGTAAAATCAAAATGAATAAAACAAAGACTCAAATAGTAGAGAAAGTTTTAGAGGGAGAAGGCCAAATGGAAGAGGAAGGAATGGTGGACCAGGAAGAGGTTCAAGTACTTTTACCCATAGATGTTATAATTGTAACCAAGTAGGACATCCAAACTTTAAATGTACTGAAAAGAAATCCTCTAGTTCTCATGGAGGAGGTATGAGGAATTAGATATTGCAAGAGGAAGATAGCCAAAGTGTGAATGCACCACCCAAACCCACAAATCAAGAATATGAGGAGAGTCTAATGATGAGGAGAACACTTTTGAAGGTGCCAAGCACCAAGGAGCCACCACAGAGGAAGTCACTTTTTAGAACTTCTTGTAAATCCAGAGGGAAGGTATGTAAAATTATAGTTGATTCAGGATCCATAGATAATTTGGTGTTAGTAGAAATGGTTGAGAAATTAAATTGAAGAAAATCCCTCATCTTACCCCTTATAAGGTGTCTTGGTTAAGTAGGGGCTAGCAAGTGCTTGTAAATGAACAATCTTGGGTAGAGTTTCAGATTGGGGGGTATAGGGATAGAGTCCTATGTGATGTGATTCCCATGGATGCTTGCCATCTACTTCTAGGATGTCCATGGTAGTATGACCTTAATTCTCAACATGATGGGCAGAAAAATACTTACACCATAACCAAAAATGGTGAGTCTTTCACTTTGAACCATTTGTCGGATAAGAGTGGGGATAGACAAGTTAGCTCTAGTGTCATGGTGGTAGGTGAGAAGGATTTTTTGAGAACCTTGAAAGAAGAGGGTGGACAAGGGTTTGCCTTGAAATTGAATCCAAAAGGTGAATCAAATTTGCTAACAAGTAAGGGGAAAGACACTCCTACAGAGGTGTTGCAATTGTTGGAGAAATACAAAGTTATAGTAGTTAATGAAATGCCTAACACCCTGCCTCCAATCAGAGATTTCAATCATCATATAGAACTTATTCCAGGTGCCACACTCCCTAATAAGGCTACCTATAAGATGACACCTTTCCAAAATGAAGAAATTACTAGGAAAGTGCAAGAATTGTTAGATAAGGGTTTGGTGAGGAAGAGTTTGAGCCCATGTGCAGTACCCACCATCCTAGTACCTAAGAAGGATGGTAAATGGAGAATTTGTTGGCAATATGCTGGATTTGATTAAGTGTTATCATTGATGTCAATACTGTATCCCGGTTGGATCTATCTTGGTTAGTCATGGTGATATTCTTGGTTTTGGCTGTGATTTTGATCCGGTATGATTAGATCTCTGGAATCGGTCTTGGATGCTTATTCTGGTGGGTTACATGCTTTCTATATTCTATTGGTTCATGATTTGGTGCTCTTCCTATTATCAATTTTGGTATTTTCCTTTACCGACTTGCCTTTGCTATCCCAGTATGCTGTTTTGGTGACTTGGTCAGTGGATTTTGTGTTTGGCTTATGGAATTGGTTTCTTTCAAGCTGAAGGTGTTTCTTGATTGTGTACCGAGCATTTGGTGACCTTGAATTGAATGACATGTTACTATTATGGTCATATTTGGATCCAGTTAAACTTTTTGTTATTTCACTAAGGGTTTCTACCGATTGGTGAAGCGTGTTGGATTTTGGCCTTAACAGAATTTTTAGCGGATATAATTGTTTGGTTATTTGATTTAGGTCCATGCTATATAATATAAATCATAATATTGGTCCAGTTGTATCATGTGATGTTATTTTTGTAATTATGGGTTTATGGGTTTAGGGTTTAGCCGACCTTGTCAATAAGGTTGATGATCGGTATTTATAGGTGAAGTTTATTCATGTAATTTGGGAAGTGATAGTTATGGGTGGTTAGGTCTGAATTATTAAAGGATTATGTACGAATAGAGTCATATCATTCTAGTGAAGGTTGGAAAGGTTTTGTATTGAAAAGCAGACATTCAATGCTTAATTGGAACTCTATCATGCAATATTTGATTCTACTTTCACAGTACATTTCTTTCAGGATTGTAGTTCAATGTTTATGTAAGTCAGTGAGACTTCCCTTTGTGATGAGCAGTGCGCTCTAGGCTGTTGGCCTTTCTGCAAGTGCATACCCCATTGTAATTATTCATACTACTACTACAGAGTATTCATCTGATTGTGGGTATGGTTTCCCATCGTGGTTTTTCCCTTTCCAGGTTTTTCACATCAAAATATTGGTGTTATGTGTGTTGTGCTTTCATGATATATCTTTCATTATGTTGTGCTTTGGTATAAGGTTTATAATTGAACTAATTGTTGTTGTTGTGAGTAAAATGATTCACCCCCCCTCTCAGTTAACTGTTGGTATTAGTGCATTCCAACAATTGGTATCAGAGCAAGGGGAAAGTGCATAAAGATGGTGGTAAAAAGGGGGGGTATAAGTGGACACTTTTTTTCTGAAATCAGGTGAACCTGAACTTGGAGGCAAAATTTAAAAGTCATCCACCCAAGATATGAAGATAATCAAAGAACAAATATTGTAGTACTTTGAATCCGGTATCCAAACTACTCAAATTTTTCAAAATTGGATAAGATTAAGGGGGTCAAATCCTTTGCGCACGAAAAACAGACCCTGATTTTTTTTGAAAAACATAACATAGTGTGTGACATTCGCATAAAAAATGTCATAGTTAGATTTAGTATTTTGATAAATCCTTTGGTAGAAAGATATTTAAGAGTGAGCACTATAAGATGTGTATTTTTTTGTAATTTTTTGTTGAGTATTTTTTTTTAATGATTTTTCCAATCGAGCACATCTTGAAATATAGGTACTTGTTCGTATGCGAAGCATAAGTTGCACTAAACAAATTGAAAATACAATTTTTTTTTAAAATTGTAAATAATCAAGTGCACTAAAATAATATATAAAGTTTTTAAAATTTGGATAAGTATATCAAAAGTTATTAATAAAATGGTGCATCTATGTCTATGAGAACTATGGAGACAGTGGTAAAAGAAATTCAATAATAATACATATGTTATTGTTGTTCAAATTATATGGTTAGAAAGCTTAGAAGATGGGTGAAAATATGGTGGCGATTTTAGAAATACCCACTTGATGAAGTGTAAAACTGATGATGAAAAAGTTGATAGATCAAGTTGATAAAATAAAACATGTCAAAAATGAGGGAAATGGAGAAAAATCAAACTTCCAAACCGTACCTTTGTCATCTAGGCCTATTTCCAAGCCTAAACAGTCAAAAGCACATACGAGGTACTTATGGTATAAAAAGTGTGTACGAGGTACTTATGGTGTAAGAAGTGCGTACGCGCTATGTTTACTATAAATAACACGTACATGCTATGTTTACTATAAATAGCGCATATCTGCTACGTTTGTTTAAATTTTGGGTGTGTGTATAATATGATATTGCATATATAATGTGTATATACATATAATATATAATTTTTATATATAATATATAATATTTATATATATACATATATATAATAATTTATAATATATTGAGTATATATATATATACACACATATAAGTGTATTGTCTCCCCCTTTCAACTGCGTACAAGGTGCCTCTCTCTCTCTCTCTCTCTCTCTCTCTCTCTCTCTCTCTCTCTCTCTCTCTCTCTCTCTCTCTCTCTCTCCCCTTCTCCCTTTCTCCCTTCATCCATACCCCATCCCTCTCTCTCTTCTTCTCTCCCTCCCTCCCTCCATACCCCACTGCAACTGTGTTTGCACTTCTATAGAAGTAAGTGAATTTATTTCTTGTCTGCAACTTGCTCTTTGATTTTTATCATTTATGCTCTCCTAAGAAAATTGACTGATGTATTTGTGTGTGTATATTGAATAGGAGGAAGAAGGGTTTGAAATTGAACCATGGGTGCATTACCGTGACAAACAAGGAAACCTGCAACAATATTCTTCTTGAATGTGTTTTTAATGAGCAGAGTAGATGTGGAAAATAGTGTCAACAAAGAAAAATGATGAGTCAGACTACCTACAATATGTTTTTCAGAAAGAAACAACCGATACGAAGAGAAAGAGGGAGAGTAACATAGATGATGTCATAGAGAATGATAGTGTTGGGTATGCGAGAGTTCCCATGTTGTTACACAATGCCTATCACCTAAAGAAATTAAAGTTTGTTGTAAGGATGGTAGTGGTAGTATATGATGATCATCACTTGTCAAAAGACTTGGAAAGGTACATACCCATGAAAGAAATCAAGTGTGTAATTCCTATACTCACAATCGAGATCAGTCCTATAACCTTGCAAATTTAATAGCATCATATGTTGTAGAAAGGCAGTACTCTTAGGGTTAGGTCAAGCTCTTAAACTTGCTTTTTAGCAAAGCCTCATTGTTTGTTCGCTTGGAGTCTCTCTTATGCTGAAAATGGTCTAACTTAGCTATATCAAAACTAAACTACCGATGTTCTATTGTATGATGTTGTATTCATAACTTTAAATAATATATCATTTTATTAGCCCACCATATGGTCCCTTAGGTGTCATTAGAGGTCATATTATTTCTTAAGAGGTCATATGGTGTCCTATGACCCCTTAGGATACCATATGACTCCTTAAGGCACCATACGACCCATAAAAACACCATATGGTATCCTAAGGGGTCATAGGATGCCATATGACCCCTCAGGACACCATACAACCCATAGCAACACCGTATGGTGTTCTAAAGGGTCATATGGTGTTCTATGACCTCTTAGGATTGTTAGGTCCTGAGGACAACTGAGGGGGGGGGGGGATGAATCAATTGTCCAATAAATTCAAACAAAAAACAACTCAACCAACTTAATGCTTAGTACTAGTGAACCAATCTGTTATACCGGTGGATAGATTTAACAAATAAATGCAATATCGACAAAGATTAAAGCATGAAATAAAAAGACAAAGTCATCCACAACACATAACACCAATATTTGTACGTGGAAACCCTGTAAGGAGAAAAACCACAGTGGGAAACCTTACCCACAATCAGATGATACTACTGCAGATAGTAAGTGTACATAAATGGGGTCTGCACATGCAGAAAAGCCAAGCGCCTAGAGCTCACTGCTCAATCACAAATGGGAGTCACACTGACTACAATTGGATGGTTAAATCCAATAAAAATGTACTGCACAAAATAGCATCTTCATATGCTGGATTCAGTACCGGTGTAGTTTTGATATGCTTTCATAAAAACCTTGCTTTACCTTCAAATGACGTCTTCATGTATAGCTCTGCTTAATCTCACATATACCTTCACACTTATCCTTTTTTGCATTCCATATTTGATCTTACAAATAAGATATTACATTTATACCATAACCTAAGACCAATTTTAGTAGGTCGGCTCTACAAGATATTACAATAAAAACATTTTACAAACAATATAATATCCGATGCAATAACTAATTGAACATGTTAGCTTAATGCATTTACAACAATAATTAATCATCTCCATAGCATGCCATGCTGATCTGAAAAAGATAAACCTGCTGGTGTAACCCTAGATAACCCTGGACCTATTTGTCGATAAAAGCAAATATGCAAATATGAATATACCAATGATTAATTCATTAAGAAAAGATATCCACATGATGTCTTCGACATTACCAAGTGTTTTCCATATCATTTCCAGTGCCGATGATCATTATATCCTGCTGGTGTACCATATACCAGTAACTATGCAATAGTTACTTGCTTGCCAGTGAATGCTGCTGGATCTCCAAAGTTCTAGTGTTTTAGTAGGTGTTGACATCAATGACAAAACCATACCAAAATACCAGCAATCTCCCCCTTTGGCATTGATGGCAACACAAGATGAAAAAACCATCAAAGTGTCAAAACAGAAATGCCAAATACAAAAAAACCAATAATCTCCAAAAAGATCATAACCAAAAATCAAAATATAGATACAGAGAGTAATAATCTCTCCTAAACAACAATCTCTCCCCCTGGGAGCAACATGTGTTTTCCAAAGTTTTCCATACCAACATACCAATCTCTCCCCAAAAGATAATAAAGATAATGTGTTTTTCCATAGATATCTCTCCCCCTTTGACATCAAATGGCAAAGTTACAACAAGACCAAGTTCAGATACAAAATACCAATCAATTTCAATATACCAACTACTCCCCCTGAGAAGTAGCTTCCTCATCAAAGCCGGAGTAAAATATTTCTCTGTTAATTCTACTGGTTGATGACAGACATCAAGTTTCTAAGTGTCTACCGGTGGGGGTATGGCCCCAAGCTGTTCTCTAAGATATTCAAAAGTCTCCTTAGGCAGAGGTTTAGTGAAAATGTCTACACGCTGCTCTTTAGTATTCACATAAACTTGTTTTATTTCTTTAGCTTCAACTTTCTCCCTTAGAAAATTCAATTTGATTGAAACATGTTTTGTTTTAGAATGTAACACCAGATTCTTAGATATATCAATTGCTGCTGTGTTGTCACAATAGATAGTTATAGGTTCCTTGCATTTTACCTTTAAGTCTTTCAACATTTGTTTAAGCCATAGTACCTGTGTACAGTTAGTTGCTACTGCAACATATTCTGATTCTGCTGTTGTTAAAGATGTACAACTTTGTTTCTTACTCAACCAAGAAACTAATATGTTTCTAAGAAAAAATGCTCCACCGGTGGTGCTTTTTCTATCATCAATGTCTCTTGCCCAATTTGCATCTGTTTATGCACATAGATCAAAGTTTTCATCTCGAGGATACCATAATCCAAGATTTGGGGTGCCTTGTAAGTACCGAAAAATCCTTTTTTACTACTGATTCATGATTTTCTCTAGGATTACTCTGAAATATTGAAACAATACATACTGCATTCATGATATCAGGTCTTGTTTGTGACAAATACAGTAAACCTCCTATCATGGATTTGTACCTAGTGGGATTCACAGGTGTAGATTCATCTCTTAAGGATAGTTTGTCATTTGTAGTCATAGGTGTGCTTACTAGTTTCATTTTCAACCATTGCTTTGAATAGTTTGAACTTACCAAGTGCTTCTGATTTTTCTCTGAGAAAAGTAACCCAGCACATTCTAGAATAGTCATCAATGATTAGCATGAAATATCTATCACCTTGTAATCTTTTAGTTGTAGCTGGACCACATAAATTAGTTTGAATTAAATCAAGAGTATTATTTGATTTTTCTGGAATACTTTTGAAACTAGCTCTAACTTGTTTTCCAAATTGACATTCCTTACATACTGTATTCTGAGGTTTGACAATTTTAGGTAAATCTCTAACTGCCTTAGTAGTACTAATCTTTACCATGCAATCAAAGTTTACATGACAGAGTCTCTTATGCCATAACCAACTTTCATCTATATGTGCAATCAAGCATGTCTTTTCATTGTTATTCAAATGAAAGATATTACCTCTTCATTTTCCAGTCTTCCTCTAGTGATAACTCCTTTATGCTTGTTTCCAATTATCTGATCTTCAGAATGATTCAGTCTTACATACTGGGGTGTCTTTGTTTGTTGTTTCTCCTCAGTCATAGTGGAATTTTCAGATGATACCGATGTAACTAGATCTTCACTCTGTACCGGTGGATTTAGTGTAGGTTCATTTAAAATTTCTATTGCCGGTTCAAAATCTATGTACCTTGAAGTTCCTCTGAATTGTTCATCAATTTTCACATTTGTACTCTCAACAATTTTCTATAATCTCTTGTTAAAACATCTATATGCTTTACTCTTAGATGAATAACCTAAAAATATTCCTTCATCACTTCTAGGATAAAATTTTCCAATGTACTCATCTCTTCTAATGTAACATTTACTTCCAAATATTCTGAAATATTTAAGAGTAGGAGTAATACCAAACCATAGTTCATGAGGGGTCTTACCGGTTTCACCTTTGATGTGAACTTTGTTGAATGTATAGACCGCTTTACTGACTGCTTCTTCCAATATACATGTGGTAGGTTTACTTCAGATAACATACTTTTTGCTGCATCCAAGATAGTTCTATTTTTCCTTTCAACAACTCCATTTTGCTATGGTGTCTGAGGTGTTAATAGTTGTCTTATGATTCCATTCACTTTACAGAATGCAATAAATTCCTTAGATGTGAATTCTCCTCCTTGATCTGATCTTAAACATTTGATTTTCTTACCGGTTGAGTAGTAGGTGTCGGTTGATCTTCTGTTATAACAACAAAAACCCATCCACTGTCTGCCAGATCTTCATCAAAATCATCAGTCACACCTTCATCAGCAATGTAGAAGGATTTATCTTTATTCTTCTTAAATCTGTATCTCTTTTATTCAGGGTTAGGCTTGTATGTTCTTCTAGCTTCTTCTCTTAGTCTAGCATGTCTATTAGGGCATCTTGAAGCCATATGACTAATCTTATTGTAGTTAAAACATTTAAAGGGTGCTTTACCTTCATACTTACTTCCAACTGGTCCTTTAGGCATTTTCCTTGCAAATAGTGCTTCAAGTTCTTCAAGTTCTTCAGTTTCTTTCTTGCTTTCTTCAAGTTCTCTTGCATAAAAGGCTTTCCAATTAGATTTGTCAAATGGTGGAGCAGATGATGTTGATGCTTTAAAGGCCAAATCTGTCTTAATAGTAGCAATAGGACCAAATTCCTCAATTTCAAAAGCTGAAAGTTTCCCAATCAATGTATCCCTAGTTACTGATGTATTAGACATTGTTTTTAACTCATTTATAGCAGTAACCTTCATTTTATATGCCGGTGGCAATCCTCTTAAAACTTTTGAAACAATTTCATCCTCACTTAAGGTTCCTCCACCACATTTAATACCCAAAACAATTTCATTTACTCTTTCCATAAAAGCAGAAATCCTTTCATCTTCTTCCATTTTTAGATGTTCATACCTGACTCGGAAGCTTTTAAGTTTTGCAATTTTGACTGTGGAATCTCCTTCATTCAGTGTTTCCAAATGATCCCAAATAGCTTTAGCAGTAGACCTATCTGATATTCCCATAATTTGTTGATCTGATAATGCGCTCAAAAGTGATTCTCTTGCTTTGCAATCATTTTCCTCATATTTTGTTAAGTTAGTTGGACTGAGCTGACCTGGTACATCAACAATATAACCATTCTTTGTAACTTCCCAGATGCCTTTTCCAATGTGGTTTAGATGTGTCTCCATTCTGATCTTCCATATGCCATAGTTGGTTCCATCAAGTTTAGGACTGTCCTTCCTAAAATAGTTAGTAGACATTGGATCTCCTCAAGTTGTTAAACTTCTGCAAAAGAGGACTAAGCTCTGATACCAATTGTTAGATCCTAGGGACAACTAAGAGGCGGGGGGGGGGGGGGGGGGGGGTGGGTGAATCAGTTGTCCAATAAATTCAAACAAAAAACAACTCAAGCAACTTAATGCTTAATACTGGTGAACCAGTCTGTTATACCAGTGGACAGATTTAATAGATAAATGCAATACCGACAAAGATTAAAGCATGAAACAAAAAGACAAAGTCATCCACAACACATAACACCAATATTTGTACGTGGAAACCTTGTAAGGGGAAAAACTACGGTGGGAAACCTTACCCACAATCAGATGATACTACTCCAGATAATAAGTGTACATAAATGGGGTCTGCACATGCAGAAAGGCCAAGTGCCTAGAGCTCACTGCTCAATCACAAATGGGAGTTACACTGACTACAATTGGATGGTTAAATCCAATAAAAATGTACTGCACAAAATAACATCTTCATATGCTGGATTCAGTACTGGTGTAGTTTTGATATGCTTTCATAAAAACCTTGCTTTACCTTCAAATGATGCCTTCATGTATAGCTCTGCTTAATCTCGCATATACCTTCACACTTATCCTTTTTCGCATTCCATATCCGATCTTACAAATAAGATCTTACATTTATACCATAACCTAAGACCAATTTTAGTAGGCCGACTCTACAAGATATTACAATAAAAACATTTTACAAATAATATAATATCCGATGCAATAACTGATTGAACATGTTGGCTTAATGCATTTACAACAATAATTAATCATCTCCATAGCATGCCATGCTAATCTGAAAAAGATAAACCTGCCGGTGTAACCCTAGATAACCCTGGACCTATTTCCCGGTAAAAGCAAATATGCAAATATGAATATACCAATGATTAATTCATTAAGAAAAGATGTCCACATGATGTCTTTGACATTACCAAGTGTTTTCCATATCATTCCGAGTGTCGGTGATCATTATATGCTGCCGGTGTACCATATACCAGTAACTATGCAATAGTTACTTGCTTGCCGACGAATACTACTGGATCTCCAAAGTGCTAGTGTTTTAGTAGGTGTTGATATCAATGACAAAAGCATGCCAAAACACCAATAAGGACACTATTTGGTGTCATTATAGGTCCTATGGTGTACTAAGGGATCATATAGTGTCATATGACCCCTTAGGATACCCTATGACCCCTTATATGTTGTTAGGGGTCATATGGTGTCCTAAGGGGTCATATGGTCTCCAACAACCCCCTAGGACACCATTTGACCCCTTAGGACTCCATATGGTGCTGTTATGGGTCATATGGTGTCCTAAAAGATCATACAATGTTCTATGACCCCTTAGGACATCATTTGGTGTAATTATGGGTTGTATGGTGTGCTAAGGGGTCATATGGTATCCTATGACCCTTTAGGACTCCATATGACCTCTTATGTGATGTTATGGGTCATATGGTGTCCTATGACCCCTTAGGATACATGCATGGATCCCTCTCTCCCCTTCTTCTCTCCCTCCATCTCTCCCCCCCCCTCTCTCTCTCTCTCTTCCTCTCTCCCTCCCTCCCCTTCTCCCTTCCTCCATACCCCTTCTTCTCTCCCTCTCCCTCCTTCCCTCCCTCCCTCCCCCCCCCCCCCCCCCCTCTCTCTCTCTCTCTCTCTCTCCCTCCCTCCATTTTCCTTCACATTTTTTCTACTACAAATAGCACGTATGGGGTACTAAACCTATTAGTTCACTACCCTGCATTAACAGTTTTAAGGCGTAGGAGCATGTACGCGGTACTTATTACTTGTAAGTGCGTACGAGGTATTGAGCCTATTAGTTCACTATTGTGTCATAACATTTTTAAGGCTTAGGAGTGCATACACGCTACTTATTAGTACAAAGTGGAAAAAAAAATATCGTTGGGCTTTCCAACATTTTATGGACTAACAACGTGCACACGGTTATTAATATAGTGCGTACAAGGTACTTAGACATAGTCTTATTTTTGAAAGAGCCTCAACGGCCTCAAAAGAAGTTTTTGAGGTTGTTGAAGGCCCCACTGCAACTGTGTCTGCACTTCTATCACTATTTTATACATAGAAGTAAGTGAATTTTTTGTTTTTGCATGATTTCAAATGATTGAATTGTTGTTCTTATTAGTTTTGTCAATATTATTATGATTGTTTAATAGTTTTGATTCAAAAAAATAATGATAAGATGCATATTTATGGTTATTTGTTTGTTTATGAACTTTTCTTTACATATATATGTAATATGATTCTATTTAGGACAACCGATATCAACCATGGAAAAGAACAAGCGAGGAATGATGGAACAACAAGATATAAAAAGGAAAGAGAAAGACAACGTATGAAGAAATTACGTGACATAAGAACAATGGGAGAAGAAGGTATGTCATCCTCAACATCTCAATTCGATTTACCAAACAAACATAATGCACCTAATGCAATTGAAGAAGAGACATTTGATTTATCGTACGAACCTAATGCAATTGAAAAAGATACCACATTGAATTTAATCGATTAAATGATGAACATACACCTTCTCTATTTGATGAATTTAATGTACATAATGCACCGATGTTAACAACTCCTAGAATCATTCATAGGAAACCAAACTATCTAATTGACATTGATGAGAATATATTGAAGCCAATGCTCAATAAAGTGAATGAATGAACTTGTAGGAGAGTGGTTAAAAGAATATGGCAAAACTATTTTGAAAACTTAAATCAAACCGGAAGATGTCAATTAATTGTTCAAATGATTAAAAATTTGAATTTTAGAGAGACAATGAAAATTCTAGGCCTAAGATCATCTGAAAGTAACAGTGAAAGAATTATTGTGAGAAATATATTTGATGCATATCAAGCTATTGGTTCAAAATCACATTCTAAAGATTCTAATGCTACTCGACATGTCATTACATCAACCATAATGAGCAATAAAATAAAAAAAGATCATTTGATAAGCAAAACAAGCAAGTCATTAAACGTTAGTAGAACAACATTAAGTAAAGCACTAAAGAGGCAGGAAAAAATAGAGAAACCTAACAATAATTCTCTTTGGGCATTCTCGAGTAGACTACCATGGAAAGACAAGGTTATTGTTGATGCACTAAGAACATTAATTGAAATTTTTTGGCATGACAACACAAGAGTTTCACCCAACTAAAGAGATGTTGTTAGAAGGCAAATTGGGTCTACAAATCGTGAGCCACATGCCAAACACTATTTGGATATGACAAACTAAATTTTATGAAATATTCCTTCAAAAGTTTCCTCAAATAAGAATTTCTCAAAGATTTTTTGAAATGGCAAAACCTTTTTATATTAAGATTAATCATGTATGCACCACGTGTTGTTGTAGGATGCGTATTGAATTTTCCATGCACTATGATATTTTTTGTCATATTTGTTCTACTTTGCACACTAACGATGTTTTGCAAGAATGCAATATACAAGCACCTCCTACGTCAGTAAGATAATTTATTTCAAGTGTGCTATGTAATAGACATGATGGTTGCATTTATTATAAGATGCCTTGTTTAGAAGGTGTTTTTCCTATATGTGGTGGTTTGCAACATTTACCAAGATGCATACATTTAGAGAGTACACATGAAACTAGTAGGAAACTAGCTTCTTTTGGAAAATAAAAGATAGTCACATATGGAGTGAAATATGGAAATTTTTTGAAGAGATGTAAGCTATTGAAAAATGATATATGTGTAGCTGAATTTATGAAAATATTTCAAGAGAAACTAGTTTATGAGTACATAATGCATACACATAGAGCTCGATGGTTAGATGAGAAATTCAAGTTATGTAAAGACACATTTCCTCTTGGTACCATTGTCTCTATTGTTTATTTTGCTGAAAATTATACACTACAACCTCAAAACGAAGTGCAATCTATGTATTATCATTCTACATAAGTTTCTATTTTTGTACACATAGCATTCATGCATGCAGATGATAGCACAAAGAAGGATATAAAGGTTGCAAGATAATATCACTTCTACATAAGTGATGATCATACTCATTCATCAAAGTTTGTACAAGGATGGTTTAAATTTTTCTATGATAGTTTAAGGGGAAAGAACATACGATACAACAAACACTTAATATGTTCAGATAATTGCACCACACAATTCAAGAATGCAAGGATGATTTATTGGTTGACAAGGATGCATATGACAAGCAGTGTACATCATTTTTGGAATTTCACTGAGGTTGGACATGGTAAGGGAGAGCATGATGGTGCAGGAGCATATGTAAATAGAGCCCTAGCTAGAGAAGAATTGAAGTATGAAGGTGGTGTGAGTTGATAGATGCAGAAATGATTGTGTGATGGTGTTAAGTCTACAATGGGTCCAACTAATACAGGTTCGTCAATGGTTCATAGATATTTTTGGTTGATCATTGAATCTAACATTGAAAACTATCTAGATTGTTGTATAGTTGCAAGATCAAGTGACATGCACTCATTTATGAGTTCAAATTCAAGTTCACTGGTAATTTATACGAGACATATGGTATGTTTTTTCTCTTCATGCATGTATTGTTTGTGGGAAGAATGTGAATCACAAGAGTGGGTTGACAAATGGTCTTGTAGACCGTTGGTCCCCATTGATACATATCAAATTCCCAAAGCACTACAATTGAGCTAGATGGAGACAATAGTGGATTTTGACCATGTATCCAACCTAGTGGATTCAGGTGATTTAATTTTTTTGCAAGTATTATTTTTGGTTCATTTTGTTGTACATCATACTTTATTTTTGGTATTAATTAACACTTTATAAAATGCAGGTCATGTGTATGCAGTTGTTGTAGAAGAGAACAATGAAGAAGGAATGGATTACTATTTGTGTAATTGTGTTGAGCCAAAAAGTAAATTGACAACCACAATCATTGATGGAGAGGGTATTGAATACCCAATAGGGTCTGTTGTCGTGACATGAAAATGGCTTAGGAGATACCCTATCAAGAATTCTGATGTTTGGTTGTTCGAGGACTTTGAAACACACAGACATATTCTTCATTTCTCTAACCTTTTTGTTGCAACAAATATTCATTTGATGAAGTCTTGTGGTAGACCTCATAACAATATTTTATGGAAAGTTCATGAATCTGACCACGAGGCAATACTTGACACAATATGGGTTAGAGCCAATCTTGAAGGCTCACTTGATTGATTCCATGGTTCAAAGTAGAATGATTTTGAGAATTTTGTATATATCGTTGATGAATTGTTCTATATTCATTTTTTGTATATATAAATGCCCATTAGCTGATTTTTACATGTTTAGGGGCATAATTTTGTATATTTAAATGACAATGAGCTGATTTGTACATATGTAGATGCCAAATTTTGTATATTAAAATGGCGATGAGCTGAATCACACATATTGTAATGCCAAATTTTATATAAAATCCCATGAGATGATTTGTAAGACATTTTTTTGTATATTGAAATAGCCAAGAGTTGATTTGACCATGTTTAGAGGCAAATTTTTGAATAATATGTGACAATGTTTTGTGACTATTTTTTGTGTCTATGTTTTGAGTTTATGTGATGTGATAAGGTCAATCATGAGAATTCTTGATTCTTGTATAATAATGGAGAATTATTTGAGTTATTATCAGGTCATAGGGGTCATAGATTTAGTAGAGATTGCACTGATAGGGTATGACTCTTGATGTTCCAGTACTTTGGGATGCATGAGAGGAGCATGCCTAGCATAAACCTACCCACCCGGACGTGCTCGTGATGTCAGTTTGTGCAAACAACAAACCCAATCAATTCTATCCAATCTTGCAACTTTACATTGCATGTAACTGATAGTTTTTGCAGTAGGCAAAAAAATGCTACCAATTGAAAATGGCTCTGAGACATCAAAATTGGAGATAGGCCATAGTAGAGGAGCCTTAGAAAACCCCACAGGTTTAAATGGATTGATCATATGTGTCCTAGATTGGAAGAAACAATCCATCAAATTTTGACAACTTTTGGACTCAAAGCACTTGAGAGATCGCCATGATAGGGTATGACTCTCGATGTTCCCGTGCTTTGGGATGCACAAGAGGAGAATTCCTAGTGTAAACATGCCTACCTGGATGGGCTCATGATATCAGATTGTGCACATGACGAACCACATCAATTCTAGCCAATCCTGCAACTTTGCATTGCATGCAACTGACAGTTTTTGCAGCAGGCAAAACAATGCTACCAATTGAAAATGGCTCTGAGTCATCAAGAATTGAGATAGGCTATTGTAGAGGAGCCTCATCTAACCACACAGGTTCAAACAAATCAATCATATGTGTCCTGGATTGGAAGACATAGTCTGTCAAAGTTTGATAATTTTTTGGACTTAATTAGGGCACTTGAGAGATCACGCCGGTAGGGTATGACTCTCGACATTTCGATGCTTTGGGATGCATGAGAGGAGCATGCATAGTGTAAAAATTCCCACCTAGATGTGCTCATGACATTGGATTATGCACACGACGAACCGAATATATTCTAACCAATCCTGCAACTTTGCATTGCATGCAACTGACGATTTTTGCAGTGGGCGAAAAATGCTACCAATTGAAAATGGCTCCAATTCATCAAAAACCAAGATAGGCCATTGTAGAGGAGCCTCATGTGACCACACAGGTTCAAATGGATTGATCATATGTGTCTTGGATTGGAAGAAATAGTCTATCAAAGTTTGATAATTTTTTGAACTCAGGGCACTTGAGAGATCGCGCCGGTAGGGTATGACTCTCGATGTTCTGACACTTTGGGATGCATGAGAGGAGCATGCATAGCATAAAAATACACACCCAAATGTGCTCATGATGTCAGTTTGTGCACAAGATGAATCGAATCAATTCGAGCCAATCCTACAACTTTGCATTGCATGCAATTGATAGTTTTTGCAACAGGCAAAAAAATGATACCAATTGAAAATGGCTCTGAGTCATCAAAAACCGAGATAGGCCATTGTAGAGGAGCCTCATATGACCCCACGAGTTCAAACAAATTGATCATATGTGTTTTGGATTGGAAGAAGTAGTCTGTCAAAGTTTGACAATTTTTTGGACTCAGGGCACTTGAGAGATCGCGCCGGTAGGGTATGACTCTCAACATTCCAACGCTTTGGGATGCATTAGAGGAGCATGCCTAGCATAAACCCGCCCACCCAGATGCACTCATAATGTTAGTTTGTGCACACGACAACCAAAATTTGACCATTGCGAGTATGAGGGTGCTCTAGCACCAAACACATATTGTTGTTTATATTCATATTGTCGATTTTTGTTGTTTATATTCATATTGTTGATTACATAGACAAATATTCATTTAAGTTTATAAAAGGGAAGCCACCAAATACAATGAATACACAATAATGAACTAAATACAAGGAGTTTTGTAGGGTTAATTCAACATTTTAGAAATTTTATCAAATCATATTCCACGATTGCAATGTTTTATATCATATTTTTTTGTTGTTTATATTCATATTGTTGATTACATAGGAAAATGATCAATTAAATTTATAAAAGGACAACCACGAAATACAACAAATATAAAATAATGAACTCAATACACATTTATTGGATGGAATATCAATATTTATATATATATATATATATAAGGCATGTCTGCCAAGTCAATACAAGTATTACAAAAATGTGGCATATGCCATGTCCAAATCGATATACAATAAAAATATAGAATATATCTACATATATTGGTTATTCTATGACCAAAACTAACACTATATGATCCTAAACTTATGGTGGATTATCAAAATCAAGCCTCTTCGATGCAGTATGCAGCTTTGTAGATGGCTGCAAAACCACAATTCAAAAGCCAAGTTAGAATTCTTTTGTATAAAATAGTTCACAATTAACAACATAACTATGCATTTAACTATAATTCCTTTGCAATTGAAATGTAGATTACCTCATCGGCTGATCTAGGAGCTAATGTCTTCGCTCTCCTCTCCTTGTCACTCTTAGGAGTTTTCTTGAAGAGATACTTAAAAGGATCCACGTTATGGACATACCACGAAGGGGTCTATTGTAGATTAAATGTACAATTAATAAAATGTACTAACATAAATATATCAAAAACACTTAAAAGCTATAATATAGAGAACAATGATGTACCCATGCCTGATATGCTTCTCCAATGGACTGAGGATGGCTCACCATTGATGGAGAAACTGTCACTATTACCTATACAAAAAATGATCAAAGATTAAATATAATTAATATAATGATGAGTATTGTAGGTTAAAAATAATTAATGTAATATATCAAACAAAAGTGTACCAGATTTTGAGATGCTTCTCCAGTGCACAGAGGAGGGCTCACCATTGATGAAACAACTGTGGATATTTCCTGTATGAAAAAATTATAGATTATAATATATCACAAGCTCACATGTACCCGTGCATATAATCATGAAATCAAGAAAATAAAGTAGAGATACATACCTCTTCCCTCTCTTGATCCACAGGTGAATCAGGTGCATTCAACAAATCCACATAGCTCAATGGCTACTGTACATGTAAAATAGACAACAAATACTAATCAATCTACAAACCCCAACTAATACTTGATTTCAATATTTTTAAACAATTGTACAAATAAAAATATGTTCAATTACCTTCTTCCCATGTTTTGGCGTCTTCGAGGAATTTTTTTTCTTAGGATGAGGCTTAGACACAGAGGGGGTACCCTAAAAAAACAAAATTAACATGAGATATTAGTATAGATAATATATTAAACATAATTTAAAAAATCTAAAATGAAATGACTTGCATATTCCATCAAAATAAGACATAAAAAGGGTTGTACAAAATATGATACCGTATAGCCTTGTAGGCCAAAATCGATCACTGAGAGCGTGATGTCATCAATCTGGGACATTTGCTCCCCTGTCAACACCTATAAACCAAAAATTGGACCAAGCATTAAAAATAGTTAGTATATCTTGTAATATTTTTGAATTCAAAATGTACTATTCTATTTTAACATGTTATAAAATTGATACCTCAGGCATCAAAGTTGTAGCTGTAGTAACTAGGGGAGGAGTATGGGATACCGCTGCTGCATCCTGAAATGCATATTATTTGTCTGAATTTAAATTGATGTATAAATGAAAATTAATTTATGTAATTACAAATTTAAAGTGATTGATAAATAAAATGCTATGAATTCAAATCAACACACCTGTGTCTGTCGCTGATGGGAAAACACCATGTCCATCAACTCATCTGTCAGCGTGAAATCTTCAACCATGTGGGCCTGACATCTACTCCCACAAATCATGCACGGATGAGATGTGGATCCATCTGCACCGGCTGCATCATCTATCCCCAAGCATATCCCCGAGCAAGTGACACACATATGCTGAATGAGCTCTTTGTTGCCACCTGGAGAAACTAATGACTCATCATCCAACACAATAGGGTGTGCTAATGACGTCCCATGTTGGATGATGGCACCAGTCAATGTTGTGGCCTTCTGAAGAGTCTGTAGCTCCATCGCCTCTTTCAGCTCTATTGGGATAACCTGATGCAGCTTGGGTTTGGGTGCTAGGGGGTGATGACTGTCCAGGGCTACTCGCCTATGGGCTCCAGGTCTATCTTAGGCAGAGCCACCACCTCTACCATGAAACTCTCTCATATCAAAATAGTTTGGCCGCATATTGAGCACAAACTTACAATATAATTTTCTCAAAAAGTACAATGGCACCTCATAATTATTACAAGGTGAATCATCAAAGACCATCCACCACCTCTGCCAAAAAAGATTCTTCATCTGCACATTGGTACACCAATGTATGGGAAACCTCTTTGCATTAAGAGGTAATAATTGACTGGTTTTAGGATCAACAAAAAGGGCACATATTTGTTGTTTACTAATATTTTTATTTTTGACTCCCTCGTATGATAACCCATCAGCATAGTATTCATGACACATATCCCTAAAGTTTCTCCAATTTTTTAATTCATGTGGAAATAGCTATGGCACCACTAGCTAATGTTTCTAGGCTAGTGGCGAGGGATTTATGATGCTCAAGTTTAGATGTTTTCAATTTATCAATCAATCTATTGATTTTAGACGTATTTTGCCCTAACTGATTAATTAATTGCTCTTGTGTTTCAGGTGTGCGATCAAAAGGAGGAATTGGGGGTGTATCTTGTGGGTTTTCAGGAGGTGCATTTTGTTGTTCTGGTTGTAGGTTGTCAAAATATGGTTTTTGAAACAAAAAATTAAAAAATTAAATCAAAATTAATGATTAAATTCAAAACATAAAACAAATTGAACAAACGAGAAAGAAAGACAAAAATTAACAAAAATTAACCTTGATCCATAGTGTCTAGAGGAGAAATGAGGCACCCCATTCATGGTTGGGAGGAGAAATGAGGCACCCCATTCAAGGTTTGGAGGAGAAATGAGGCACCCTGTTCCTGGTTTGACGGAGAAAATGGGGAAAAAACATGATTGTCATGAGAAAATAAGATCCAGTTTTAATTTTTTTTTTTTTTTGAGAGGCAGCGCGTATGTGGTCCTTTAGGGCTTATTAGCATGTACACACTCATTTTCCTAAAGGTAGCACATATGTACTACTTTTCCTAAAAGCAGCGCATACGCACTACCTTTTCTAGGCTCAGGGACAACAGACCCGAGCGCGTACGCGGTGATTTCAAATTTTATAACCACGTACGCGCTGCTTATTTTTCCATGTTTTTTTTGGGTGGTGTCCACTTTTCTGACCACCATCTTTGTGCACATACCCCAGGGTCCTCTCTACAGAAGCTTAACCACTTGAGGAGATCCTATGGTAATTGCATCAAGTTCTACATTCAATCCTTACCAGAAGAAGAGTCCCAGATTTGATGGTACAAATTAAAAAATATGGAAGGAGTGAATGAAGATTCATCTCAGATGTCTTGGAGCTAAAGTTTGGGATATAGTGGAGAAAGGGTATATACCTCATTATCCTAATTCTGGAACACCGACACCTGTTGATGAACATAAGAGAGCTGAAAATGATGTGAGAGAAAAAGAAGCATTGTTAAGCGCCCTATTTGATGAAAAGCTATTGAATGTCATAGAGTTGGAGAATGCTAAGCTGATATGGACAAAGCTTGAAACTCTTTATAAAGGTGACCGGGCATGAAAACTGCTAAACTTGAAGGTTTCTGAGTAAGATATGAAACTTTAGAGATGGAAGAAGATGAGAAGATAAGTTCTTTCATGGATAGAGTCAATGAGATTGTCATGAGTATCAAATTCTGTGACAGATCAGTTAGTGAGGATGAGGTAGTGTCAAAATTTCTGGGAGTTCTACCTTCAGATTACAAGATGAAGGCTATTTCTATCAATGAACTCCAGACAATGCCAAGTACCCCTATGACTAGAGATACATTACTTGGGAAATTGATTGCTTTTGAACTTGAAGAACTTAGAGATCTGAGTGCTGCTAAAACTGAGACTTCATTTAAAGCATCCGCCTTTGGTAAGCAGAAGATAGATTGGAAAGAGATGTATGCGAAGGATATGGAGGAAATTGAGAAAGAAGAAAGAGAACTTGAAGAGTTGGAAGCCCTGATTTCTAGAAGAATTCCTAAAGGACCAATTGGAAGTAAGTATGAAGGAAAAGTCCCTTTTAAATGTTTTTCATGCAATATGATTGGTCATTTTGCATATAGATGTCATGAAAGAGCTGCTAGGAATCATGAAAGATTTGTGAGGAATTATAAGCCTAATCTTGAATATTAGAGAAGACCTAGATTCAAAAGAAATAAGGATAAATTATATTATTATGTTGGTGATGATGATTTTGGTATTACTCATGATGATGATGATGAACCTGTGAGTGGATCCAGTAATGGTGCCTCATCTGGAAAATATTGGGTTTTTATTTCTATTAAGGATGATTCTCCAGAATTTGTCATTGAAACAACACATACTGAAGAAAAGGCTTTAGCTACAAAAATTAAAGATAATGATGAATGGGTTATAGACAGCAGTTGCTTGCATCACATGACTGGTGATAAAAGAAAGTTCTTATCATTGCAAGAGGTTGATGGTGGATTGGTTAGATTTGGAGACAATAAGGCGTGTAGGATCAAAGGCAAAGGAACAATATCATTGGATGGTAAGACTAATACTGATAATGTTTATTATGTTGAAGGCTTAAAGCATAATCTTTTAAGTGTAGGTTAGATGGTGGATAGAGGATTTAATTTGCAATTTAAGGATGGAAAATGTAAGATCATTAATAAATATGGATTGGAGATTACTTCCAAAACTTAGACCAAAGGTAATATCTTTCATTTGAACTCTCGTGAGAAGGCTTTCTTGATTTCTCAGATTGACGAAAGTTGGTTATGGCATAAGTATTGAATACAATGTACCACTTAGAGGGGGGTGAATCAATGGTTCCTAAAATATTTTACTTTTAAACCAAGCTCGGAATACTGGTTATCAACCTAAACACTAAACCAACAAACCTGTAAGATAAAAGTAGATATCAACAAAGGCAAATACACAAATGCATAACCCACAACACCAGATGTACGAGGAAAACCCAATATGGGAAAAACCTCAGTGAGAAATGTTGTTGGAGTCTACTACTCCAATCTAGCCTCACAATAAAATAATAGATTATAATGATTTAGGGCACCAACCCTTGCACCAATCTCCAACTTGGTGTTATATTATGAAATATAATTTTGATACAATGATAGCACCTGGTTGAAAATGAGTTTTGCAACACCTGATCAATGGATTTATGCCGGTTAACAACCTCCTCTTCTTCATTGGTTTTCACACTGTCGGTTATCAGATTACTCTCACAGATCTCTCACCGGTTACTCACAGCCTCACACTCCATTGTGTCACTCTTGGATGTCTTCTTAACCAATCACTCCTCACCAGTTTGCTTGACTGTTAGAGCTGCAACAGTTTATCAGTTACTCTTTCTCTACCGGTTAGACCCTCTCCTTGGTTCAGCTTTCCAACACACACTATAACTCCCTAGGAAAATAACTCTAAGGATGATTATCTTTCTTTCTCAAGCTCTCTTCTCTCACACCTCGTATCAAGCATCAACTCCTTTCAGTCTCAAGCTGACATATTTATCTTTTAGGGTTCCTACCAAAACAACATTCAAATGGTGTCATGTTAGGTTTTTCCTTCACCAAATCAATCTGTATTATATTGATCCGATCTTCTTTTCTAGAGTGATGATCTACATGTCATCGATCAACACCACTAACACCTCACATTCCAATGTGCGTTTTCTATATTTGGATGTCTGCAACATGCTTTTTTGTGTTTATCTATCAAACCCCATTAATGGCTCGGCTATTTCCTTCAGCAAGTGGGTACAAAGATCAGATCTTCTTGTAGGGTTAGTTTAATCATCCTCCTACCTTGTCTTCCTCGAGCCGCAACATTCTACCATTCTCCCTTGATTTTTGGGTTCTTCATAAAAACCAACCTGCTTGCTAACTGGTACATAGATGAATACTTCATTGACCTCTACATGATCACCACTTGGATTCCTCCTATCATCCTTGTCGACATCCACCTATGCTTGGTTTTCTATGTCAGTTTGACATCCTTCACCGACCAAGATTGACTACCAGTTCAACTCACCTTACCCATATAACCTAAATTCACCCATGGTCTTTCATACTTGCTGACCTCTTTTTTGTTGGTGGATCAACTTGGCCTTCCATCAAACATGTTGGTCCTACTACTCAGTCCATTTACCGACAATATTAAACTTCTCTGAGTATACCAGTTCACATCCTTCAGTTCTTCTCATGCTTGATTTATTTGCCTTGTCGGTTACCAGTAGATGATGCATTTCATGTGTACCGATAACCTACCTGCTATCTTCTTACACACATATGGAATGACATCATCATGTTTTACTTCTCCCATATCGGTCACCACTTCTTACTCACTGGTGACCATGACAACTTAATGGCAATTATGCCAACAATAAGAGGATGTGTAATGTAAATTTTGATTGCATAGTAAAGATCAGTTCAATACTAGATGTCAGAGATTTGCCCAAGATTGTTAAACCTCATAATCCAGTATGCAGAGAATGTCAAATGGGTAAGAAAGTTAGAACTTCTTTCAAAAGTATACATGATAAATCTAATAAAATTATTGATCTCATTCATACTGATTTATGTGGACAAGCAAGGACTAAAATCTTTCAAGGTGATAGATATTTTATGTTATTTATTGATGACTATTCTAGAATGATGTGGGTAGCATTTTTGAAATAGAAATTTGAAGCTTTTGATAAATTAAAAATCTTTAAAGATATGGTTGAGATTGAGACATGACTGAAGATAAAGTGCTTAAGATCAGATCATGGTGGTGAGTTTACATCTAGTGAGTTCAACAACTTTTGTGAAAGGAATGTTATCGGGAGACAACTTTCTGCACCTAGGACTCCACAACAAAACGAATTAGTGGAAAGAAAGAACAAAACAATTTTGATGCAAAAAGGACAATGATGACAAAAGCTAAATTACCTAATATCTATTGGAGATAAGCTGTCAATACAATGGTATATACTTTCAATAGAGTACACATAAAAGGTGATACCAGTAAGACTCCTTATGAATTATGGTTTGGTGATACTCCTACTTAAGATATTTTAGAATTTTTGGAAGCAAATTTTACATTAGAAGAGATGATGCTTTAGGAAAGTTTGATCTTAAAAATGATGAAGGAATATTTTTGGGTTATTCTACTAAGAGAAAATCATATAGATGTTATAGCAAAATATTGAATAAGATAATGGAAAACATAAATGTCAAGGTAGATGAGCATGACAATAACCAAACTAGATCATTTGATTATGGACCGAAAGATGAAATTATCAGACCTTAACTGGTAATGCAAGAATCAGTTCATAAGAGTGAACTAGTGACAATGGTAGCATCAAAAAATTCAACAGTGACAGATGAACAACAAAATGACTCAACAAATCAAGAAAATTCAAAGTCTCCTAGGTATGTAAAAGTAAATCATCTTGCAGATCAAACTATTAGAGATAAAAGGAAAGGTGTGATGACTAGGAGAAGGTTAGTTGCTGAAGAGGTATGTTTAATTTCTCAAATTGAACCAGAATCATTTATTGAAGCAAGTAAGGATGAAAATTGGATAAAAGAAATGGAAGAGGAATTAGATCAGATTGAAATGAATAAGACTTGGGACTAGTACCTAGACCTAAAGAGAAGAACATTATTGGAACTAAATGGGTTTCAGGAACAAATTGAATGAGGAAGGTCAAGTTGTAAGGAACAAGGCTAGATTGGTTTTCAAAGGTTATTCATAGGAAGAAGGAATTAATTATGGAGAAACTTATGCTCCGGCTGCTAGAATCGAAGCAATAAGACTTTTTCTTGCTTATGCTGCACACAAGAACTGCAAAGTATATCAGATGGATGTTAAATGTGCATTTTTGAATGGAGATCTTGAAGATGAAGTTTACATTGAACAACTTGATGGATTTTCTTTATCAGAAGACAAGGACATGGTTTGCAGATTGAAGAAAGCTTTATATGGACTAAAATAGGCCCCTAGAGCATGGTATGCATTCTTTCTTGGGAGGAAGTTGGTTTCATGGCTTAGTAAGAAACAATCATCTACTTCATTGTCTATTGCTAAAGTAGAATATGTTGCAGCTGCTACCAAATGTACTAAGATTTCATGGATGAAACAAATGTTAAAGGATATAAGGGTAAGTTATGATGAGCCTATTGTTATTCACTGTGATAATACTATTGCTATTGATATGTCAAAGAATCCAATATTTCATTTCAAACCAAAACACATTTCTATAAGGTATAATTTCTTGAAGGAAAAGGTTGAAGCAAAGGAAGTTAGATTGGTTTATGTGCCTACTAAGGAACAAATTGCAGATATTCTAACGAAACCATTGCCCAAATACACTTTTGAATATCTTAGAGATCAGTTGGGGGTTATCGACCCTTCAGAAGAAACTTAGAGATGCATAGATGCATAGATGCATCAATCAAGTGAGGTTATCAGACATTTCTGATCTGGGTTGATGAAGATGGTTCTACTACTCAGGGGGAGTAGTCAGTTGTTTTGTTTAGTACTCTTGGTTTAGTATCCATCCTTTGTCATTGATGTCAGAGGGGGAGAAGGTATTCATGTGAAAAACTGCTAGATCTTTTGATGGTGTTTATTTCAGATCAGTCTTTTCTCTTTTGGAGATTGTTGGCATTCCTTGACACTTGGATGTTTTTCACATTTAGTGTTGCCATCAATGGAAAAGGGGGATATTGTTGGCAATATGCTAGATTTGGTTAAGTGTTGTCATTGATGTCAACACTATATCCCGAGTGGAGACTATACGTATTAGATCTGTCCCAGTTAGTCTTGGTGGTATTCTTGATTTTTGCTATGATTTTGATCTGGTATGATCAGATCTCTGGAATCAGTCTTGGATGCTTATTCTGGTGGGTTACATGTCTGTTATATTCTATTAGTTCATGATTTTCTTCTCTGGCTATTATTGCTTTTGGTATTTGCCTTTAGCGGCTTGCCTCTACTATCTCGGTGAGCTTTATCGGTATGCTATTTTGGTGACTTGGTTAGTGGATTTTGGGTCCGACTTATGGAATTTGTTTCTTTCATGCTGAAGGTGTTTCTTGATCATGTTTAGAGAATTTGTTGACCTTGCATTGGATGGCATGTTATTATGATGGTCTTGTATGGATCTGGTTAAACTTTCTATTATTTCACTGAGGGTTTCTACCGGTTGGTGAAGCGTGTTGGATTTTGGTCTTAATTGAATTTCCAATGGATATAATTGTTTGGTTATTTGATTTAGGTCCATGCTATGTAATGTAAATCATAATATTGGTCTAGTAGTATTGTGTGATGTAATTTTTGTAATTATAGGTTTATGGGTTTAGGGTTTAGCCGACCTTGTCAATAAGGTTGATGATATGTATTTATAGGTGACTTATTCATGTAATCTAGGAAGCGATGGTTATGGGTGGTTAGGTATGCATTATCAGAGAAAGGATTATGTGCGAATAGAGTCATATCATTCTAGTGAAGGTTGGAAAGGTTTTGTATTGCAAAGAAGACATTAGTGCTTAACTGGAACTGTATCAGGCATTAGTAGATGCTACTTTCATAGTTCATTTCTTTCCAGATTGTAGTCCGATGTTTATGTAAGTCATTGAGACTTCCCTTTGTGATGAGAAATGCGCTTTAGGCTATTGGCCTTTCTACAAGTGCATACCCCATTGTAATTATTCAAAATACTATTGTATAATATTAATCTAATTGTGGTTAGGGTTTCCCATTGTGGTTTTTCCCTTTCCAAGTTTTCTACGTCAAAATATTGGTGTTATATGTGTTGTTATTTCATGATATATGTGAGATTATGATTAAAGAAACCAAGATGAAAGAGACCACAAGAGAGCACAATGAAGAGAGAGATAAAATGTGACAAGAATAAACTGTATTCCTATCAATAATACCAAAAGAGATCAACTGGATCATGAAGATTATTCCATACAATGTATATGAGCCTACTTATAAAGGCAATGCTAAGAGACAAGATAATACACAATGAAGACATGTGGCTCAATGAGATGCAAGGGTAGGTAGGGGTAGGTAGGAGAACTAGTAAAATATTTCACATGAGGTGAATCACCCACTGAAGGTGGAATTATCACTCCACAATAAGTGGATATGATAGAGTAACAACAAGGTCACACCATAAAAGGTGAAATTCTCCTACATACACACTCCCAATGTAGCACATCTCCCTAAGTGTCTCACATGCAAACTACAATGTTATGCATGTACCTAAGTAAACTTTAGTAGAGTGTAATTATATCCAAGAAGAATAAATAATTACACCAACACCCCCCCTTAAGTGCAAATTGGGGGAATGCACTTAAGTCTACAATGCAACTAAGCATTGCAAGATGGGTGCCGACTACATGACCATGTTAGGTACCCAGGTACAAATGAAAATGCAATCTCCCATAAAGTGAGGAAAGAGAGAAAAATCCAATGGGAAAAAACCCTCTCCCAAAAGAGAGATGAAGACTCTATACAAAGAACTCTCAAAGAATTATGTGAAGGACCAAACCGCATGTGAGGAAAATGTCCCCCCTATATGAGAGAAGAAGAGAAACTAGGTATCCCCTCCTCAATGTAAAATCTGCACCAATGGTAGAAGCTCAAGAATGAATGAAGAAACTACTCCATGAACGTCAAACAACATTCCTCCCTTTGGGAAGAAACAAAACCAAAGATGTATCCAATAAGTCTCCCTAATCATGAAGGGAATATGTAGGAAAAAAAACTCATGATGAATGAAGTCTTTGAAATATGCTCAAGTGTCCCCATGTCAATGTTGAAAGTTACCCCCTCCAAAGGTGGTTAACTGATCCACACTGCTGAAAAAGGCACTCCAAGATCTAGTAGAGATGAATGTAGAACAATATCCAAAGACTCACATGTCTCCTCTAAGGATAAAGAGACCTCCTCCAACTGTTGTACATAAGTATCCACAATCATGTCAACCTTGAAAGAATGATCATGTAGAGAATGAACAAGAGGGTCAGAGTGTTCCCTTGAAACAATCAAAGAAGGATCATCTTCATCAAAGAGAAGATGAATATCATCAATGATGTCTCCCAAATCTGCAATGTAGGACTCCACAAACAAACCTGGAATGTCTGTCAAGTACTCATCCCATGAAATTGAAGCTAGATGACAAGATATATCCTATTGCATTGAATCACATGAAGGAAAAATTGTTGCAATATTGACATCATCAGGTGCAAGAGGTGATGTGATATCAATAGGAGGAGATGAAACACAAGGCTCAAGAATGGGGTCATATGTGAGAATCCCCAAGTTAAAGTACCCAAAGTTCTCCTCAAAATTTAAATCATCATATGAAGAATCATCATATGTAAAATAATCCTCATAAATAGGAACAAAATCTAAAAAAGGAATATAACCAAGATGCATGATCCACCACCCTAGTTGCAATGATAGCTCTACTCTCCAAGTCTCTAATGAAAACTAACTCAGGTGTGAACTCCACAATTTTCTTTGTTGCCCCATGTGTGATTTGATAGATAGAAAGAAGTTTTTTTGTCAAATGGGGTACACATGACACATCATTGAACGAGTATCCCCAATGGCAATAGTTCCTTTCCCAATCACATCCATGTATGTATGATTGCCCATCAAAATATGTTGCATGGTGTAAGGCTCAAATGTAGAAAACATAGTCTACAAAGATGCCATATGATGAGAAGCCCCTGAATCTAGAAGCCATCTCCCTAAATCATGACTTGTAGTAGCACAAAAAGCTTGTCCTTTTCTTATCCCAAAAGAGTGAGTCTTCCCACTTGTTGCTGCCATAAATGCTTGTCCTTTCCCCTTTGATTGTGAGGAAGTGGAAGGTGATGAATCCTCCTTCTTGTAGGCATTAGGAAAATCAATGTTGTTCTTTTTGAGGATATGTGTGAGCTCATCAATCTTCTTAGAATGGCAATGATGCTCCTCATGACCAACCTTTTTACAATAGGAACAAGTAGGTCTCTCCTTCTTTGGTGAACTGTCCTACTTGGAAGAGGATGAATCCCCTTGTTTTGGAGAAGGTAGTGCTTTGTCCTTAGGCTTTGATTTGCCTTTCTTCTTGTTTGAGTTGTCCTTTCCTTGATTTCCTTTGTTCCCTTGATTTTCCACTAATGCTTGAGACTTATAAGTCTTAAGAATGCCCATTCTTATAAACTTAGTTTGTTCCATCATCAATATTTCAGTGAAAGCATCAAATGTAGGCATTAAGTAGCTTGAACCCATTGTCATCCTATGGGTTTAGAAACTAGAAACAAATGCTGCATATTCTTATTGAAGTTTGCCAACAACATCGAAGATCAATTGAGTATCCTTTTTATCAATGCCACAATCCTTGAGTTGTGCCCTCAACTCTTTTGCCTTAGTGACAAAATATTGTATGGTATCAAATTTCTTGGGATCTAACATGGCGAGATCACTATCAATTTGATATCCCCTAATCTCATCAACTTGACCATATAAGTATTGAAACTTTTGCCAAACATCATTAATCAAGGTACATGTTTCAATATGAAAGATGAGATCCTTTGATACACACTTTCTTAAGGTACCAATTTCCATGATGTACTTAGTGAGCCAATCTAAGTGACCATTGGGATCAACCATAGGATCAGCAGGAGCAACAATAGTTCCATCAATGTAACGAGTTAGTCCTTTTTCCATAAGTTTACTCTATGCATCAATTTTCCAAGTAGCATAATTATGAGAAGTTAAGAGAGGAAAATTAGGAGAACCCATTGCAACAAAATTAAAGAAATCAAGAGCACAAAAGCACAAGAGACACCCCCCCAAATTCATTGAATCAAGGTATGCCCCCCAAAAATGATGATTTTGGCACTTTATATGTAGTGCGTGTACAATAGGCCACTTGCAAACAATGTAAAAGTGGACTTCTGATTTTGTTTTACAACTGCCCTAATGGGCTAAGAACTACAATGTAAAAAACCAAAAATATAGATCTATGCAATACAAGTGCCAAATTGGCCAAAAAGACCATATGGTGAGAGTACAATTTCCACTCAAAATCACTACAAACTGATAGGATATTATGAAAGTAGATAAAAAATCATGCACTCTAAAGAAAAACGACACCTAAAACAGAGTTCATATGAGCCCAAACAGAGTCCCGAAAGTTGCAGAAATGAGGATTGTACAAGTACAGTCACCAAAAATTGAATTTTCTAAAAACTCTGTGTATCCAAATCATAAAATAACACCATCATGTGAAAGTACATGAAAAATTAGCCCATCTCAAAAAACATTTCACTCAAAAAGGAGCAAACATGAGCAAGATATGGCCATTTGAAGTTGAACCGCAAAATCAAAAAGTTCAATGAGAGGGGCTTGCCAAATTTTCATAAAAATGATGACGTCAAAAAAAATGAAAGATTAAATTTGATAGCCATCTAGCCATCATGAAAACTTCATGCCCTTGCCCCATGGGATGTCCATACAGTACAGACTGCTGACGTGTGCAAATCGTAATATGACATGTGTCGTATGAAGGATGATGTGGCAACTATATGGTAGATGACGTGGCTTTCCATTTAGGTGACGTGGTACTGACTGGGCACACAAGTGGTAGTGCATGTGTTAGTATGGCTGGCGACGTGGTAGACTACATGTCATACTTTTCTGTGGCTGATTGTGCGTTGATGTAGTTGTACAGTGCTGATGAGGCAATGATGACTATGTAGAGATTGTGCAAGTCATAGGGAGCCGAAGGCGGGGTGCCCAGTCGATGTGGTCATCGACGGTGAGCTGGCCGACAGGATGGGTAGTGGTGGCTGGGCAGCCAATCGGAGAGTGGTGGTGGATGGGGAGAGGCTGCGATGAGAGGAAGATTAGAGACCAGGAGGACGACAGCCGAGAGATGATGACTAGGAGAAAATAGAGGCCACTAGGAGGAGCCCACCGAAAGGAGGTGTATGGACCGACTGACGGAGCAGGTTTCTGAGAATAATGCGAGTTAGAGGTGGTGGGGTTGGTGGGTGCCAAAGATGCAGGTCGACTGGTAAAGTGTGTGTCTGGCCCATGATATGTGATGACAAGTACAACCTTGCAATTCTGTGGGCTAGTACAGTATGGAGGGTGGGGTCAATGTACCCCCCTGTAATATATATATATATATATATATATATATATATATATATAAATAAAACCTTTGCAATACAATTTAAAAACAGTGATATATATATATATATTTATATATATTTAAATAAAACCTTTGCAATACAATTTAAAAACAGTGATTTTTTTTTTATAAAAAAATGAAACTAAAAATGAAATTCGTAGAAAATAAAAATTTATTTTTTTATTTTATTTTTGAAAAAAATCCGTACCACTAGTCATAGGCTAAAATTTTCCTCCAAGCCCCAAAATCGCACTTTCATCAAAATAGGATGAATTTATAGTCAAAATTTATGGAAACAGCTACCCAGACTCAATGGTGAGGTCGGATTTGATAGGACACCTCCAAAAGATGCTAATCCTTAGATCTACCTCTTGACCTCCTTCAAAACCTCTCCAAAGGCTATACAAAGGTGGTCCAACCGCTTTGATACCATGTGAGATTATGCTTGAAGCAACCAAGATCAAAGAGACCACAAGATAGCACAATGAAGAGAGAGATAAAATGTGACAAAAATAAACTATATTCCTATCAATAATGCCAAAAGAGATAAACTGGATCATGAAGATTATTCCATATATACAATGCAGATGAGCTTGCTTATAAAGGCAAGGCTAAGAGACAAGAGAGCACACAATGAAGACATGTGGCTCAATGATATGCAAGGGTAGGTAGGGGTAGGTAGGAGAAATAGTAAAATTATCCACATGAGGTGGATTACCCACCGAAGGTGGAATTATCACTCCACAATTAGTGGATATGATAGAGTAACAACAAGATCACACTATAAAAGGTGGAAATTCTCCTACATACACACTCCCAATGTAGCACATCTCCCTAAGTGTCTCGTATACAAACCAAAATGTTATGTATGTACCTAAGTAAACTTAAGTAGAGTGTAATTATATCCAAAAAGAATAAATAATTACACCAACAATATATCTTTTATTGTGTTGTGCTCTGGTACAAGGTTTATAATTGAACTAATTGTTGTACTTGTGAGTAAATTGATTCACCCCCCCTCTCAGTTTACTACCGGTATCAGTGCATTCCAATAGACTTTGTAAAGACTCAAGATCCATTAATAGGATCACTATCAGATATAGATTCCCAATGCCACAGATTGAAGAACTAATGGACTGTTTGGGGGGAGCATGTTACTTTTCAAAGATTGATCTTAAGAGTGGTTACCATCAAATAAGGAATAGAGAGGGGATGAATGGAAGACTATTTTTAAGACTAATGAAGGCCTATATGAATGGATGGTGATGCCCTTTGGGTTCTCCAATGCTCCTAGCACCTTTATGCACCTAATGAATGAGATGTTGAAACCCTTTATTGGTAAATTTCTTATTGTTTACCTTGATGACATTCTTGTGTTTAGTAGGTCAAAGGAAGAATATTTGCAGCATTTGGACATGGTTCTTAGGAGGTTACATGAGGATAAACTCATGATAAATTTGGAGAAATGTGATTTCAAGAAGGAAGAAGTAGTGTATCTTGGTTTTGTCATCTCCAAGGGAAGTCTGAAAATGGATGCCTCCAAGGTAGAGGCCATTCTTAATTGGCCAACCCCAAGGCCAGTTGGTGATGTTGGAAGTTTCCATGGGCTTGCTAGTTTCTATAGAAAGTTCATAAAGAATTTTAGTCAGATTTGTGCACCTATGATAGATACTATTAAGGGTGGAAGTAAATATAAATTTTCTTGGACTAATGAGGCTGATAGGAGTTTTGAGTATTTGAAGAAAAGGGTGGCACAATAGCCAATACTTGTTCTCCCTGATTTCGACAAGATTTTCACTATTGAATGCGATGCTAACAATCAGGCATGGGGTGGTGGTGCAGGACACCTACCACTCCAAGCAAGCAATTTTGTTTTAGTTCTTAATTTTTTATGTTTCTTTAATGTTATAATAATTGGGCCAACTATTTGGGACTCAGTGGAGCCAGGGTTGAGTTGTTCAAGCTTAGATATGTTTCAGGATGTTCTTAAGTCCAGGAAGTTGTAATGCTGATGTTGATCATAGGTGTAGTACTCTAAATTAGAGTCATCATGTAATAGGGGTTTAATGTATTGTTTTTAGGTCTCTAGGATGCTTAGAGGGCCTTTGGGATCCTTGGAATGCACTTGAGTGCAAAGTTGCATCCTAAGTGACAAAAACGATGTAAAAGTTGCTAAGCAACATTTGCAAAAGTTGCATTTTAGTTGATTGGTGTTGCAAAGTTGGTTTAACCAACTAAATCATGAGCATATAAGACAAAAACAACTTCATTATACGGGTTAGAGGATCTAGAATGCAAAAGCAAGTTTTTGTGTTTTAAAGGAATCTTGTCTTTTCACCGTTTTGATAGTTTTTCCTTGTTTTTGCTTCATTGTACAGTCCAGTACAGAGTTTTCAGAAGTATCTCATTGTAGGGCATGATATTTTGTTGAATTTCCTTTCCAGCAAGGTAGATTAGCAAGTTTGATTGTATTTGGTTATAGGGATCTAGTTCATTCTCTGTGACTAGGTGTAAAACCCTTGCAAGTAGGGTTTAAGGGAAAAATGGCTCTAACCTGAGCATCCATTGATGGCACTAGTTGAAATCAAGTGGAATGATAGGTTAGGGTCTGTACATATTTTTAGAGTAGATATTTTGGTTTTGAAGGCCTTTGTGTTGATTTTGCAATGATGTCGTAGACTCACCACTAGGAGTTGGTGAGTTAGGACAACAGAAGATGTGTGGTTTCGAAGCACAAATTGGATTGTTAGAAGACAAAATGACACATGTTTGGAAATCCCTATGAGTTCCCTTAAATAATACCTAAATATATTTTGCATATGTTTTGATTGGTGAACCTTTTCAAGAACAAATTTGTGATTCACCCAGTAGGCCTAGAACCCTTGAGAATAGGATAGTTTTGGTTACCATATGTGTACAAATAACCTAGATGAAATTATTCAATATTTTATGTAACTCCAAAAAGGGTACTCAAATCTGCAATTTATTTGTAGCCTTGTGTAGAAATGTTTTAAGCTAATCCCTAAAAACCGACATAGGAGGGCTAATTGTATTAGGCCTATTTGGAACCGGTAGAGACCAAGAGAAGTTAAGAAAGCTTGGTGATGGGTTTAAAGGTGCTCAAACCCATAAAATACATTATGTAAATGCATTTTGAAAATATAGAACAAATCAATGTATTGTGATCCTTTGCAGAGGGTATTGGAGCCTTAGGAGTAGAGTTAGAGATTGAGGTGGAATCCTCAATAGGAAGTTAGTTGTCAAAGACTAGTGGATGTACCTTGGAGGCAAGCTAAAGTGGATCAGACCTTGGAGGTCTAGATAGAAAACCCCAACCAAGTACCATGGGATAGGCTTGAAGAGTTAGAGGGTTGAGTAAGACAAGAAAGACAAGAAGGTGAATAGGATTAGCTCCAAGGCTCTTTGCATCAGAGTGGTATCAGAGCCACCCTTTGACACATTGGTGTATACCAGACTATGAGGAATTAGAAACAAGTTCAATGCCTCCAAAGGCAATGACTCCAGAAGCCATCTGAAAGATGGTGACAGAGATGATAGAAGGATTGAAGGATCAGGAAGGAAGTAAAGGAAACATAGATGTTAAGAAGGAGAAGGGGAAGGTTAAGACAAAATGGGGAGATGAGACAGATGAAGAAGTAGAATATGAGGAGGACCAAACAATAGTAGCAATGCCCCAAGACCAATAACTATTCTTGGATGCAGTCAAATCCATCTCCAAAGATAACTTGGATGAATTACCCACCTATGGAGGAAATCTCAATGGAGAGGAGTTACTAGATTGGATAGAAGCATTAAATAATCATTTTGATTATAAGAAGGTAGTAGAGGAGAAAAGAGTGAATGTGGCCAAGTCAAGATTGAGAGGATCAAAATCAGCTTGGTGGAACATGATGCAAGAAGAAAGGGTACAAGTAGGCAAGAAAAAGATAACTTCATGGGAGCATATGAAGATAAGGCTTAAGGCTCAATTGCTACTAGGGGATTATGAAGTTCAAATCCACAAGAGATTGCAAAATTTGAAACAAAGGGAACTAGATGTCAATGCATACATTGAGGAATTCTACAAACTAAGTTTGAGGGCTAGGAAGCATGAGAATGAAGTGGAGAAATTGGCCAGGTACATGAATGGCCTTAGGCAAAACATAAAATATGAAATAATAATCCTCACACCAGACACTGTTCATAAGTGTTTTCAGTTAGAATTAAGGGTAGAGGAAAAGATCAAAAGGAGAAGTGAGCAAAATTAGAAACATAGGGGTGGTAAAAAATTCAGAGGTAGAGAAACCTTTGGTAGAGGGAAGAATGCTTCAAGAAATAAAGAACCTCAAAACCAAGAAGGAAGTGGGGACTCATAAAGAGGAACATATAGAGGATCCTTTAGAGGAAGAAGCAATTTTAGGGGTAGGTTTGGAAACTTAGGAAGAAGAAATACAGTCTTCACCAGTAGGTGTTATCACTGCAATCAAGTTGGACATACCAGGAGTAGGTGCCCAGGAAAAGCCACAATTTCATCAAGCTCATACATGGGTGAAAGAAGAACTCATTTAGTGCAAGAGGAGGATACTCAAAGTGAGACCTCTCCAATCAGCAAGGCAGGGCTAATGATAGATGGAGAAAAATTAATGATGAGAAGAACAATGCTCAAGATACCCCAAGCTAAAGAGCCACCACAAAGGAAAAGTCTATTTAGGACCACTTGTAAGTCACATGGGAAAATTTGTAAGGTGATTGTGGATTCAGGCTCCACAGAGAATATTGTCTTGGTTGAAATGGTGGATAAGCTCAAACTAAAAAGATTGCCCCATCTCACTCCTTATAAGGTGTCTTGGCTCAACTGGGGTCAACATGTCTTAGTTGATGAACAAGCATGGGTGGAATTTGAAATTGGTGACTACAAGGACAGATTACTATGTGACATATTGCCTATGGATGCTTGTCATTTTCTTTTGGGTTGTCCATGGCAATATGATGTGAGAGCCAATCGTGATGGAGAAAAGATCAACTATCTCATCACCAAGAATGGCAAGAAGCATCAAACGGATCCATTACCTGATCTAAAGGAGGAAAAACAAGTAGGGTCAAGTGTTATGTTGTTGAGTGGTAAAGAGTTTCTTAAGGTATTAAAACAAGAAGGTAATCAGGGCTATGCTACAGTGATAGGGCCTAAAGGTGAAGCTAAGACAGATCCAATGAGTGAAGTGCCTCAAGAGGTGCAAGGTTTACTAAAGAAATATGCAGAAATTATAGGGGATGATATGCTTGATTCCTTTCCTCCAATGAGAGATGTAAATCATCAAATAGACTTGATACCAAGGGAAAATCTGCCTAACAAAGCTGCTTATAAAATGACACTAAGTCAAAATGAAGAGAACGCCAAACAAGTACAAGAACTCTTGGACAAGGGGTTTATTAAAAAGAGTTTGAGTCCATGTGTTGTTCCTACTGTATGAGTGCCTAAGAAAGGAGGAAAATGGAGGATGTGCACTGACTCAAGAGCAATCAATAAGATCACTATAAGGCACCGGTTTTGCATGCCAAGGATTGAGGACCTACTGGACAATCTAGGTGGAGCAAGCTACTTCACAAATGGCATCACCAACCACTCATATAGACCTGGTGATGAATGGAAGTTAACCTTTAGAACCAATTCAGGCCTATATGAGTGGTTGGTGATGCCATTTGGCTTCACCAATGCACCTAGTACCTTTCAACAACTCATGAATGAAGTCCTAGTTGAGTTTATTGGTAAATTTGTTATAGTGTATCTTGATGACATTTTGGTCTTCAGCAAGATCAACCTTGAAAAATGGGAGTTCTTGAAAACAAAGTTAGTTTACCTTGGTTTTGTTATTTCAAAAGGTTGTTTAAAGATGGATCCAAGTAAAGTAGAAGCAATAATTAATTGGCCTATACCTAGGGGCATAAGTGATGTTAGGAGTTTTCATGGAATGAAATCTTTCTATGGGAAGTTTGTGAGAAACTTTAGCCATGTTTGTGCTCCTATACTCAACACCATTAAAGGAGGGATTAAATGTCACTTTAAGTGGATAGAGGAAGCCAATAAGGGATTTGAATTATTGAAAGCTAAGATGGCAGAGCTTCCAACCCTTAGATTTCCTGATTTCAGTCAGTTATTTATAGTAGAATGTGACGCTAGAAAAAGGGCAATAAGGGCAATTTTGAGCCAAGAAAGTCACCCTATAGCATTCTTCTCAGAGAAGTTGAATGAAGCTAAGCAATTATACTCCACATATGATTTGGAGTTGTATACCATGGTGCAAGAATTGAAGAAGTGGCATCATTACTTGGTGCCCAAAGAGTTTGTAGTTTTCACTGACAACCATGCCCTTAGTTTTCTTAATGGGCAAGAGAAGTTGAATCAAAGACACCTAAAGTGGGTTGAATACCTACAATCCTACACCTTCACCATCAAGCACAAAAAGGGTACTTCCAACAAGGTAGCTGATGCACTAAGTAGGAGAGTCATGACCATGTAGGAGATACAATTGCAAAGTGTGGGATTGAATGATTTAAAAGACCTCTACAAGGATGATAAATATTTTGCAGAGATATATATTGTTTATTCTGAATTTTCTAACACTTCTCATGTCTCTTATTCAGAATATATGATACAAGAGGGTTTTCTATTCAAAGGACATCTTCTTTGTATTCTCCAATGTTCTATGAGACAAAATATTATCCAAGAAAAGCATCAAGGAGGTCTAGGAGGTCATTTTGGCATAGATAAAACTTTGGAGCAAATCAGTAGGTTTTACCATTGGCCCAAGTTGCAATCAGAAGTGAGAAGGTTTGTAGAACAATGTGCAATTTTTCAAAGAGCAAAGGGTTCATTAAGTAATGCAGGTCTATACTAGCCTTTGGTCATACCTTAGAGGCCTTGGGAATGTTTGAGTATGGATTTTTTGTTAGGCTTACCAAGAATTCCAAGGGGATTTGATAGTGTGTATGTAGTGGTAGATAGGTTCAACAAAATGACACATTTTATACCTTGAAAGAGCACCAATGATGCCACCTACATTGTAGGCCTCTTCTTCAAAGAGAGTCAGAATTCATGGTCTTCCAATCAACATAGTTAGTGATAGATATGTGAAGTTCATATGCCAATTTTGGAGGACACTTTGGAGAAAGTTGGGCACTAAATTATCCTTTTCATCTGCCTATCATCCTCAATCAGATGGTCAGACAAAGGTAGTCAATAGATCATTGGGTAATCTACTAAGACGCCTTACTAAACAACATGAGACTTGGGATTTGGTACTCGGCCAGATAGAATATGCATACAATGACTCAGTTAACCGAAGCACAGGTAAAAATCCCTTTGAAATAGTGTATGGGTTTCATCCTAGGGGCATAATAGAGCTTAGAGATCTCAGTTCTATGGAACCTAAGAGTGCACAAGGTGAGAATTTTATAGAAGGTATCAAAGAAGTGCATGATAAGGTAAGTCATACCTTACAACAAAAGTCCTAGCAGTATAAGGTGCATGCTGATAAAACAAGAAGGAATGTGTAATTTAAGGTTAGAGATTTGGTCCTAGAATACCTAAGGAAGGAGAGAATTTCAAAAGGGCAGCCTACCAAGCTATTGATGAAGAAGATTGGACCTCTCAAGGTGGTGCACAAATATGGACATAATGCATATGAAGTTGAACTCCCTCCCACCTTGGGTATTTCTCCTATATTTAATGTATGTGATCTCTATCCATACAAGGGAGAATCACAAACAAATCAGTTGGACATGTCATCATAGGTTAATGAAGATTGGGTGAGAGATTTGCCACCATGCCAACCAGTGAAGTTGGAAAGTATCTTGGACACCAAGGTGATAAAGAAGACAAGGAAAGGAGTTTACAAGAATTATCCTGTCAAGTGGTCAGGGTTACCTAAATCAGATGCTATGTGGATTTCAGAATCAGATATACTTCAACATGAAGTGGAGATTGCAGACCTCTTAACTCAAGGGACTTGAGTTCTTTGTCCCAGGGGAGTATGGTGCAGGGAACCTATCACTCCAAGCAATAAATTATATTTTGGTTCTTAAGTTTTTATGTGTCTTTAATGTTATAATAAATGGGCCAACCATTTGGGACTCAGTGGAGCCATGGTTGAGTTGTTCAAGCTTAGATATGTTTTAGGATGTTCTTAAGTCTAGGAAGTTGTAATGCTGATGTTGATCACAGGTGTAGTACTCTAAACCAGAGTCATCATGTAATAGGGGTTTAATGTATTGTTTTTAGGTCTCTAGGATTATTAGAGGGCCTTTGGGAGCCTTGGAATGCACTTGAGTGCAAAGTTGCATCCCAAGTGACAAAAAAGATGTAAAAGTTGCTGAGCAACATTTTGCAACATTTGCAAAAGTTGCATTTTTATTGATTGGAAATGCAAAGTTGGTTCAAAAAACTAACTCATGAGCATATAATCCATAAGAAACTTCATTTTATAGGTTAGAGGATCTGGAATGCAAAAGAAAGTTTTTGTGTTGTAAAGGAATCTTGTCTTTTCACCGTTTTGACAATTTTCCTTGTTTTTGCTTCATTGTACGGTCCAATACAGACTTGTCAGAAGTATCTCATTGCATGTCATGAGAGTTCATTAAATTTCCTTTCTAGAAAGGTAGATTAGAAAGTTTGATTGTGTTCGGTTGCAGGGATCTAGTTCATTCTCTGTGACTAGGTGTAAAACCCTTGTAAGTAGGGTTTAAGGGAAAAATGTCTCTAACCTAAGCATCCATTGATGGAACTAGTTGAAATCAAGTGGAGTTATAGGTTAGGGTATATACATATTTTTAGAGTAGATGATTTTGTTTTGCAGGCCTTTGTGTTGATTGTGCAATGATGCCCTAGACTCAAAACTAGGAGTTGGTGAGTTAGAACAACAAAAGATGTGCGGTTTCAAAGAACAAGTGGATTGGTAGAAGAAAAAATGACACATGGTTGGAAGTACCTTTGAGTTACCTTGAATAATTCCTAAATAGATTTGGTAGATGTTTTGACTGGTGAACCTTTTCAAGAACATATTTGTGAGTCACCCAGTAGGCTTAAAATCCTTGAAAATAGGATAGTTTTGGTTCCCATATGTGTACAGAGAACCCATATGCAATTCTTCAATATTGTATGTAACTCTGAAAAGGGTACTCAAATCTGTAATGTTTTTGTGGCCTTGTGTGGAAAGTTTTTAAACTAAGCCTTGAAGATCGGCTTAGGAGGGATAATTGTATTAGGCCTATTTGTAACTGGTAGAGACCGAGAGAGGTTAAGAAATCTTGGCGATGGGTTTTAAGGTGCTCAAACCCATAAAAGCTATCAAAGACATTATGTAAATGTATTTTGAACACATAGAAGAAATTAGTGTATTGTGATCCTTTGCAGAGGGTATTGGAGCCTTATGAGTTGAGTTAGAGATTGAGGTGGAATCCTCAATCAACTGTTAGTTGTCAAAGATCAGTGGCTATACCTTGGAGGCAAGACAAAGTGGATCAGAACTTGGAGGTATAGATAGAAAAACCCCAACCAAGTTCCATGGGATGGGCTTTAAGAGTTAGAGGGTTGAGTAAGACAAGAAAGACAAGAAGGTGAATAGGATTAGCTCCAAGACTCTGCATCAGGCGGTGTTAAGCCAAGAGGCCAGACTGGTGGCATTCTTCTTAGATAAACTCAATGATTCAAAAAGAAATTATTCTTCATATGAATTGGAATTGTATGCTATGGCACAAGCTCTTAAAAAATGGATGCATTAATTTCTACCCAAAGAATTTGTTGTTTTTACTGATAACCATGCTCTCAGTTTCTTGAATGGACAGGATAAGCTTAACCATAGGAATATAAAGTAGGTTGAATCCTTGTAAGCCTACACCTTCACTATAAAGAACAAGAAAGGTCAAACTAATAAGGAAACATATGCTCTTAGTAGGAGAGCCCTCATGGTGTAAGAAATCCAACTAGAAAGTGTAGGGGTAGATGCACTCAAGGACATGTATCATGATGATGTAGATTTCAAAGAGATTTATGAGATTAGTGAACAATTCTTATATACCTTCCATAGTGAGTATTTTGATTTTTTACTTCAGAATGGTTTACTCTTCAAAGGGATTCAGTTATGCATACCTAGATGCTCAATAAGGGACAATATTATAAAAGAGAAGCATTGTGAGAGTTTGGTGGGGGTCATTTTGGGCTTGACAAAAATTTAGGATCTGGTTAGGAGGTTCTATTATTGGCCAGAAATGTAGGTTGATGTTAGGAGGTATGTTGAAGGGTGTTCTATATGTCAAAAGGCCAAGGGCACTTCCTCAAATGCAAGGCTCTATCAACCCTTACCACTTCCCAATAGGCCTTGGGAGAGTGTGAGTATGGATTTTGTATTAGGGTTGCCTAGAACTCCAAGGGGTTTTGGCAGTGTTTTGTGGTTGTTGACTGGTTTAGTAAGATCACACACTTTCTTCCATGTAAATGTACTAATGATGCATATCAGATTGCAGGTTTGTTCTTCAAATAAGTGTGAGAATTCATGGTTTACCATTGAATATTGTCTTTGATAGGGATTCTAAGTTCATAGGTCACTTTTGGAGGACCTTATGGAAGAAACTTGGCAGAAAATTGTCTTATAGCTTAGCCTATCATCAAAAAATGGATGGCCAAATAGAATTTGTTAATAGATCATTGGGAAGTATCTTGATATGACTTACCAAAGAACATGGACATGCTTGGGACCTAATCCTACCTCAAGCAGAGTATACCTTTAATGATTCCATGAATAGGAGCATTGGAAGAAGCCCATTTGAGGTTGTTTATGGGATGCACCCTAGAGGTGTTTATGAATTGAGAGATCTACAAGGGATTGACAGGAGGAGTGCTCAAGGAGAATATTTTTCTATAGCAATCAAGGACATTCATCAACAAGTAAGAGAAACCCTTCAAAACAATGTGGAAAAGTACAAAGAAAGGGCAGATTTGAAGATGAGAGACCTACGATTCAAGCTTGGTGATTTGGTGTTCCCAAAGGAAAGTACACCAAAATGATGATGAAAAAGATAGGACCATGCCGGGTGGTTCAAAATTTTGGTCCCAATGCCTATGAAACTAAGTTACCCCCCGGGGTAGCCATATCTCCCATTTTTAATGTGTGTGATTTATTTCCATATAAGAGCTTTGTGGTTGCAGGTTCTGATGCAAGTACAACAACAATTGAGGATGATGATTGGGTGAAGGAGTTTCCCCCTAGCCAACCAATGAAACTTTAGTGTATCCTTGACACTAAGGAAGTGAAGAAAACTAGAAGGAAGACATAAAAGGAATATTTGATAAAGTGGCAAGATCTCCCTAAAGAAGATTCTACCTGGATGACTAAGAATGATTTTAAATAGCATGGTGTCTCTATTGAAGACCTCCTCTCAAGTGGGAGTTGAGAATATTCTTCCCTGGCAGCATGGTGCAGGATCCATGGGACCTATTCAGTGTGTTTGTTCTTGGTTTCATTTTTTTTGTTCATATTGGATGTAATAAGGTCTCAAGGACCATCTTCAAACTTTTGGAGTCCTTTTGTCTCATTTTGTAAGGCCTTGGTACCAATTTGTTGAATGTACTCAAATAGGGATATCTTGGTCAAACTAGGTCAATGCCTCCCATGGTGTGCTATGGGAGTGTATCTAATGTATTTGGTGTTTATGTACCCTATTTAAGATGTCTTCAAGGTTCCTAGGGGTCATTGGTGTCAAATATGCAAAATGTACAATTTTTGTAAAAGTTGATTTACAACTTTTCAACGTTGTCAAGCCACTTAACACACAAATGGTAGTTGTATGATTAAACCATTTATTTTGGAGTATTTATAGACCCTTGATATGTTGGGAATGGGTTGTTTTATGGCCTTCAGTAGAGAACTCAAAGTTTGAAGGCAATTCATGAGCATTTTCTCTGCAATTTCCAAAAAAATATTGCACTTTAATTTATAACTCTTTATTTTGGATGATCTAGCACTCCAGTCTAGATTTGTTGGAAATGTATTTGAGTTACATTTCATTTGGAACTATTTTGGATTGATTTAAGTGGGTTTTGTGTATTCTACAAGCGAGCTTGTCCAGACTGGTCTAAAACCTTAGGTTTGGAGGGTTTTAACAAGAATCATATGCATATCCACTCATTCCACCAACAGATTGACTCAATACTTGGTGGAATGATGGGTATGAGGGTTATCCAAATGGGTTTTGAACCATTTTTACATAAGAGGAGTTCAAGTGGGGTTTTAAGCAATTGAAGGCCTAATATCTCCATGTATTAGGTCAGTTTTACAAGGTTGGAAGACATATTGATGGTTTTGGTACCAAAACAGACAAGGAGACCATGAGACCTATGAAATAAATTTAATTTTTTCATCCCCTTACCTTCCAAATTGGTTGTGTAGGGAAGTTGAGAGTCTAAGAGGTGGCTATAGTGTAGTTGGAGGCTTAATTGGGGACTTGTAGGACTCTAACAGTCTAATTTTGAACACTCTGCTTAAAAGTACTCCACCTTGGTTTTCACATGCATTTTTTAAATTCCAAAAGGGTACCTCAAAATGGTCTCATTTAATTCCTTGTGTCAGTGAATCAAAATATATGAATAAATTTGTCTCGGAACAGGGCTACTAGAGTCTAGGCCCATATGATGCAATTGGTGTTGGATGATCTAGCAGAGCTTGATCCCAAGAATGAGATTAGTTTTATGAGTCCAAATAGGTTAGAGGACATGTTGGAACTCATTCCCTAAGTCCTTGTTGTTCTCTTTGCTATGTTGTCTCATTAGGCCTTGACAAAGCATTGTCTAGACTAGAGTCTTGATTGAGCATTCAATGTTCAAATTGAGGTGGGGTTTGAAATCTGATTCCTGATTTTTGTGAGACCTCTTAGACCCTCTGGATCACAAAGATCCTCATAACATTTATCTTGAAGCATCATTAACATAGCAAGAGCATCCTAATTTTATCAAATTCTTTAAAGAACATCAGATTAATTTTGCATGTTCATATGTCGATATGCTTGGTATAGATCCTAATCTTGTCATGAATCATATAAGAGTAGCACCAAGCAAAAAACCTATAAATCAGAAACTAAGGAAGATGCATCCACAAATAGCACTTTTGGTCAAGGCCAAGCTTTAGAAGTTACCAGATGTTGGTTTAATCAGATCAATATATTAATCAAAATGGGTTTCAAATCTTATACCTCTAGGTAAAATAGATGGATGTATTAGTGTATACAAATTTTAGAGACCTCAATAAAGCTTTTCCTAAGGATGACTTTTCATTACCCAACATAGATTTAATTGTTTATCTTATGAATAGACATGTAATGTTATCTCTCATGGATTGGAATCTGCAACTACAACCAAAGTAATATCAAACCTAAGGACCAACATAAGATAGATTTTACATATCCTATTAGAACATTTCTTTGGAATATCATGCCTTTAGGCCTCAACAATGCTAGAGATACATATAAAAGGCCCATGACAACTATTATTCATGACATGATGCACATTCTAATGGAAGATTTTATGGATGACCTATTGGGTAAATCTATCACTTGGGAAATCCATTTGGATTTCCTAAACAAGATCTTCACTCAGTTAGAAAATTATAAGGTGTGATTGAATCCCAATAAATGTTTCTTTGGAGTAACCTCTAGGAAACTCTTAGGATACATTATGTCACAATGATGCATTGACGTTGATCCAACAAAGGTTAAAGCTATATTATAAATTCCTCTACCAAAGAATATCAATCACCTCAAATCACTATAAGTTACAAATGATATCTAGATTCATCTCACAACTTGTTGATAAGTGTCATCCCTTCACACATCAACTATACAAGAACATTACATTTAAATGGGATGACAAATACCAACAATATTTTTAAATACATAAGGATTATCTCATGTCTCCTCTTATTCACATGCCAACAATTGAAGGAAATCCCCTACATAGGTACATATTATAAGCAACAATGCCACTAGGGACACTCTCAACACAATAGGATTGTGAGGGAAAGGACAAGACTGTCTACTACATCAATACTAGACTAATGGATATAAGCTAAATTATACTCAACATTGAGTGTGCATGTCTTTCTATAGATTTTGCATCGCATAAATTACATAATTATACACTCACTCACATAATAAATATCTTGGTAAAAATTAAACCTCTTTAAAGTATTGATCAACAAGGCAACTCTCACAAGAAGACTAGAGAAATAGGTAATTATTCTCAGTGAACTTGACATTGAGTACATCAAATGAAAGACCATTAAAGGACAAGATATTGATGATCAACTCATTGATCCATCCTATGATTGATGATCACCTATTATTTTAGACTTTCTAGAAGAATCCATCTTGTCCATCACAACTTCAAGATTATGGTAGCTACATTTTGATGGTCATTTACACAGCATAGAGCAAAAGCAAGAATAATTTTCATCATGACCCAAGAGTATTGTATTCCAAAATCTTATAGTCTACCATTCCCTTGTAAAAATAATATAGATTAATATGAGGAACTTACAATAGGAATTAAAATCACAATTCAATGGAGAATTTAGGATCTTCAGGTCTTTAGTGATTCATAGTTAGTCATTCAGAACATAAATAATGATTATCAAACAAAACATGCAAATTTGATGTCTTAAAAGCTAATGGGTCAATAATTTCAAGAGATATTTTATAGAGATCACTTTTGAGAAATTTTTGAGGGATAACAATTAAGTTGACGATGCTAAGGACACCATTTCTTCTCTTGTAGATATGCCACAAAATTCTAGTCACTATGAATTCTTGTTAGACATTTATTGGTCCCTACATAAAGATCTCTTCATTCGATCTTGTATGTATTGTTGGTCTTGATTCCTCTTGGTACAATTTTATTAACACCTACCTCACAATAACACCCCCCAACCTTTCCAACAATCAACATCATACTTGGAGACACCCAAAATTATCCTTTAATTAATTAAATATTTATTATTTATTTAATTATTTTATCCTAATGTCTTGTATTAATTAATTAAATATTTTTATTTATTTAATTAATTCATTATCCTCTTCTTTTTATTTAAATAAATATTTATTCTTTATTTAATCCTTCAACCTCTCTCTTGAATTAAATAAATATTTAATTTATTTATCCTTTCCTCTATTAATTAAATAAATTTATTTATTTCATCCATTCACCCTTTTCTTCTTATCTGCATGAAAACACATCTTCCTAAATTACATACTCTTTAATCTTAGCCCTTGATTTAAATTTAACCTCTTAATCCTATTCATTCTTATCTTTCATCTTTCACCTATTAATCCCCTCCCTTCATCTTTACCTATTGTCTAATCATATTCATTCACTTTCACCTATGTGATCTTACCCAGTCATCATTTAACCTCTTAATCTAAACCGTTTCTTTCTTGGAGATCTCTATAAAAGAGGTTTTATACTTCCATTTTGTCATCCATTATCAAGAAATCAGGAGCACCCACACTATGTCAAAATCATTCTAAGAATACATTCTTTCTTGAGCTCTTGTTCAAGTGTAACACAAATATGAGAGCACCAACATCAAGTACAAGATTATGGAGGATTGAGAACAATGGAGACAAGACTATCATGAATGTAAAAGGTAAAATCTTTGTTGTTTTATGGTTTATTTACAATGCATGATAGATCTCTATTTATTTTTGTTGTATTAGTTTGTAGATCTAGAGATAGTGGTTAGTTTGGTTAGGCTTTACAAAAAAAGTCAAATTTGACATAAATAGGACTTCATCTAACAAACCACTTGTTATGTAATCATTTCTGAAAACCTCTACCATAGAGGTCTTGATGGTACTCTCCTAAGAAGTATAGAGCATGAGGAAGTACAAACTATATTGTGTGAGGTACATTAGGTTATATGTAGGGATCACTCTAGTTATTAAACCCTAGCTAAGAAACTGATGAGGACTAGCTAGTGCAAGCCCACCATGGAGAAAGAGGCATATTAGTTTGTTAAGAAATGTTAGCATTTCTAGATACATGGAGACATTTTACATGCACCAATGCAAGAGTTATAGCTAGTCACAACACCTTGGCCCTTTTCTTAGTGGGGACTCAGTCTCATGGGTAAGATTCACCCTCCTCCCAATAGCCACAAATTCATCATTACCTCCCATGGGTACTTAACAAAATAGATTAAGGTTGTTCCCCTAAACAAGTCACTCGCAAGAAAATTTCCATATTTATCCTTAATTACATTATATGTCATTATGGTCTCCCTATCTCTATTGTCATAGACAACAAATCTCTTCAAGAATTAGGATTTTCATTAACTAGGAGAAATTCAACATTAAACACCATTTACCCACTCCGTATTATCCCCAAGGCAACAGTCAAGGTAAGGGCCTAATAAAACAATTTTAAAAATCCTTAAGATAGTTAATGACATTAGGCTATATTGGCATATACAACTTAATACTTCCTTGTGGGCCTACCATACAAGTGTTTTCACTTCATAGGAGCCACACCATATTCACTTGTCTATTGATTGATAGCCATATTACCCATTGAGGTTGAGTTACCATCCCTATTAGTCTCCTTGCGCAATCTTAAATCAATAATGAAGACTATTAAGTTTCCAGACTTCAACATCTTGAGTTATTGGATGAACATAGACAACATGCTTTCAGTCACCTCAAATCATATTAATAGCACATGTGTCATGGTTACAATAAAAAATCTAAGCCTCAAACATTTGAGGTAGGTGATCTGGTTCTCAAAGAAAATCCCAAAAATCAACATGACCAAGAAAACAAGGGTGAATTTGAACTGAATTAGATAGGTCCAAGTATGTTGTTACAACAATTTATGGTTTTGGAGCATTTTAGCTATCTACCCTTGAAGGTGAGTGATTGGAAGATCCTATTAAAATCATGCACCTTCACAAGTTTTGTACCTATCCCTTTAGAGAATCTCTAAAGTATCAAAAAAGTACTTGAAACAAAAAATATTGAAAAAGTAAAGAGATAAATTCATCCAATGGTGAAAACTACTTCAATGACATCTTGAAAAAGTACCATTTTGAAAATTGGGTAACAAACAAAATGTGTAGGGAATTTTATCCTCTCTCTTTCTGGATTCTACACCATCATTCCACCTGACTTAAACAAAGTCCACCCTTCATACCATAATAAATTCCTCATCCTCGCCATGGGTTGTTATTGTTCTACTATTCCTTTTAGAGTCTTGTCCATACATCCCTAATAAATCTTTTATCACCCTTGCTTCACCCATAATAATTAGGTCTTATACCTAAGTGGGGGAATACCCTCAACCTAGTGATGAAATTAGACACTTGGCAACACATATTATGAGGAATTTTACTTTTCCATCTTCCTTCTCATGCTCATAATTTGCAATAAAATCTCACTTGCATCGCCAATCCACAATAAAATATCAATTTCATGGACTAAGATACTTCAATTAAACTTATGTAGTATTGTGCTTTCACCTAATCAATGTTTTCACCAAGACCAAATATTGTGCTTTCACCTAATCAATTGAACCTATGTAGTATTGTGATACAAACCATCTTTCTTTCATCTAGGATGTTGCCAAAATCTAACTAGATCAAACTGTAGCAAGAAACATTTGTGGCATAAGGATTTGATTCACTATTGATTTAGGTCTTTTATTTTCTTTTGATTTGATCTTTCATGACATTCTTCCTATGGTACTCAAGGATATCTCTGGACTAGATTGGGAGGTATTGGGCATGATCACCTTATTGCTACTTGTGGATTGTTCCTTAGTAATACTATGGCTTCTCCTAGGATATGGTTGTCTATGATCATCAAGGACCTATGAGTCTAGCGTGAACAAGGGCATTTATTTTTTGTCATTTTCTTCTCTCTATTCAAATGGTATACAATTTTTTTGGTCTAACTCATATCTATATAGTCACAACCATTTTCCATAATAAGCTCAATGATGATAAAGAACTTAAAAATTTGCACAAGAGCTTATCAATCCCCTATTTCCCATCAATCCATCCTGTATCACCACATGTTAGGACTACATATCATATAAGTATATGATATAGTGTCTCATCTTGCATTCAAAAAAGTTTACTCATACTCATATCATAATATAAATCATAATCCATCATATAAAATCATCCATTATAGATCCATGCATAATATAAATATTATAACTACATCCATATATATCATCATAGGCTCATATTGCAATAAAATTCTCGTAATCATCAAAAACATCATAATTCAATAAACATGTATCTATATAGATCACCATACATTACATGTACAACATGATAGCACATGAAAACATATAGGAATCATACATTATAGAAAGAACATATAAAATCATAATTATACTCATCATGTAAATCATGCACATCATATAAGATCATATGCATCATAGAATCATCATATTGAATAAAAGTGCATTCATAAGCATCACATAGGAGAACATGCATATAATCATTGCCAAGAATCATCTCATCTTATATATAATTAAAATAATAATGCGTCTGTTATAATAATGTAATAAATCATGAATGGCTACTAGGAGCTCTAAAATCATGTCCCATAGGTGTCTATATTGAACAAAAATGATACATAAGGGCCTAAATGATCTATGGTGAATTCCCTTCCCCAAAAATAGCTAGAATTGGAATCTGCTAAGCTATAGAAGGCCTTACCCCCAAAATTATATTTCATAGGTATTTATATGATACAAATTTTTTACATAAGGGCCTGAATAATCTATGATGAACTCTCTCTCTCCCAATTGACTAGTTTTAGAGCCTGTTGAGCCCTAGAAGGCCATGCCCCTCCTATCCCTGGTAGTGAAGGTGGATCCCCTTCTGTTAAATCTATCCCTTCTACTAACCATTTTGCTCTTGCTAGTGGAGGGAGTGGTCCCTTGACCCCTTTGTTGTTCATCTAAGCCCTCCTCATCAACCTCCCACAAGAGCTCTAGTGATAACATCCTGCTCGCTATCTTAGAGGTCTCAGAGGTACCACTAACTCATATAACTATCACCGATAGTGAGTCTCTTGCCTAGTATGGAAGACAAACACCATGCTCCCTGCTACATCCCCCTATTGTGCTTACATATAATTTTAAATAACCTCCTCTACCCTCTTATATTATTGGATTTTGGTATCTCTCTCATCCATGACCTCCTATAGCTATCATCTTAGAGAAGATATCTCTCTCTATAGGATCCCAATCTAATCATCTCTATCTTGAATCTAAGTTTGTAAGGCTATCACTTGTACATCCACTTTTTTGACCATCACCTCCTCTTTGTCTCTAGGGCATATCCTAATATTTTGCTTGTCCCGATCCTTATATCCATTCTGAATCATGATCCTACACCTATGGACCTGATTGGTCTCAGATCTGCACTCACTATTCTCTAACATAAGACCCCCCTCCTTGTCCCCATGTGGTCATAGTGGTTTCAATATTTACCATCTCCCATATTGTACCACTAGTTCCCTCCTCCTTTGTTGTCTCCTAGTCACTAGATCATCCACCTCATTCCCTATGTAAGCATGTATCTCTCTTGAGCCTATCAACCATGGGAACAAATGTGCTTCAAACCAAGACTCAAACTTGGGAGTCATCCCCACATTGGCTATGTCCCTTTTCATATCTGAAGCTATCAAATGCAGTGATTGAAAATATGCTAAGGCTATATAATAAGAAAGAGTGGGGCCACATTGGGGCATCTAACACACTATCCATGTGAACTCTATTTGTCCTCTAGGTTTACCTTGTATCCTCCCAAAATTTTGAGATACCCAATCTAGTAGGTGTCTCTCAATAATGTATTATATCAATCCAATGAGGCATCTGTATTGAAAAATAAAAAGAAAGCTTGACATCCTCTATTTGTAATCTTGATATGGCCTCTAATTGGTTGCATTGATGTCATCAATAACATGTCTCTAGTACTCCATCTTTCCTATCTTAGGTTGAGAAGTGATCATGCTATACATGTGTACATAGGGTTGTCCTACCCCTCAAAACGTCATGCTTGATAGTCTCAAAATTTTTGTACTTATAAGCCCATACATGGAGTAGTGTCACACCTAATGATAAGCTCATGAAACCCATGCGAGAAAACTAATGAAGGTCACGGTATAAATGTGCTAGTAGACATGGACCCTAAGCGAAGTGAATCCCATCCATAATCATCCACTCTAGTGTGTGGTCCCACCCGATCTCAAACCCATACGACTATTTGTCGAGACAAATTTAGTCCCCAATAAACCCTGCTAGAACTGATGGGAAGATATGGAAAGATGACAACATCTCCCTCTATATATTTGTCCCATCTTGCCTCATTAGTAGGCCATCATCATCACATGCCTGGTGTAGAGCATCTGCACCCCCATGTTGATCATATAGCACCAAATCCCTTGCAAATGGTATCCTCTAAATCCTCTAGATGTCCTCTACTATTGATAAAACCTCCCAACTCAATAGATATAATAAGCTATGATTGCTATGCCACCTGTTAGCCATGACAAACAACATCCCTAGGTTTTCTCTAATCCAAGGTATCAAGGTCACATACCACAAATTGATTGAATCCAGGACCTTATGATCGCCCTTAATCAATGATGATCACATTTGTTGTGTGCATGAAAACTATTCTTGTGAATTCAATGACATCAAATCAACCTACAATCATATGAATTATTGCATTAGCAAAACCTTGATTAGCTAGTCAATTGTTGATTCTATCAATTATGCAGTTTATCTTATTAGTTGTGCTATTTAAATCAATATATAGTTTTAACTATAAAACTCACATTAGCATTACAAAACCATGCTTTTACAAGAACATAGGTAGCTCTAAGAAAATATATGCCAAGACATTGCTAGAAACATACAAAGATTTCACATGTGCATCAACATGACAAATACACATTTTCACTTAGTAGATATGTGCTAGCATGTAAATATGCATTAATGAACTACTAAATATGGAGTTGCAAAATAAATACATGTTTTTAATCAATAGATATGCTTAAAAAATCCTAACACATTTGTACTGAACCTACCATGTAGCAATATTTATGACACATTAAATGCATGAAATTAAGAAGAGCGCTAGGTACATATTGGCTCTCCTACGTCCTCTGGTCTTTCATATCGTTGCACTTGCTTGAGTCAATGGTTTTATGCATATGTTATTTTCATCTTTCCTACTCCTTTTTCTCCATTGCTATGCTCTTCTCTGAGCTCAATCACTGAAAGTGATAGATCCAAATGAGAACAAATGAGTCTCTTAGTTCCAATATATTGGTGCCGAAACCCTAATTGGCCATGCTAACCCACCATGCCCCCTTGCAACCCTAATGACACAATATTGGTCTATTTTTTGCCAAAATAACTCACATTTTCCTTTTGTTTTCACCTAGCTTACCCTTCTCTTCATTTTGAGAGATTATTTGAACCATTTTTTCTGATTTTTCACCCAATCTCTCAAGGGGGCATACCATCTTCCAAACTGGAGCATGTATTAGTTAATCGTTATTCTTTGAAACAATATGACAAGTTGCATTATTTTAAAGAGGGCAAAATTGTAGACACCTGAAATTATCCTTTTACTAATTAAATTTTTAATTATTTATTTAATTTTTAAATCTTGATGTCTTTTATTAATTAAATAAATATTTATTATTTATTTAATTATTTAATCCTAATGTCTTTTATTAGTTAAATAAATTATTTATTTATTTAATTAATTCATTACCCTTTTCCACTATTAATTAAATGGATATTTATATTTATTTGATTAATTTCTTAGCTTGTTCCTTTTAAATTAAATAAATATTTATTTTTTATTTAAGCCCACCTCCTCTCTTAAATTAAATAAATATTTAATTTATTTAATCTATATCGCCTTTCTTTTTTTAATTAAATAAATAATTTTATAGATTTAACTAATTCATTACCCTCTTCTCTTTAATCCTAGCCCTCCAACTTGTTCACATGGATCATAATCTGAATTCGTAGGCATGTGACATTGACAAGTGTCAATTGTCCTTTCATTCACTTTGTATTTTCTCCAAAGTCAACTCACCTCTAAATCTCCTCCCTTCATCTTTACCTACCCTTAAATCCTATGGATTCTCTTTCATCTATGTGATCTCAGCCATTCAACTTTTAACCTCTTAATCTAAACCCTTTATTTCTAGGATGATCTCTATAAAGAGGCTTCCTCCACTGATTTTTCATAACATAGATCTTTAGCATAGCTACAATCTACCAAAATAATTCTAGCATACATCATCATAACTACATGCATTCTTCTTTGAGCTCTTATGCAAGTGCAACACAAAATTGTGAGAAACATCATTAATGCAAGGCCATGGAGGAAATGAGAACAACCAAGACAAGCCTATTGGACATGTAAAAGGTATAATTTATTTGATTTCATTAGTATTTTCATGTTTGATAGATTCTTCAATGCTATGTTCAATCAATTTTTTAGATCTAGGGTTAGTGGTTTGATCTTATTAATGCATACAAATAAGTCACAAATTTGATATAAGAAAATATAAAATAATAATTCATTACATAAATAATTTAAAAAACTAAACAGAATTAATAGTATAACTAAAATAGTAACAACAAAATATCTATTAATTATAATTACAAACTTTGATATATATGCGCATGTGTTATTGTAAAATTGATATTGACTAATATATTTTATAAATTTAATAGGTACCTTTTATCTCAAAAATAGTATTTGCAAAAACTATCTACACATTATATTCTACACCAATAACCTTTCATTATTATACGCATTCCCTGTAATATAACATGATTTTGAAAATTAGGCATCTAGATTTATATACATGTCTACTATTATGAAAAAGGAATTGTATATCTCCAATCTAACCTAAAACTATCTACACTTTTTAGTTTACCCACACCCATAATGCATCATTATTATACCCCTTCTTGATAATATAAAAAGATTTTAATAATTGTGTATCTTGATTTATATACATCTGTACTATTACAAAGAAGGCATTATACACCTCCAATCTACCCTATCAATATTGTATCATTATTATACACATTCCCAATAACATAACAAGATTTTTTGGATTCTCCATGTCAATTTATATACATCTCAACTATTATAAATAAGGTATTGTAAACCACCAATCTACCCTAAACCCATCTACACACATTCCCCCTAATATAGCATGATTTTGAAGATTGTGCATCTAAATCAATATACATCTCCACAATAATAAAAAAAGACATTATTTACGTTCGATCTACCCTAACATGACATCGCATTTCGATTGTTTTGAAGAGAGAGAAAAGACTAAGCATATATTTATAATAAAGCTGATTAACCTAGATCTGCTAGGGTTTTTTTGAAGAGTTGCAGTTAAACATTATTGTTTTGAAATGAATTAAATTTGAATGCTTTTTTTTTCTGAAAAGTTGCAGTGAAACATTATTGCTTCAAAAGGTAATAAATTTGCAAACCTTTAAAAACAGTTTTTTAAATATTATTGCTGTGAAAGGTACTAAAGTTGAATGCTTTTTTTCTAAAGAATTGTAGCAAAATATTGCTTTGAATCTATATTCAAGGCTACTCTGGAGTCCCCTGCTATCTCTTGGACTAAAGGACAAAATATTGTATTTTTCAGAGAAAGTAGAGGTGGTTTTCTTGGACTAGCAAGCTGAAAAACCTCCACCAGGTAGACCATCTGTTCTTGTTCTTATCTTATGTGGGCATTGTTGAGTTTTGGTGTCCTTTAGTTTCTAGTTTAGCTTAGTTTATTTTGTTAATTGTTTGTGGGTTCTAGTTGGTCCTAGTTCCTTTTTGTTAACTGGTCTGGTTGTTGGGTGCAAACCCTGGTCATAGCTTACTGGTTGTTATGTAACTTAGGTCTTGTTTTATCTAATGGGAACATGATTTATTTCAAAGATACTAAATCTGCAAATCTTAAAGAAAAATGATATTTTAAATATTGTTTCATGTAGATTTAATTTTGAGTCTCTCTCAAAATATTCTGATCTGCATAACCCATCAATTTTATTGTATTTTAAAAAGATTTTATAATACTAACTTTACTTAATCTTTTACCTAGATATCAATATGTTTTTATTACTTTAGCAGGGAAAGGGCTCTGAACCGTCACAAAACAGCAAAACCAGAGAGCAACCAAACAGCCTCACGCATCACACAGCCAAGCACCAGAAAGCACAAAAAAACTCCTTATATTAAAACCCATCTTATTTATATCCTTTTTTTTCTTATATTTTATTCTTCCCATCTTACATTGTTCCTTATTTTCAAATTAATCTTAAATCATATCTCATATATATATATATATATGAGACAAATGCTACCATAGAGGTAGCTCCATTTCATTTATAACAGAAAGAAAATTACATCATATTTACAACAGAGAGTAGAGAGCGGGTCCGATGGCAAACCGCCTCTAGCGAACGCTCTATCTGCCCATATGGGTGCTGCTCCCATTTACAACCTTCAAATCTCCTATGTCTCTAGAACTCATAAGCCCCCACATTCGTCATACCCATGTAAACTGTTTCTCCTATACATCAAGTTCGTCCAATCCACGCCAGGACCTAATGTCTCAGAGATGATGGCCCCTTCCTTCTGATCGATAGCATAATTTGACAGAAAATCTGCCATTGTATTCGCTTCTCTGTATATGTACGTGTCTTACAGTGTAGTCTTCTATTTTCTTAAGTTTGTCTCCAATGCCATCAACCCACATTTTTGTTTTCCATCCAGGGGCCGTACTTGTGGAAATAACCCTTATGATATTTAAGGAATCGCCTTCTATGTCAATATTTGATATTTGTTTCTCCTGACAGAGTTTAAGCCTCTCCATAAGTGCGCCAAAATCCGCATCATAGAGCCAGCTTTCCATATCCATCTCTGATGACAAAGCAGTCCCCCGAGGACCCGGGTTCCCACGGGACGCACCGTCATATCTCATATATATTATTTACTAATCATGTTCTTAATTTGCTTTACAAGGTTTTTCAAATGTGATTTATATTCATTTTCAATATTATTTCTAGTTTCAGATATAGTTGAGGGACTAGGCCTGAATAAAGATGGTAATGTCAACATATTTTGCATTTAAAGGTTGATCCATTTTACAGATTATGCTTATATGAAAGATAATAGGTATATTTTGTTTCAAAACAATCTTACAAGTAATATCCTAAAATGTTATTTAGGACATTGAACTATATCAAAATATGTTGACAGATTGTTTGATGATAATGATTAAATAAATTTATTGCAGTGCATGGTAACCATTAAATAATAATACAAGTTATTCAGATCTGAATAATTATCTAACAAAACTCTTAAGGTACGTTATGGTAGATGAGAGATAATTTTTCTAGATGAGACCATTCAACTTATGTCTATATTTGGAACTGGAACCATCATGGTTCAAGATCGCTGTTAATGATAACAGTGATGGAAAGGAAGATATAATATCAGTATTTACAATTTGTATGTACCGGACTTGTTGAGAGTCACTAAACTATGGATTCTAATGTTAAATTCGTATCCATTTGCAGAAAATTACGAGAAGAGCTTGATGGATCTCGAAACCCTGGCCTCCAGTTCTTCGGCCAACAGTTCAGTCTACCGTGGCGTTACTAAGTATTGATACCTATATATATTTTTCATGTATATTTATATATTCCAAACAAAGGGCTAGTTCTAAGAGAGAGTATGTGGGACTCAATATAGGCATAGAGTGACAGGGAGATATCAAGCCCAACTCTGGGATAAAACCAAAGAGACTAGCAACCGCAAGGGTAAACCAGGTTAGTTTTATGAATTTATACTGTAATTAGTTATCAATTGGACAGCTTTATTTCTACAGGTCAAAATGGGCTCTAGCGCCTATCAAAATCAGGTAAATTTAGAAGGTTGTTTTTGTATGTTCAATGCTTTGAGACAAAATCTCAGAGATTTCTTTGACGGTCTTCTTTTAAGGATGTGTAAGAATTTCATAACTAGGTGTCATGGATTGAAATAAGGTCTCCAATATATTATCTTTTATTGTCTGTATTTGAGATTTCAAACAATTTGTTTTTAAAGGCAGCTATTGAACAAGTAGGTTTATTCTCATTTGGATACTAATTAGATGAATTTAATTGTCTTATCCATGAATTCTTGATAATGATTGGATTCTCCAGTATATCTCGGTAAGCAGATACTTTTATCAGTTTGTTATACAGGTGGTTTAAGTAATTCAAGAATTCATAGCATTTTTTAAGTTCCAGATTAAAAATTGAACTGTTCACTGTAGGTGTCTATGAGCATGAAGAGAGCGCTGCCAGAGCTTATGATCTGGCAGCTCTCAGGTGTTGTGGTCCAGCAGCTCTAACAAACTTTCCGGTATGAATTTTCTAGAAGTTCAAAGCTATTCTATTTGCTGATATTCTATTTCTCTAGGAAAATGCCTTTGGCGAGCATTTGCTTCCCCTTATAAAATGTCTGCATGCTAAAATTGTTTAAAATTTGGCTTTTCGACATAAAGTGCTCATGGTTGTGTTATAATTCAGCCACAACTGGTGTTAGTCTTATCTATTTACGCTTTGCTATAAGAGTTTCAAAAACCCTTTTTACTAAATTTTTAATACCTTCTGTATCAAGAGCAGATAAATACCTATGAGAGAGAGTTGGAAGAGATGAAAAACATGTCAAAGGAAGGATACATTGAATTTTTAAGGAGGTAATTAGGTTTCCTCCCATCTATGCATCGACAGGGGTTAGACAGATATGTGTAGAAAGATATCAGTGAGTGTCATAATTGTTTTCTCGAGTAATAAAAATTACTTCAACTTGGAAAAAAAATCTCTAATAGGTCACAGACAGCTTCATGGTGACCTGTCATAATGTTTAATTGGATTTATGTTTATAAATTCTAGCGCTTAGACATATAATTTTTGAAGTTTATGATATTGATGTGAATTGATTTTCAATTTTTTGAATTTATGTTTGTATATTCTAGAATATAAATATATAATTTTTGTAGTTCATGATATTAGTATGAATTATTAATAATAATTTCTTTTAATTCGTAATATTATATATATATTGCTTTGGAATTTGAACGTGTATGTGTTTTTTTCCTCAAACCCTTACCAAATGTCAATTTTTCAGGAGCAGCACTGGCTTTTCTATGAGGAAGTCACCCTACCGCGGAGTGACAAGGTTTGGATTTAATAATTTACTTCAATGAATTTGTAATCCTATCTTGAACATTAATATGAAAAGATAAAAATAATTTATATTTCAATGAGATAAGCTGACAGACATAAAAGCCAGCATTGATCTAATGTAGCTCTACAAATCCATTATATGGCTTGGCAGATCTCTTCGAGATGGAAGGTGGCAGGCTAGGTTGGGCGGGGTTGATGGGAAATATTTGTATCTGGGAACGTTCAGTGAGCACATCTTACTCATTTTTTCTTTTATAATAATGCTTCTAATAAATGCTTGTCCAGTAAATTGAACTATAATTCCTTAATTCCTTGTAAATGCGTCCAACAATCAAACCAGATTCAAAGGCTAATGATTCTTTTTTGAACTCACAGCCAACCAGGAAGAGGCAGCTGAGGCTTATGACATTGCTGCGATTAAATTTAAAGGTGAAAACGCTATTACAAACTTTGACAGAAACAGATACGATATGGAAGCCATCATGGAATACACACCACCTGTAGGAAGGAGAGTTGAATTAGAAGATAAGGAATCTAATGGTGGCTTCCAAACTACAACTATTAATGTGGAAAGCACTGGGAATGTACCTTCCTGCACAGATTGTACTGCACCCACAGCCATTAATGGGCATGCACCAGCTCTTGAAAACATACTCTCTTTGGGTACCTCCACATTCTGCTTCCCTGGGCAGTCCTCAGGTGTAGTGAGAGCTGGTCATGAGAACGTAATGCCTGATACCAACTGGAAAACACCCTCTCTTCCGGTTTCAGAAAGTGGGCTTAGTGTTACAGAAGCAGCATGTCAACGTCCTATTATGTTCAATATCTGGAATGATACAAGGATGTCAAAATCTTAGTTATCTTTCAATAGGATTCTAAATGTCTCACATCAAAGGGTTATCTTTCAATAGGATTCTAAATGTCTCACATCAAAGTTTTGAATGTGTTATTTAAATATGTTTTGTGAACTTATTTTATCATTCTAGATGTCAAAATTTTTGCATCTTCAAATAGAATTTCAACTATCTCACTCTCAAAGATTAGAGTGTGCTGTTTAAATTTGTCTTCTGAAGCTTTAAAACTTATTTATCATGTTTTTCACATTTTGAAGATCTGTATCTGATTTACAATGGATAATCTTAAAAAAACTTTGATTCCATTTTATATTTGTCTTATGACGACTTCTGCTGAACCTTATGTCGTTTTAATTTTTCAAGTTTAACATTCAAGTAAAACAAAGTTTTTCTTGCAATTTCCTTCATCTACTCAGGGCTGGTCCTTAAAAGACAATATCTCTTAAAAGACAACATCTCTCATGGATTGTTGTGACTTCTTTTTACAGTGTGTTTTATATAAAGATACAATATGGTCTAATTTATTTTTAATAATACATGTATCTTTTCTTAATGAATATATTTTTAGATATGTTTTTGATTAAGGGTAAACAGGTTTTGAGAGGACTAGAGTAAAAGAAAAGATCATCAGCCAACCAGCAGCCAAGCCACAAACTGGACACAAAGTGTCCCTAACACAAAAACAAGGGTTTTACAAGGCTCCCATAACCTTCATGACATACACAAGGAGGGTTTTAAGAGGCTCCCTCAAACCTCCAAAAAATTGGAAAGCATGGTTAAAAAAAACCCAGCCCTGATCATGTAAGTAATGGCAGGTGGCCTCAACCAGCAGCTTGAGCAACATCATCACCCAAAAGACCTTCTCCCACCAACTTCCCACCTCAATAGGAAAGAGATCCACCTCGATAGGAATAGAAAGAAGGCAAAACTTCATCTTTAGAGACTCTTGTAGCAAGCAGAAACCCGACCACTCCCAACCACCAACCTCCATAGGAGAAAGGGCCACTTCAGATAGGCTAGGAAGAGAGCAGTCCAAAAGCCCCCACAAAATAGTCATGGACCAGTAAAGAAAAAGCTCCTCCACCTCAGAAGGAGGACTAAGCAGAGGAAACCCTAACCCAGAATAATATATTTTTAAATATGTTATAATAGGAGGTTCATAATTATTTTTTAGAATAGATTTGATTGTATAAAATTCTTTTCTTAAAGAATACATTTTTATATTTGTTTGAGTTTGTTAGTTTACTAAACATAATTTAAATTGATATAATTTACAATATATTTTGTATTATGTCATTATAAAAAAATATGTTTATATTTATATTTGAAATATGAAAATGCAGTTATATATATTTAAGTGCGTGTGAGAGAGAGATGTTACGTCTTAATTTGTTATTTAATGTGGATCTATTCACATGTGAAGTTACTTAAAACTAAGTGTTGGGTATTGGGTGAGTTCAAAATAATGGTTCCCACTTTCACCTGGAAGAAACCACTTCATTGGTAGGAGTGACCTCATAAGGGTTCACTTTGAACCCCTTTTAAATTTTTTTTTAAGATTCATTTTTAACTATGAGAATAGCGCTCCTCAGCATCTGATACCATTTGCTATTTGAGTGTATAGTATATAAGCTAAAAATGGTAGTTGGATAGTCATTTTTAACTATGAGAATAGCGCTCCTCAGCATCTGATACCATTCGCTATTTGAGCTACACTATACCAGGTACACCAAATTATCTTTTTTCTTGTTTAAAATTGTTCAATTATATTATTTTTTTTTATATTTTTTAAATTTATTGTTGGATTTATTTAAAAAATATTAGCAATTAAAAATGTTTTTTCTTTTTCTTTTTATTTTATTTAAAATAAATAGTTATATATTTAATTCAAATTGAACGTTTTAGAAAAACCTTAGAATTTTTTTAGAAAAACTTAGATAATGTTAAAAAATAAAAAAGAAAACCTTACAAAATTCTTACAAAACCTTTCAAAGTTTTTGGAAATCTTTAGAATTTTTTTTGTATTACATTATAAAATCATAGAAAAATCTTTAAAAACCTTAAATTATTTATATTAAAACCCCTCTCTCCCCTTTCAATTTTTTTTAGTAGATCTCTCTCTCTCTCACTCCCTTTTTGTGTGTCTCTCTCTAGTATTTAATGTTTAAATTTAAAATATTTAGTATTTAATGTTTTAATTTTGTATCTCTCTCTCCCCTTAATTCAAGTTTTAGGACCCCCCTCTCTCTCTCTCTCTCTCCTTAGTTCAAGTGTTATGATCCCCCTCTCTCTCTCTCTCTCTCTCCTTAATACAAGTTTTAGGACCCCTCTCTCCCTTATTCCCTCCCCTTAAGTCAATTTTTAGGACCTCTCTCTCCTCCCCTCTCTCTCTCTCCCCCCCTCTCTCTCTCTCTCCACTTAAGTATTTTTAGTATTTAGATTTTAAATTAACTTAGTATTTAAAATATTTGTTTAGTAATTATTGAATTTGGTGTTTAAATTTAGTGTGTTTAAATAAATAATGTTTAGTATTTTTAATGTTTTGATTTAATACTTAGTACATATTATTTGAATTGTGTTAAGTAAAATTTCATACTTTTCACATGTGTGTGTTCATGTATACTTACATAAATTCTAACTTTACGACACCTAGATGGATGGAGGATCAAGCTCTAGATGCATAGCTTGCACATCAGGATGCAATTCTTGAAATACATGTCATTTTTTGTCACAGTGATAAGGAAATACAAAAGTTGAGAGCCATTTAAGATGATCCTCACATTTATGGTGTATACAAGAGTACATGCCAAACCATTTTGATGAGTTTAGAGACTCTTAGAGAGGGACTAGGAAACCTTACATCATATGTCACCCATGTTGTGGATGCCATATTTAGGCAATTAAGGTTTGATATCTCAGGACGATGTTTCCTTGGAGGATGTCTAGAAGGTAGTCCCCAAGAAAATTATACCATTATACTTTTCTTAGCAGGTGTATGTTGAGGTCATCTTGGGTATGAAGGTCAAATACCTTGACCTTCTAGGCTATTTTGGACAAGGGTGAGGGAGAGTCACTGATCGAGATCTATATTGTAGGGATGACAGATAAGTGCCAACACCTAGGCATTTTGTTGGTCACGAATTTCTTGTAATATCTTCATCCCTCACCCCCACAATAGATCAAGTAGTGATTGCTTCTCAGTGAGAAGCAATTGAATCCATTGTAGATATTGCAGTTGTGGCATCCACCATTTCTTCTGATAGGTTGGAAAGAAACATAATGAGTCAACCATGTCCAAGACCATTCATAGACCATGTATCATCTAGTCATCGTTAGAGTATTTGGGTATTTACTTGATTAATTAAACAATATTTGTTTAATTATTTAAGTTCCCTTTATCTCTTTTACACTTAAGCTAACTTTAGGTGCATATAATTAATTATTTTAATTAATTATTATGTGCAAACCTAGGTTTTCCCTTTTAGGGTTTCTTGACCTATTAAAGGTTGAGTTCTTTCTTTTTCATTGTATGAAGAAGGATTATTATTGACAATACATTTTGGAGATTATTGAGTTCTCATCTTTTGGAGCATATTTTTCCTGTGTATTCTTTCCTTCTGTGATTTGCTTCATTGCTTCTCCTTGTAACAGGTTTTTCAGCTTGTAGAGATTATTTGGGCTCCTGTGGTGTTGTATTTTCTCAACTCCTATATGGTATCAGAGCTTCAGATCTGCAACTACCTGTTCTTGTTTTGAGAATTTTTGCTTTGGAAGCAGATTTGGGGTTTCAGGAATTTTTTTTGCACCTAGGGTTTGACCTTTTTTTCTGAGCACTTTGGGGCCAAACGGACCTCACCATCATGCTCAGAAGACCCAATAACCCCTATGGTCATATAATATTTGACCTATTTTTGTTTCTGAGCCTCTGGAAGTATTTTTTTCTCATATCCAGGCCATACGGCCCTGACATGCATTTCAAGAAATTTTTTTCAAAAAAACATTATTTTTTGCCTTTTTATGGCATGCAGGCCGGATTTTGATTTTTTATTAAAAAAATCTTCAAAAAAATCAAGGCGGAAAAAAAAAGGGTTTGAATTTTTTTTTGTTTTTTGGAAAAGTTTGTTGGGGCCCCCACGGTACGTAGGGTACCGTGGGGCCCCTGCCAAGTTGTAGGTCCTGCAGGCCCGTATAGCGTCGCTGGCCCCCGTCGGCCCTCTAGTCCCTCCATCGGTTTTCAGTCCCGCGCTGTCGAATCCGGCCCCCTGCTGGCCTCTCAACGTTCCCCGGCGGCCATCCGCAGCCCCTTTGGCGGCCCTGCTCCGCTTGCAGCCCTCGGCCCCTTGCTCGCCTGCAGCCCGCGCCACCCTGCTCACCACAGCTTTGCTCCCAGCGGCCACTCATCTCCCCGGCCTCTGCTTGCAGCTCTTGGCCCGACCTCCTCTACCACCTGGCCCCACTTCGCCACTCGACCACCTGGCTTCGCCGCCCGGCCACCTGGCTCCGCTGCCCGCTGCCGGCCTGCTCTGCCCAGCCACAAGGGAGGCTTCGCCTAGCCACTGGGGTGCGACTTGGCTGCCACTTGACCGCCACCCACTAGCCACCAGACCACCAAAGAGCCACCAGATCTCCTTTTTTGGCCTTTTTCAGGCAGGGGTTTGGTTTTTTGGCTCTATCCTGGGCATATGAAGTCATTTTTTCAAAAATGAATAGGCATCGGAAAGCTAGTTCTGAGATGGACCTCATCATATTGGTAATTTTTTCCAATTTTTTTGTTTGACTGTGTTTTTTTCCAGTCAAAGTGAGGTCTAGTTTTTGCACTCCGAGAGCCATAGAATGAGCTTCCGACCTCCGTTTTTCAAAAACTTTATATTTTTGGCACGTGCTGTTTAGTTTCTAGCCATTTAAGTTTTATTTCCAGATTCTGCTCCATGCATATTTTATTTAGTTTTTTGCTTTCCAGCACTCTAGTGGATATCGTGGTTGTTTCAGGTCTTGGGATCTCTTCTCTGAGTAGGATGTCTCTATTTTGGTTCACGTTTCTTTTTCTAGTCTTCTTATCATTGTAGCTTGTATTTATGCAAACGCACTGAGATAAAGTGCAATCATGCATTATTTACTTGGAATCTTGCATATCTTGTGTCTTGTTGTACATGCACTATTAATCAAGTGCCATGAGGGGGTTGATGTTTGCCTATTGTTTGCCATCTTCCTTTGTCTAGTCAGTGTTCCTTCCATGACATTTTCCTCATGATGTGTGTCAAGTGAGGGTTCCTTCCACGACACCATGTACTTTTCTCAGCACCTTTGATGTTCTTGGTTCTTCGTCATGCAGTTTTTTCTTAGCTGTTCTTTTCAGTGTTCCTATCCCTCTCCCTTGTCCGCATTATGGGGAGGTGTGTCCTATTGGTTCTAATGCTTCCATGGTTCGATTGATCAGCTCTTTAGACTTTGATGTTTTTATGCCATCTGTATCTTCGATTTCAGTTGTTTGCCTTGTTTGCCTTCTGATTCGAGTAGTGTCATTTGAGGGCACTCATACAGATTATAGTCTTCTCTACTTGGTCATGTTCTATTTCAGTGGAGGTTCTTTAGATCAATAGTTATTCTTCGACAGAGTTTGCAGGTTCTTCATGCTTCAGTGGTATTCTTTTCCATCTCTTTTTGGAGTAGAGTTTTGTTCCCACGTGGTTTTCTCTATTTCTCTAGTTCATAGAGATTTCATTGTATTTGGGTACCTGATCAGGCCTTGTTGTCGAGACCCATCTTTATTGCTTTCAGTAGCTGTTCTAGGTTTTAGCTTCTCCCTAAGTCTATCTTAAGGGGGGGTGTTAGAGTATTCGGGTATTTACTTGATTAATTAAACAATATTTGTTTAATTATTTAAGTTCCCTTTATCTCTTTTACACTTAAGCTAACTTTAGGTGCATATAATTAATTATTATGTGCAAACCTAGGTTTTCCCTTTTAGGGTTTCTTGACCTATTAAAGGTTGAGTTCTTTCTTTTTCATTGTATGAAGAAGAATTATTATTGACAATACATTTTGGAGATTATCGAGCTCTCATCTTTTGGAGCATATTTTTCCTGTGTATTCTTTCCTTCTATGATTTGCTTCATTGCTTCTCCTTGTAACAGGTTTTTCAGCTTGCAAAGATTATTTGGGCTTCTGTGGTGTTGTATTTTCTCAACTCCTATAGTCACGGGGAGGTCGATGATCACTACTCTATGGCCGACATCCCTATGCCATAGGACATAGTATTTATCTCGAGAATCGCTTGACATATGCAAACTTATTTCTTAGTATTTAGCCAAGGACTTGGTACATGCATACTATTTCATTCCATCCTGATTTTAGATACCATTGGGTGAGGCCAAATAGGAGGTTCTTACAAACTCATAGGCTAGAGCATCGAATCATATGCTAGGACATTCACAACATTCCCATCACTCTATGTATACTCGCGACCCACCTAAAAATCACTCTGCTACTGTATAGGAGGAGATACGAGTTGATCAAGTTCATATCACACCAGAGGGCCTAGATTCATTTAAGGAGCAGCTATAAGATTTAAGCCATATTGGTTTTATGGAGATTCTTCTACAACCAGACACTTCATCGATGCCCTCTCATCTACATAGCTATTTACACTCTTCATTTATTGAGTTTGCCAGAGAGAGATCTATTGATGTAGTTGCTATGGCAGATATGATTTTAGCAAATGATTAGATTGAAGCTCCTGATATCTAGGTACATGTATAATTAATGATAAATAAAAATATTTGTGATTATATTTAATTTATAATTTCTATAACTATCAATTATTGAAATAATCCTAAAATTTACACATGTAACAACTACCTCATGTTACTCCTAGCTTGAGCTCAGAGCATGTGCCAAGGTAGGATTCTTTTGATGTGACACCTTCTAGTGGACATGTGGGTTTTGGATTCTGTATGTATGTACATTCTTTTTTGTGTACAATTAATGATCTATTTGATAATATCCATGTTAATATTTAATTTGTTCTACTTTTATAGGGATTGATTGGACATCCATCGAACCAAGACTCTCACTTAGAGGGTCGCTCTATTTGTAGCTAACATGATGACCAATCTACCACTTAGAGAATGTGCCTTTGGACTACACATGTTTAGCTTTGTATATGGACTTTCTTAGACACATTATTGTTTACCTTTATAGAGACTTTCTTAGACATGTTTGTTTATGTTTATATATACATTTGATATAATTTATGTTTGACATTTATACATGTTTGACAAGACACCATACATACATTATATGAGATTTAGAAATATTAACATTTTCATTTGATGATGTTTAGAGAGAGAGAGAGAGAGAGAGAGAGAGAGAGAGAGAGAGAGAGAGAGAGGATTAGATGTTTACTTTCAATATCATGTTTATATATAGATTAGATGTTTGTACATGCATGTGTACAAATTAGACATGTTTATATATATGTTAGATGTTTAAATATACATGTACATACATTTATAGATCATAATTTAAAGACATTCTTATTTTAAAAACATGTTAGATTTATATATATGTCTAAAGTTATTTAATTATAAAATTAGATGTTTAAATTTTTCTTAGAGATTAGGTCCATGCTAAAATATAAATTACATGTACATTTATATATCTATACACATGCATTTAAAATTTACATGTACATCCTAATTGTACATCCCCTTAATAAATTTAAATTTACACATACATGTCCAAATTTAATTTACATAAATCTTAATTTAAATATCACACCCATGTATTTAATTTGCATACATCCTTATTTAATTTACATACATCCCAAATTAAATATCATACACACATGTACATTTAATTTAAACATACATCATAATTGTACATCCCCTTAAGGCATTTTAAAATTTACACATACATGTCCTAATTTAATTCAGATAAATCCTAATTTAAATATCATACACACACATGCATTTAATTTACATAAATCCTAATTTTAATATCATACACATGCATTTAATTTGAATACATCCTAGTTTAAATATCATACACACATATGCATTTAATTTATGTACATCCCCTTAAGACATTTTAAAATTTACTTATACATGTCCTAATTTAATTTACATATATCCTAATTCAAATATCATGTACACATGCATTTAATTTGCATACATAATTTACATAAATCCTAATTTAAATATCATACACGTATTTAATTTACATACATTAGGTAATTGTACATCCCCTTAAGACACTTAAATTTGTTTGAGTTATTTTAAACACATAAGAAATTGCAAAGTTCAAATTTCATATTTAACTAAACAATATAACATATAAGACATATCACATGTGAAAAGTTCAAACACTACATAATAATTTATGAATTCAAACAAGTTAAGTTCTAAAATCTTATAAATTCAATTCATAAGTTCAAATGTACTAGTACTATGACTACTAAATACTCATACCACATCAAGTGGTTCAGCTTGATCTTCAATAAAATTTAATATTTTCTCATGATCTTCACTATCTATCCTCCACTTCTGAGTCCACCCATGTGAACGTAGAACTGTATTCAGAATTAAACCAACAACAATGACTAGGTGGCTATACTGATATACCTTGTTGTAAATTTGATATTCAGTAAAATGAATCCCATGTTGAACAATTTGGATTTGTTTGAAATATGTCCCTTGCACTACAAATGAGCTTTCATAATAAACAACAAATTCCTTGAGGTGAAAATTTGTAAAAGTGTATAAAAAAATTCAAAATGCATGCATAAAATCAATTAATTAAAACACATGAATCAGTTCAAACCTGTGGAAAATGACATTCCATCACTCATTTCATCTTTTGTGTTGTTCAATAAATAATAAATAACACCTTCTATGTTTTCAGCCTCGACTATGACTACATAAACATCTCTAGCACAAAAAAATTAAATGAAAAATTTAAACTTGTAAATAATTTGTACTTGTTAAAAATTTGCAACATTTTTAAGATATATAAATTCATACACATGTACACATACCTTTTTTAATCAGTCCTGAAATATGGTCATAATCACTAGAAATCAAAGTAGTGTCTTCATAGCTTTCTTCCTCATCTTCATTGTATGTGTCAGTAACAAGTAGTGACACCAAATTCCATTCATTGACATATCGAAGCTATTGGTTGTTGCATTTATCATAGTTTTCCAAAATACAGTCATAACAAAAACATGAGTAATCCCTACTGTACAATATCGATGGGCAATTTTTTGTACTCATGACACAATGCAAAGATCTTTTCTTCTACACCCTCTTCAATCCATGCATTCTTCTTCTATCCACACCTACAAAATGTACATACACATGCCAAACAAATGAAATAAACATGTTTAATTTAATAATAAAATTCCCTTTTTAAATATTTTGATTTAACTCAAGTGAATAAAACTTTGAAAAGATCATGTACCTAATATCTCCCAAAACACTCTATATGGAATGAGCCAATTTTTTCCTAGTGATGAACCATGATTATTAGGTTACACAAAGTGTTTCTTACACTATTCAAAAACATCATGTGCATCATCTATACGATCTCCTATATAATTTATTTGATGCTTTCTTAGAGCATATTTGATACAAGTTCCTTCACCATCATCTTCACCCTTTCCATGCTCACTCTCAAAGAAACTCCAAACATGTGGTATTTTCCTATTTTTATGATATCTACATAATGCATAAAATAGCCTTGATGATTTGAATGGTGACACACATCCATCAGACCAAATAGACTGCTTATCTATTTTTATGCCTTTGTTTGCCAAATATTCAAAAAACTTCTTAGAGCAATGTCCTACAAAATGTGTGTCATGCTCCTTATCATCACTAATATAGAATTGGTTATTTCTTAATGGTATGTGATGCTTTGTAAAATGGACAAGGTTAGAAAATGACAAACAACACAAGACACAAGAAATCGTTAGTGTTATTTAACCAAAAACTAATCTAAACAGGCATATCAAAAGAGATACTAAGAACATGAAAGGATATTTAACTAAATAAGCAAATATGATGAGGTATCTCCAAATGCCTTCTAACATGCTCTTGGCTCCTTCTCCTTTGTTCCTCTCCTCTCCAAGTTCCAAAATAGTGTAGCTCTCAGTAGCTTTTTGCACTATGGATGCTTATGGAGGATTGGGATTTAAGTATTTTCTCCAAATGTAGAATGAAAAGCTAAAATACTAGATGCTATTAAAAATGATTGATTTTAACCAAAATAACAAGATATTAGATTGCTATGCTAAATGCTCTCTTAAAATGCCTATAGGTTAAATGCATACAAGTTTTTAGGATCTGGATTATGAAGAAATGGGCTCTATTTATAGGAAAAATGGAGCAATGGATGGTTGAAATTGAGTAATCTCAACAATGGTCAGGATTGAATGGTTTGAGATCCATGTGAGGGCTTTCAACCCAATCCCAGGATGACAAGTGTCAATGTGAGATAGGTTGAGAGGAGAGGGAATAAGCATTAAATTCTTGACATGACCTTGGAAGTTAAGGTCAAGGTTAGGTTGAGTGAATGAACATCTTTATTCAAAGAATAAAACTTTTATCAAATGGATAAACTCTTGTGCAAAGGCAAAAGGGATAAACATGGTCAAAGCATTAAATTCTTGAGGAGACACATGAGTGCAAGTTGAAATAACCATAAATGGTTATGTAAGAGCCATAAATGGTCATGGAAGACTTTAGAGGTTAAATTATTGAACACACAAAGCATTAAATGCTTTTCAAAGACTTTGAAGTCTTTGAGAAGTGACTCCAAGTTGCTTAGGAATGTGACAATAATTAGGGGATGGATTAGGCTAATTAGGAAGGGGGTTAGAAGAATCTAGAAGGGGATTAGATTTGCAAGTGGATTAGGTGGGTGAGGGAAAATAGGATTTTTATTTTAAAATAAATTAATTTATTTCAAATAAATGTGTGCAAGTTGCATTTGTAGGAAAATGCAAGTGGGGGGGATAATGATTTAAATAAATGTTTAATTTAATTTATTTAAAAGAGGAAAAGGGGTATTTAATTAAATAAATAGATTTTATTCATTTAATTGATTGAAATTTGATTTAATGAATTAATTAAAATAAATTGAATAATTTATTTAATTAATAGGAGAATATTTTGAAGATGAATTAATCAAATATTAATTTAATTAACTGATGGCTAGTGGATTTTTAATCAAATAAATAGCAAATATTCATTTAATTAAACTGGACAGATTTATGTGACTACATTTGCCCCTCTTTGAGACGGTGCGGTTTATCGCGTCGTTTCAAAGAAAGAAAAATAGGTGTGAAGAATATGCCCCATAAAATGTAAATTTAATGGGTGGTATGCCCCCTCGAGAGATGGGCCAAAAAATTTCAAAAAATTGGGCGATCTCTTGAAAAAGAATGAAAATTGGCAGAGTGGTAGAAGAGAAAAAGTTAGTAACGCAGGTGAAAAATAGAGGAAATCGGGGGTAAAGTAGAGAAATGGAAGGCTTGGGAAGTTTACGGGGACCACGACGAAGAGCGGGGGAAAATTATGGTGACTGCAAAGGGTTTAAATAGGGAAAAAGGGGTGAAAACATGATCATTTGTTACTGCAACCATTGTTAATCTAGAGCTCTGAGAGTGACTTTTGAGAGGAGCGAGCAGCAGTCAGGATGCCAGTACCAGTTGCCGAGCACCGGTTTGAGCGAGTCCGTCGGTTCCAGTGGCCAGACGACTATGGACCAATGGTACGCAAATTTGAAATTTTAATTTTTATGCATTTTTGATACGTTTTTTGTTGAGTCTAAGTTGAGTCAGAACAATAGCGCTGAAACTACGTTTTGGCGCTATTGTCCAATTAACTAGCGCTACTGTGCCGCAATGATGCTATTGAGGTGCTTTTGCAATTTTCAGCACTATTGTAGGCTAGTTTAGGTGCTTTTGAGGTTTTAGTGCTATGGAGTGCTTAATTGAGCGCTTTTGTGCTTAATCAGCGCTATTGCCAGGTTGTTGTAGCGCTTTTAGATACCTGATTGAGCACTTGTGTTAGGGTTTTAGCGCTATTGTTTAGAAACTAGCGCTTTTGTTTGCAAAATAGCGCTTTTGCTTTAGGAGAAAAAGATGTCCTAGTTTGCATGAATAAAAATCTCCTGATGCCAATGATGGATGGATAGGGAGGCAAAGTGGGAGTTGTTTTGAACCATAGCAGCCTGATGAGACTTAGGTCATTAGGATAAATGCTTGTTGAAGTCTAGGTGTGCCATGATTGCTTATCTGTTGAGACCCAGAGATACTTGATCAAAGTATCTGTTGATAGTCTTAGGTTTAAACTTTAAGAAAGTTTGAAAACAAAACAACTGATGAGGAGTGATTGATGCCTATGTGTAGAGGATCTACGCATGGTGCAGTTACGCGAGAGACATCCAACGACACAGGGGTTGCAAGATCGACTGACAAAGGCTGAGATCAATTGTATTGCTGCGACGGGACTATATGATGTGATGCACATGCCCATGATTCAGATGAATCACGGATTGATTACGGCCTTAGCAGAGCAGTGGCACAGCGAGACATGCACCTTTCACCTGGCACAAGAGGAGATGACAGTGACCCTAGAGGATGTGTGGAGTATCCTGCACATTCCGATTTAGGGGGAGCTGGTGACATATGACAGATGCTGGAGGACCCTTGCAATACAGATGTTCTTTGAGGAGGATGTTTTTATTGATGATGGCTCCATTGCTTGGGAGGAGATAGCTGCATTATATGAGCCGTTGCGAGCAGTCGTGTTCGGCATTGTGGGAGGACTACTATGTCTTGATAGATGCTCTCATGGTCTAGCCGTTGGATGGGGATAGGTGATCGAGATGATGATTACTGAGGGGACTCGATTTGCTTGGGGGCCATGCATGCTGGCGCACCTTTATCAAGAGTTACATGAGATGGTATACTGTGGGAGAGGCTTCTTAGCAGTAGGAGTGATGCTGCTACATATCTGGGTGTGGGAGCATCTACCAGTGACTCGACCAGTGAGTCTTAGGTTTCGTGTAGTAGATTAGTTGTATATGTTTATGTATAGCGATATGATGAGTCAGCCCCACCTGGGGAAGTTAGAGTGGTGGCGACGAGCTTTAGATGATTTAGATGCGGTTATATGGAGACCGTACGTGGAGTGCGAGCCCTGGGAGGATGATGCGAAGGCACTACCTTATGTGTTCATGACCTAATTCCTCATTGGGAGGACCTCATACCATGTGGAGAGACAGGTGCTCGGGAGAGTCCTGAGACAGTTTGGGCGGCGACAGGGGGTATCGAGTGGATCAGGGGAGTATGCTCGGGTGATACGGGAGAGATATGCATGGGGGCTAGTGCTGCTGTATGACCAGGCACTGGCAGAGTTTTGGATGCTATAGGCGAGACCTTGGGACATACGACCGAGGGTCGTGGATGCAGGGGTATCAGAGGAGTACATATAGTACCTCGTGGTGCATCCAATTCTACGGATATCTGATCTAGTAGAGCCGATGCCCAAGTTTGAGGATGAGAGGGGATGGAGACGAAGGAGCAGAGGAGGTCAAGGACCGATAGCAGGTGGAGGGGGGAGAGGAGATGGTGGAGACGGAGGAGGAGGTGGTGGAGAAGGAGGTGGAGATGGAGGAGGAGGTGGTGGGATGGGGAGTCGGATTCAGTGGAGAGGGAGAGGCGGATTGCCACTACGGATATCGTAGGGACCATTGATACAGGGAGGAGTGAGATTGGGCGGAAGAGGGATGGAGAGGGAGATACCGATGGAGAGAGGGGAGGGAGCCACTGGAGAGGGGCATACTGGTGAGGTAGCGATGGAGATAGGAGAGGGATTAGGTGGAGATGTGTGGGAGTGATTGATAGTTCATTTGTAGTCTCGTCTTGAGGCATCTGATGCATAGGTGGAGGAGTTGGAGGTGAAGGTGGCAGCCAGGGATGTGCAGCTATTTTCACGGGAGTCAGAGTTGACTGTAGTGCTGCAGGAGAGGGATAGTGTAGTGGAGAGATTAGCAGAGCTGTAGGAGAGAGTCCGGATTGGAGTAGGAGCACAGGGGCCTACAGGGGAGGTGATGAGGGAGATGCGGTGAGCACACGCTGAGATAGAGTACTGGTGGGGTTTATATTAGCAGGTGGTACCATCTAGTCAGTGAGCATTGAGCTATTCGCAGATGCGATAGGCTAGATCAGAGTGATCACAGAGGATGTAGAGCAGTGGGGGTGTGATGGGTCCTCTACGGAGAGATAGGTCAGGGGGTGCAGGAGCTAGTGGGGGATTGATGGGGCCTCCATGGAGAGATGGATTAGATGGTGCAGGGACCAGTGGGGGAGCAGGTGGTGATGGTGGTACAACATCTGGTCAAAGTGGTATCTGAGAGAGCATTTTTGCATATATGTATTGTATCAGTGTTTTTTTTTGGACTGTATCTTGGATGGCTCTTGGTAGCCAATTTTGTAGACTTTCATTATTCTCTGATATATGAGGAGATCCCATTTTTGATGATATGCATTTGATATGTATGGATGTTTATGTAGGATGTTGATTGTATGATTTTATTGCTTTAGATGGATATGTGTATATGTTATGCATTTATGAGATGACTCCTATATGCATGTTTTTATGATGATTTATGATGTTTGATACTGATATTTGAATGCAAGGTTATACATGTATGCATGTTAGATTTGATGTGATGCTTTATGTATGTAATGCCATGAGGATAATGTATGCTTATGATGAGTTATGAACAAGATTTTGATGTTTCCTATTTTGATATAATGATGAGATAATGATATGCAATGATGTTAATGCAATGAACGAATGATTTATGTATGAATATGCATCTAGATGTTGTTAAATGAATGTAATATGGATAAACAAAATGTAAAGTGCAAATGTTTATATGATGTGGTCTAAATGAATGTATATGTATAATGGATATATAAAATGATATGAACTAATGTTTGGAGACAAATGGATTTATGATTCTAAATGCCGTAATATGATTAAGTAAAAATGATAATGTAATGAGAATGCAACTTTTGGTTTAATAACTGCACCTTAATGCAATTAAAAAGGGATAATGAATGCAATGTAAAATGAGTCCTAAAAATGAGTATAATAAGACACTAAATAATGGATGAATGAATGCACCTTTTTAACTAATGAACAGATAAATGACTGTATGTAATGATAAATGATAAAGTATAATAAAATGATAATTGATAATTGACACTAAATGAATGTATAATAAATGGTTTAATACAATCAAGGATAATTTGATCCAATGAATGAATCTAATTATCTATGATTATGTAATGATGAAAATGATTAGTGAAGACTAAATGTCAATAAACTAAATGAACTATATGCAATTTAATGAAAATGACATGAATGTACTTAATGCAAAATGCAACTAAATGTAATGATGGTATGATTATGAGGAATGTAAGGTTTTTTGAGACTTTGCATGATGCATTGATGATGTATCAGAGTACTCGGTCGTGAGTGTATCCAAGACCAACTTAATTTTCTCATTTGCATATAAATCATACATATGAATGAGTGAAGGGATGCATGATATGCAACAGAATGCAATATATAAATAGATGAGATGAGATGAAGATCCATAGTGCTCTATTTTTGTCATTGAGCTTTAAAATGTTGGAAGAGAATACAAGCATCTTGACATAATGGTTCAAGATGACTAGAGTATTTCTTACATGGATTTGATATAGAAAGTTAATACAAATGACTTGATATAAGGGTCAAGTCAACCAGAGTATTGCTTGTGGAACAGACAAGGATCATCTCCATTCATGCATGACTTGGATCATCCTCCTTGATCTTGAATTGATCATATCCTGAGACAAGTTCATACCGTAATAAGAAACAAAAACCTTTATCCAATTGGATGAGGAGGAACCAAAGAAGGAGCATTGTTCTTGTAAGCAAAATAGTATGTACATAAAAAATAAAGAATATGGATCCTTGGTAATGGTTCATGCTTATATGGTCGAGGTATACGCTATAGTCAACAAGCCATAGTGATCTATGACTATATTTTTGCCTATGATCACGTAGCTTAGTGAACTTCCCACGTAGACACTATTAGTACATGCCCTAGAACTTCATCAGAATAATGCACCGAAGAGACACAAACAATTCTATAAGAACCTGATACATATAAACAAATGAATTATTCACAAATCAACCAAGTATTTGATAGCTTAACACAATTTTCTTGTTAAAGAAAATGTCATTTTGTCTTTGTTTTGGTAAGGAAGGATGCATCCTTGTTGAAGACAGTTTGATTGTTGATGTCGATTGTTTTGGTCAATTTGAGAAGTTATCATTGTGCGAGGATTTTTTTTCAATGCTTGTTTGGTATCTTCTTGGATGAGTATGTACAATGTGTTGCCATGTTTTTGTGTGATTTTGATGTTTTCTATTGTTTTTGGATTTTGTGATTTTTGAATTTTGTTGGTATTTTGATGATTGTTTTGAATGTTTTTGGATTTTGTGAGATAGTTTTAAATGAGGAACCTTTTAATGAATCACAAGATAATGTAGAATCCACTTCCATCAATAGGTTAAGGGCATTGCCCCCAGTTTAGACATGACTATATAAAAAAAAAGCGGGATGCAAGATGTAAGATGCATGCAGTACTTTCTTGGATTTGTAGATTTATAACAAGCCATGGTTGATGGATGGATGGATGTATGTATGAAGTAGATGTGATCGCAACAAGTTTAAAAGATGATGGAGCCATAGCTTTTTATGAGTGGCACCTGTTTGCCAGGTTTTCACCATCACACTTACCCAAGGTGCCACCGGAGTGGTTGTTCACCATTTGGATGCATGATTTTTCTTTACTTTTTTGATGTTTTTGTATTTTCTTCAGGTCATTTATCTGGATGTTTTTGGTATTTTTGCTAGTATATATGGGAGCCTGATGCTCTGTGCAGCTTATGTGTAAAACCGTTTGAGGTGCATGCTGTTGATCGGATCTGCTAGTGGTTCTCCTTCTAAAGTAGCTAACTGATATGCCCCAGACCCAAATACAGCAGTGACAACATATGGTCCCAGCCAATTTGATTCAAACTTTCCTTGATGTTCTCGGTTGGGCTGGTTACGAGGATTTTCTCGAAGAACAAGATCACCCACCTCGAAGGTATGAGGCTTAACTCGATGATTGTAGCTTCTGCTCATGTGTTGCTGATAGGCCTTGAGATGATTGTATCCAGCTTGTCGCTTCTCATCAAGTAGCTCTAAGTCTTGAAGGTGTGAGACTCTGTATGCTTCATCATCTATCAGATTATGCAAGGAAACCCATAGTGATGGTATCTCGACCTCAATAGGTAGAATAACTTCGACACCATAGACCAATGAGTAGGGAGTTGCGCTTGTAGGGGTTCGAATGCTAGTTTGATATGCCCATAGTGCTGGATTCAATTGAACATGCCAATCATGGCCGATATCATTGACTGTCTTCTTTAGGATCCGTAATATGTTTTTATTCGATGCTTTGGCCTGACCATTTCCTTGTGGGTAATAGAGAGTGGAAAAGCGGTGTTGGATTCGTGGACATCCTGATTTTTGAAAGGAAGACCATTATCTGTGATGATGGACATGGGGACACCATACTGGCAGATGATGTAATTGAGGATGAATGAGGCAAACTGCTTATCAGTGACTTGGGTAAGTGGAACAGCTTCGATCCACTTTGTGAAATATGCAGTGGCGGTAATAATGAATTTATGGCCATTAGATGAAGATGGATGGATTTTTCCCACAAGGTCAAGGCCCCATTGACAAAAAGGCCATGGTGTTGTGATTGGTTGCAGTTCCTGTGCTGGTGCATGTATTAGGTCGCCATGAACTTGGCATTTCTTGCACTTCCTAACAAAGTAGTATGAGTCTTTTTCCATAGATGGCCAATAGTATCTAGTGCACAGGAGTTTCTTGGCTAGTGATGGACCACTTGCATGAGTTCCATAGATTCCTTCATGTACTTCTTCTAAGGCCTTTGTTATCTCATCTTGTTCCAGACATCGAAGGAGAGTACCATCAAGACTGCGTCGGTATAGGGTTTTAGCAATAATGGTATATTGAGCGGTTTGGCGAATGAAGCTTTTACGTTGGTTATTCGATTGGTTGGGAGGAAGGGTGTGATTGCGGAGATAGGTGTAGAACTCACCATACCATGGGGATTCGGAACCGACAAGGTGACATATCATCTCAAATTCAAGGATATCATAAGCGGGGATCCAAAGCTGTTCTACCAAGAACTCGTAGTGTGTTGAATTCTGTGGAAGATCTAGGAGAGATGCGATGTTAGCCATAGCATCAACAGCTCGATTATGATCTCTTGGTATCTGCTCAAAGGTGATAGTAGTAAATGATGCCTTTAGATTGTCCACCATTTTCTTATATGGCATGAGTTTATCATCCTTGGTCTGATATTCATCTGTTGCTTGTTGAATGACTAGTTGTGAGTCGCCATATACTTGTAGTTCTTGTAATTTCCATTGTACGGCTAGCCTGAGTCTTGTGATCAAGGCCTCATACTCTGCTATGTTATTGGTGCATGGAAGTGTGAGCCTGTAAGACTTTAGGATGCTGTCACCTTGAGGTGTGATGAACAAAATACCTACCCCTGAGCCATGCCTAGTGTATCAACCATCAAAGTATAGTTTCCATGGTTGTGTTGTTGTGATTATGAATATCTCTTCATCTAGAGAATTGGAAATGAGAGGATGATCGCCTATAAGTGGTGCATCGGCCAACTGATCTGCAATGACTTGACCTTTGATAGCTTTACGGTTGACATACTCGATGTCAAATTCACTTAGAATCATCACCCATTTGGCCAAGCGGCCTGTCAATGCTGCTTTGCTGAGTAAATACTTGAGTGGATCAATCTTTGCAATGAGTTGTACCTTGTGTGTTAATAGATAGTGCCTCAGTTTAGTGGCTGCCAGGATTACTGCTAGGCAAGCTCGCTCAATAGGTGTGTAATTGAGTTCATAGCCCACTAGTGTACGAGAAATGTAGTAAACAACACACTCTTTTACTTCTACATTATGCTATGCTAGTAGTACACCCAATGCTGTACTTGTTGCTGATATATAGAGTAACAGAGGTCAACCTGGATCAGGTGGGATCACTAATGGTGTATTCATGAGATAGTCTTTAAGCATCTGAAATGCTTGCTGGCATTGGGCATCCCACTGAAAGTGGATGTTCTTGTGTAACAGGTGTGTAAAAGGATGACACTTATCTACCAGTTGTGCAATGAATCTTCGGATGGACTGTAGTCATCCTTGTAATGTCCTTAGCTGACTGATGTTCTTTGGTGGTGGCATCTCCATGATTGCTTTTACCTTTGCTGGGTCGACCTCAATACCTTTGCGAGACAATGTATCCTCGAAGCTTCCCAGAGGTTACTCCAAAGACATATTTCTTTGGGTTGAGTCGAACATGGTATTGTTCTAGTCTATCAAATATTTTATCTAATATGTCGAGATGACCTTCTCAAGTGAGTGATTTTGCTAGTAAGTCATCAACATAATCTTCCATCATAGTATGCATCATGTCATGGAAGATGGTGGTCATTGCTCTTTGATAGGTTGCTCTTGCATTCTTGAGGCCAAAAGGCATTACATTCCAGCAATATGTGCCCCATGGACATGTGAAGGCCATCTTATGTTGATCCTCTGGTGTGATCTTTATTTGATTGTATCCTGAAAAGCCATCCATGAGTGAAAGCATGGCATGTCTTGCTATTATGTCCACTATGATGTCGATGTTTGGTAGGGGGAAGTCATCCTTAGGACATGCCTTGTTTAGATCTCTAAAGTTAGTACAAATGCGGATGCCCCCTTTTGGTTTGCCGATAGGAACAATGTTGGATATCCAATCCGCATAATGAATGGGTCTAATGAAACCAACATCTAGGAGTTTCTTAAGTTCTATTTTGACTAGCACTGCAATCTAAGGATGCATCTTACAAAGCTTCTACTTGATAGGTTTGGCTCCTTCTGCTATGGTGAGGTGATGCATGACTAAATCAGGATCAAGCACAGGCATGTCTGCATATGACCATGCAAAGTTGATTTGACGCTTCTGGAAGAACTCTATAAATTTAGGCTATTCCTCTGGAGTGAGAAGAGATGCCAAATGTATGAGGTGAGGATTTTCAGGAGTCCCCACATTGTATTCTTTGGTTTCCTCGATGAGAATCGTTGATCATTCCTGTTGTGTACTAGCAGGGAGAATGTCAAACCCTTCATCTTCAGGCGCCTCAGAGAGGTTTTCACCATTGGATACACTCTTTCTTTTTACTTTTGTTGAATCAAACAGTGCCATGGTGTGGTTTTCACTGGAAGATCCATGTTTTATTGTTATATTTTTGCAGTTGAAAGGTTTGGCATCCGCCTTGAAGTATGCTGCGCTATTAAGTTCTATGGCGAATCCAGCTTTGTGATCCGCACTTGGCAGGTTATCCCTTAATTCCAAAAAGTCAATGATCACCTCATCATTTTGGAAATGGTCAAGACATGGGGGATTTGGTTGGTTCCATTTGATGAGTTCAGGATGGATAATGGGCATTACTTCATTGATTAGGTTAAGTTCGTTAGAGGTATCAATGAGGGTTAAGATGTTATAGTGAAGGTCATTGATGGTACTCTCCCTGTCAGAATCAGGCATAGGACGAGACGTAGTGTCTGTGGAAGATGTTTCCAGCTCAGGAACCCAAGAAGTCTTTATCTATGCTTCTCTGTAAACAGGGATGTCTTTGCGAGGTGGAGGTATTGAGGTGTCTTCCTCATCTGAAGTGTTAAGCTGAATGGAATCAAATTCCCATTCATGTGAGTCGGTCTTGGAATCACTTTCTAGCATTCGATTACTATACCATACTAGGATGTCCTTTGAGTTAAATACTACAGGTGTGATCGACTGATGTACCTTTGTAGATGATATGATCGGTGCTATAGGAAGGATGATGGGAATCAAGGAATCCGATACGGGGAGTATCGATAATGTTGACTTAGCTGCTTCTGCTGGAACTGCTAGTGTTGTAGATGCTGCTGCGGGTTTTGATACAGTTGCTGCTGTTAATGGTGTTATTGATGTCATTGTTGCTGCTGATGGGATTATTGGTTCGCTTGGTGGGATGATTGGTATTGTAGATGGTTGTGTTGGGATTTTGAGCCTCGGTGGGGCAGTTGCAATGGTGTTTGATGTTGCTCTAATAATAAAAGGTGTCCTCTTTGCAATAGGCTGATATAGTGGTTTGCTGGGTTTTCCTTTGAATCTGAGCTTAGGAAAGATCTCCTTTTCAAAGCCTAGGCCTGCATTATCCTTGGGCTTTAATTTCAGCAGCAGTGGTTCATGTCATCCTTGTTTGCAATATCCCAAAGCACTCTAACCATCATACCCCATTCTTTGCATAATGAGGAGGCCTTTTCCATATTGATCCATAGTAAGCGTAGCTTGTGGTATATCAGTGGTGATGGGATCTTTATAGATCCATTCCGCTAAGTCCTCATCTTGGGTTTCTTCTTCTTGACTCTTTCCAAGGATGAAATGTGTCAAAGCACATGCTGGCATGATTAGTGATTGCTGGGGTAACTACTATGGTTTACCATGTGTTCTAGGAGAAATGGGCATTTGTCACACACAAAAGAGTTGACTCAAGTTGTATTCCCCAGGACCTTCCTCTGCTATTTTCATCTTAAGCTTTTCTTGCTTGGGTATAGTGGTGTTTGAACTGGCAAGAGAGGTGGGACTTATATATGATGTGGAGGAAATGGCTTCTCTATTATTAGGAATGGTAATCTCTGGTTGATGGCTGATAGTATGATAGTATGCAAAGGGATTTGCATCGCCCAAGATTTTGATCTCTACACTGTTATGTAGGAACTTGATACATTGATGGTAGGTAGATGGAACGGCTTGCATGGCATGTATCCAAGGTCTTCCTAACAATAGATTGTATGGCAGAGGAAGGTCCAAAACCTAATAGATGATGTGCTTTACCACAGGGCCCACTCGGATTGGTAGTACCACAAATCCTTTGGAGGAACGCTCCGCATCATCATAGGCTTTGATTGTGATCTTCTTACGGGGATCAACTGATTCTATTGCATATCCCAATGCTATGACCAATTGTAGTATACAAATATTCAGGCCTGCTCCATTATCGATCAAGACTCTCTTGATCCTATGTTGGTTGATAAAGCCTTCAATGTGTAGTGAAGCGTTATGAGGTTGTTGGAAGGAAGAGTTGTCACTTTCAAAAAAAGTGAGACAAGGTGATGACTTTAGACTTCCAACCATGGCTTGAAATTGGTCTGTATTCAGGTTTGCAGGGACTGACGCCTCTTAGAGAGCTTGATCCAAGATTATTTTATGAGATGGAGATAAGCGCAATAGCTCTAAAATGGATATAAGTGTGGGCGTTTTATCTAATTGTTCCACAAGACTGTACTGCTTTGATATGGAGGTGGTGCCTTGTGGAGCTGCCTTTATGGTAACCTTGCCACAACGTGTAACAACATTGCAATTGGAGTTGGGATTCTTGATGGTTATAGTTGCAACTTGTTCACTGGCATCATATAGGTGATTTAAAGTATAATTATAGGCAGCCTGCGTATAATCCGTGGTATCAGTGCCTCTCCTGGAAGTGGAAGGACCCCTTTGATCTTGTGATGGAAGTGGATTTTTGAACATCAGATGATCATTGTTTGTTGTTTGTGGGTCATGTCCTTCAATTTCAATTTCTCCTCGGTTAATAAGATCTTGAATAAGATTTTTCATTTGGTGACAATTACTTGTCTTGTGTCCTCTCCCTTGGTGGAAATCACAATGTTCAGTATCTCTCCACCATGCAGATTTGACCTAAGGTTCATAGTTTGATGTTTTAGGTAGAGTGACCAAATTTTGAGAAATGAGTTGTCGCAATACTATTTCAATGGGTTCCCCTAAGGGAGTGTATGTTCGTTTTTGTTTTTGCTGATGAGGTCTAGGTTCATCATGAGATGTGATGCGATTTTGATTTGAAGGAAAATTTGTTTTATTCTAAGGTGGAGGATTTTGTCCTGCAAACTGAACCATAGGTTGTGCACTTTTGATAGTCCTGGCATCCATAACCCCATCGTTGACGATATTCTTGTTTTTGTTCTAGAAGCTTGGTTTATCACTATTGAAGCATGGGTGAGGACCATCCTTTGGTTCATTATAGATTTTGATAAGTCCTTTCTTGATGAGGGCCCGTTCACATTTCAAACCCTTGGTGATCATGTCATTAAAAGAGTCTGTGTCTTTGACATCAAGGTGAAATTCCATTTCTTCTTTTAAGTTGGAAATGAATATTTCCACTAGCTCTCGTTCAGGTAACTGAAGAGAACATTTGCTAGACATTTGATGCCATCGTTGTAGGAATACTGAGAATAGTTCACCTGGTTTTTGTTTAGTGTTGCACAGATCAGCCATGGTGATGTCATGTTCAATGTTATGAGAGTAATGAGCTAGGAACTTCTGGATGAGTTCCTCAAATGTTCTAATGCCACTTGGTAGTCAGGAAAACCATGATGTGGTTGTTCCTCCCAAGCTTTGGGGAAAAAGGTGCATTAGGTATGTGTCTTCATATGCCACTTCGAGGCAAGCGGAATGAAATTCTCTGACATGATCGCGAGGATCTCCCTTTCCTCTATATTTTTCGAATTTGGGTGTTTCGAATCCTCGTGGAAAGGGTGGTGTAGACACCCAAAATTGTCCAGTCTAATTAAATAAATATTTTATTTATTTAATTATCTAAGCTTAATTCTTCTATTAATTAAATAAATCTTTATTTATTTAATTAATTCATGTATCCTCTTCTAGCCTTATTTCTCATTTAAATAAATACATTTATTTATTTAAATTATCCTTTTCCTAAATTAAATAAATATTTTATTTATTTAATTATCCCACTTCTTCTATTAATTAAATAAATATTTATTTATTTAATTAATTCATTAACCTTTTCTACCCATGACACATGTCATTCATCTCTTAATTCATACACTATCTACCCCTTTCATTATTTTATTATTTCTTTTACCTACCCTCTAATCATAGCCGGCCTCCTTTTACACCTCTTAATCTTATCCCTCCATTTCATATAGTGTCTTCTATATAAGGAGAGGCTTCCTTCATTATCAAACCCTAATCATCTTTTATGCACTTGACTACACTACGATCCTACTTGCAACCACATTCCGTTCTTTGTTGAGCTCTTGTGCACACATAAAATCTGAGAGCAAATATATCAAGCAAGATCAATGGAGATAGGAAGAATGGAGATCCAAACCCTATTGGACATGTGACGGTATAATCTTTGTGATTTCATGTGATTTGCATTGTCTTAGGTAATCTTCATATGTTATGGTGGATCTTTGTTGTTGTTAGGCTAGGGTTTTGTGGTTGAATTCATTTAGCCTTTCAATATCGTTATTATTGTTATCCATTTTCACCATAAAAAGGTGGCATATAAAGATTCCTATCAAAGGGATAGGGACAGATGTCATTGAGTGAGAATTGGTTAGTCTTGACACCACTATGAAGTTGTTGGGCGAGATTCTCAACTTGTTGCCACAACATCTCCATTTCATTTGGAGGAGGAGGTGGTGGGTTACCTCGAGGAATGTTATATCTGATGGGATCTCTACCTCTTTCCTCTTCATGGCAGCTTTGTCATTCTGATGCTTGTCTTAATTGGGCAAGATCAAAGTCAGAGGGGAGTTTTGCTCCTTCTTGAGCGAGCTTTAAAAAGTGAGCATCTGCATTGCTCTTGAGTATTTCGTCAAAAAGTCTGTTAAAGAGAGGGTTATGCTGGGCCCTTTCTATTGTTGCAGGAGTAGGAGTACTTGGGTTTTCGTCATTCACATTTCCTCCAAGTGCTTCTTGGAATTCATTGAGATTTTCCTCCTCTTCTTCTTCAATTTCTACTTCTCATTGCCTTGACTGTGATCGGGTTTGGGCCATTTTGTTTACAAGTTTTTGTTGAAGTTGAGCAAAAATGATGATGAGTTGTTGATGAAATGAGAAATTGATGGTTGGTGAATTGTGTTGCATGTGGATCTCTAGCACTTATAAAGGTAGATGTAACCAAAATTCCTTTGTTGAATTGCTTGTTTGTTTTTGATAAGGTTTGATGTGATAAGGTGTAGAGAAATCTGAGATGTGTTACAGATTTAACTACCTAGTAATGAGAGGATTCACTCATGAACTAGTTTTAACCTGCGTAGATGTGTCTCTTAGGATGAGCTTATCCTAGATGTAGAAACAATCTAAAAAGTGATGTGATGTGTTTGATTCAAGCAATATCTAAAAAGAGAACTTAGGACAAGAACCTCTTAATGTTTTGAGAGTTGGAATGGATTGATGATGAAGTGATGATGTATGAGTGAGATAATGGATGAAATGTTTTAACTTCAATAAAAGCTTTGTGTCATGAATGGAACAAATTCTACCTCTTCCCTTTCAAGCGTTGGTGGCACTTCTCAAGCTATGTTGTATGTGATACAAATGTTTGGGAAAAAGTTGGGATTAATCTTGCCTCCTTGGTTTTTGTGATAACTCAAAGCTCTATATTGCATAAAAGCTCTGCGGTTCAATGACTCTGAATCAAATTCATTTGTTTTGCCTTGAAGGTAGAGACGCATGTGACGTAGAAAAACTCTATGGGAGACAAAGATTTGTCTATTTAGATAGAAGAATTTTGTCCTTTTGATCAAAACCTTTGAGCTCAATGGTCTTCTTTTCAAGTTGATATTCTGATGATGATTCTTCTTTTGCAAGATGTGAAGAATGGTCATAAAGTTGGATTCTTTTCTTGTTTTTGTTTTTGATCTTTTTGGTTGTTTTTGAAGGATGTTCGATTGGATGAATACTTGTTTTGGAATTGATTTTTGATTCTTCTTTGACAAGAAAACAAAGTAAGCACACAAACACAAGAATGTTGCCTTAGAGGCACAAATGAGTATGGGTCTAAATCAACCCAATCCTTGGACTTTTATGACCCTTTCCTTTAAGTGTATTTTAGGTGTTTTCTTTCCAAAAGCCTGAAGTCAACTCAATTTGTACTTGGTCTTGACTAACATGAAGACATTTCAAAAACTTTGTATCCCTAAGGTCCAATGGCCAGTTGTGATAAATTCAGCCCACATCTTGATATTTCTTCGACTTTGGTACTACATACCTTATGAATCCCACTGTGGCAGGTAAGGATGTGATATACTAAGTCTTGCATGAGTATAACAAATAGATGATCCCTATGATGGGGGAGTCACCACTTTTATCAAGCCACAAGTGACCTTTCAAAAAGCTATGTTTCTACTTAAGGAAATATGTATGGTGAGTATCTTGGGAGCAAAACCATCTATGCTCTTGCACTGAATTATATCTCAAATATTCTCACTCAATAGAATGGGTGGGCTACTACTTAAAGGTGTTTAGTCATTTTCGATGTCTTTGGACATAAGTTTATTTTGTAGTGACTCCCTTAAGAGCCTTGTAACTTGTGGTGGGGCCCATTTGTCCTTTCGACAAGTTACACTATAGGAACAGCTATACCCAAGGCTACAACTTTTGCTCTCACCTGATTTCTATAGTGGCTCGAAGGATTTACCGCGCGAGGTCGTTCCCAAGAGTGATGTGTCTCTTGGCAGGCCTCTCTTAAAAAGATAAAAAATTGAGTGTTACTAACACTTTTCTCTTGCACCTAGGACCACGAGAGCCAAGGGAGAGGATAGTGTGTTTTAGAAGTAGGACCACTCGACAAACTCTTTTGCACAAGTAAGCCAAGCATGAAATTCACTTGTTCTTTTTAACTTGTCCTTGCAATGATTTTCTATCTAATTGGAGATGTTGCTCCAACAATCATGATGTTCTTTTTAACTTCAAATGCAAAGGTTTGAGTAAACTAGAATTTTGAAAATCCTGGTCAACTAAAATTGAAACACGTATGCATGAAGGAAAAATTTGCTTTGCGAAAGTTTTAAACAAGTTGATTGCGTATTTTATGTGCACCAAAAATTGAAGTGTGGATTGTAAATTCTTTAGTTTGATGCAAGAAAATTGAAGTGTTGATTTTAAGCACCAAATAAAGTGTGTTTCCTAACTTGCAAGAAAACAAATTTTGTTTTGTTCAGTTTTAAGGCACCAAAAACAAGTGATCCTAACTGGAAAGCAAGGGAAAGTTTGTTTGTTCAATTCTTAAAACACCAAAATAAAGTTTTTGATTTTAAAGAGGTGAGTTTTTAAACCTGCACAAACAATAACCAATTAGTAAAATCCATATCTAAGGGGGGCTTCCACAAGCCTAAAAATTTTCATTTTTTTCGGTTACAAGGTTTTTTTACAACGTTCTGTTACAATAGCGCTAGTCTATGTTTTAACAGAAGCACTATTTAACACAAACACGCTAAAAGAATAGAATGCCTAAGAAGTCAAAAGCACTCAAACATGTTTAATAGTGCCAGAACGGGGTCAAAAGCACTCAAACAATGTCAATAGCGCTAAACTTGATACAATAGCGCTATTGTAAGAACAATAGCGCTAGAACAACAAGTTTCAATAGCACTATAATGTGATCAATAGCGCCAAAGTGCAACCTGTGTGACAATTTCAACATTCAAACATGTTATTGGTCAAAAATAAATGATCTTTTAGGTGTTTGGATTCACGTCAAGTTCACCAAATGATGCTCTGCAAACTGGATAGGGTTAGCAAATGACAAACAACACAAGACACAAGAAATCGTTAGTGTTATTTAACCAAAAACTAATCTAAACAGGCATATCAAAAGAGATACTAAGAACATGAAAGGATATTTAACTAAAGAAGCAAATTTGATGAGGCATCTCCAAATGCCTCCTAACATGCTCTTGGCTCCTTCTCCTTTGTTCCTCTCCACTCCGAGTTCCAAAATAGTGTAGCTCTTAGCAGCTTTTTGCACTATGGATGCTTATGGAGGATTGAGATTTAAGTATTTTCTCCAAATGTAGAATGAAAAGCTAAAATACTAGATGCTATTAAAAATGATTGATTTTAACCAAAATAACAAGATATTAGATTGCTATGCTAAATGCTCTCTTAAAATGCCTATAGGTTAAATGCATACAAGTTTTCAGGGTCTGGATTATGAAGAAATGGGCTCTATTTATAGGAAAAATGGAGCAATGGATGGTTGAAATTGAGTAATCTCAATAATGGTCAGGATTGAATGGTTTGAGATCCATGTGAGGGCTTTCAACCCAATCCCAGGATGACAAGTGTCAATGTGAGATAGGTTGAGAGGAGAGGAAATAAGCATTAAAGGCTTGACATGACCTTGGGAGTTAAGGTCAAGGTTAGGTTGAGTGAATAAAAATCTTTATTCAAAGAATAAAGCTTTTATCCAATGGATAAACTCTTGTGCAAAGGCAAAAGGGAGAAACATGGTCAAAGCATTAAATGCTTGAGGAGACACATGAGTACAAGTTGAAATAACCATAAATGGTTATGTAAGAGCCATAAATGGTCATGGAAGACTTTAGAGGTTAAATTGTTGAACACACAAAGCATTAAATGCTTTTCAAAGACTTTGAAGTCTTTGAGAAGTGACTCCAAGTTGCTTAGGAATGCGACAATAATTAGGGGATAGATTAGGCTAATTAGGAAGGGGGTTAGAAGAATCTAGAAGGGGATTAGATTTGCAAGTGGATTTGGTGGGTGAGGGAAAATAGGATTTTTATTTTAAAATAAATTAATTTATTTCAAATAAATGTGTGCAAGTTGCATTTGTAGGAAAATGCAAGTGGGGGGGATAATGATTTAAATAAATGTTTAGTTTAATTTATTTAAAAGAGGAAAAGGGGGATAAAATTAAATAAATAGATTTTATTCATTTAATTGATTGGAATTTGATTTAATGAATTAATTAAAATAAATTGAATAATTTGTTTAATTAATAGGAGAATATATTGAAGATGAATTAATCAAATATTAATTTAATTAACTGATGGCTAGTGGATTTTTAATCAAACAAATAGCAAATATTCATTTAATTAAACTGGACAGATTTATGTGACTACAATATGTTATTCAAATGTATTTTGCACACCATTCGAATCCAATTGTGCATGTTAATAATAGACATGCACCATGATAGCAATTTTCTTTAAAAAGTAATACTCTGATTGAATCTCTTTTTGATGTACAAAAGAGGAATTTTGTATGAAGTCCACTATTGATAAAATAGTTCTAGGTGGGAAAGTGTCTCTTAATGTCTGAAACTTTTACGCTTTCCACTTGGAAAAAAAACCATGACATGTGTATCGTTGTATCAAATTACAAAAGTTTTCCATAAATGTTCCAATAGGTATCTCCTCTTCTACATAATCTAACCTTGTGGTTTCTTTACCAAATTTTATTTCAATTTTTTTATACTTGTAACTATTGCAATTTACCATCTTTGTCATGTCAATATCTTCATTTCCCAAAGGCAATTTAGCCAACTCTCCACATGTTTCACTAATTCTTTTATGTAACCTATTTGATTGTGTGCATTATCATCCAATTTATCACATAATTTGGATGATATGAATTGACTTGTTCTCTTAGGAGGAGCATTATCATAACCGCTAATATCTTCTCTAATCTTTTGAAAGACTTGATAGTAGAGATCAAATTCAATATGATAATGATAACAACAAGTTTCAAAGACTTTGTTTCCCTTCCCATGATATGGCATTAACCTTTAAAACATTGTTTGTACAATCTTTATATGAGGGTTTGAACTACTAAACATCACATACAATTCATGTTTTGTTGTGTCTAACCAATGTTTTACATGGAGATCATAATGATCAGGCACAATCCAATGTTTGATCACATCTCTACTATTTAATGAAGGACGAGTATTATCATTCTAAAAACTTGATACCAAGTTCCTAACAACATCTTCAATCCTATTAGAATGAGGAGCTTTAAACATAATAGCCCAATTCCCTTTCAAGGTAGTACAATCCAAAATCTTTCTCCTTTTCACATATTTTGATATTGTCCTTCTACTAAAACAAAACTCAGTTGACAGTGAAGAGATTTGTCTTTTTTGAGGTATTTTTTCATTTAGTATAGATGTCAAAATTACTCTTATTGACGTGGTCTTATCTGCTGATTGAGAAATTTTCCCAATGTTCACCAAACCTTTTTTAACATTTTCAACAATAGTGTTTTGTAGCTAAGAAGTTTTCCTCTTTTTATTTTTTGTATCTATACCCAACAATTTTAATGCATCTATTAACTCATTATGAGTAAGTATGATTGATAAATATTGGGCCTTCTCTAGTGTATCAAGATTTTCAGAATGAGAAATTTTCTTTTGCACTTTCATTCATTGACCTCCTTTTAGTATGTCTAGGTTGTTCACTAATTCATTTCAATTCATCCCCATCCATTTCAAGTAAATGATGTAAATTTTTATAAGAAATATTTTTCTTTACCTTTTTAGGTAGATCCACAATATTCTCATCCATACTGGTAGAAGGTAATAAGCCTGACCCCTCTCCTTGAACCTCCATTGGTTCAACTTGGGCCTCCTCTCTATGTTCTTGAATTATGTGTTCTTCAGCCTTGTTTAAGAGAAGTCCTAAAAAGTCTTAAGGAGAGAGATATCGAGAGAGAGCGAGAGAATTAAAAAAGTCTTTTTTAAATGCATGAATTTAAAATACTCGCTAGTATAGAAAGAAGTCCTAAAAAGAGAGGTCCTAAACACACACACACACACACACACACACACACACAGAGAGAGAGAGAGAGAGAGAGAGAGAGAGAGAGAGAGAGAGATTACTACTTACTAAGTTGCCATTAGTTTTATGTCCAAAGTCATTCTATATACTCTAGTTGGTTACTACTACCAAAATATTCAGTCGGTAAGCACAACGTAGTCAGTTATAGAAGAAAGTAGTCACAGAGCCTAGTATACACTGAGCTGTCTACCAAGTAACACTCTATGTCTATTGAGCAACATAAATGATATACCGAGTGAACACACACCAAGTGAAATGTGTTACCAGATTCATTAAACCTAGATACACATGGGAAACGTGTTACAAGATCGAGGAACAAAGAACCATTATCACATTGGAAATTGCACTTAAAGATTTTGTATGATCTTGAGGTCATCTATCCAATGAAATATTTTGTATGGTTATTCATTTGATAAATCATGTTTGTAAGATTGAAGCAATGAACAGATCACCAACATAAGAGATCTATTTATACATCATGAATTAAGGATCAAATATAGAGGTATATGAAGCAAGGCATGTGTAATAGATAAGGAAGCACTAAGTATTATGACTATTAGAGACATAGAGGTCACCGAGAAGGATTTCAGAGAACAGTCAAGGAACAGAGTAAACAGAAGGGTTTACCGAGTTACTTTATGGATTATCGAGGTATGCTATAAGCAAGGTAATCTCATTTTGAGCACATAGAATCTGCTATAACATTTCAGATGTGAAGTTGCAGATATTTGTAAAGATTTTATTTTAATATTTTGAGTTGTAAGAGAAACCTTTAACAGGGTAAAAGACTCTAACAAAGTCTATAAATTGTAAAGCCTTTAACCAGGTGCAACATTTAGAATAAGTGTTGTAAAATCCTTTAGCAAGGTAGATCTAACGATCTTGATACTCCTAACAGGGTAAGCTATCAGAAATAGCTAAACATGTAGCTCTAACCGACCAACCTTTATTATTGTAGTAGTGAAGTTGTGGGTGCCATCCCCACTACAGTTTTTCTCTCTAACCAAGAGTTTCTGCATAACCAAAATATATGTGTTATGGAGTGAATCATGTATGATTGTTATTTATTTGTTTTAGCTTTATGTTATGTTACAACACTTTTTGGTTTATGCTTAATAGTGAAGTTATTGTTGAAGAAAAGATTTGAAGTACTAATTCACCCCTCCCCTCTCAGTACATTAGCTTTCCATATTAGGCTTAACAATTGGTATCGGAGCTTCAATCTTGGAAAAGGGATTAACAACCTAAAGAAAAAGATTTTATCAATGGAAGGCTATAAACAATCTCAGAGAATTGTGTATCTGCAAAATGAATTGGATCATGCTAATCAAGTGATTACATGCAGAGACAAATGCAAAAATCATTGAAAGTCAGAAGAAGATTGTCTGATGATTTGCAGGACTCCCAAGAGTTAGTGGAAAAAATTGAGACATCATCTGCGAACAATATATCTGAAGAGACTGAAGAGATGATTGGAGAACTAAAAGAAAAGAATGAAGCACTGATCGATCAGTTAAAGCAATGAAAAGAGAACATGAACATTTCAACACACAGATGACTGAAAATCTTGATGCATTGAGGATAGCTGAGGATAAAGTAAGAGATCTAGAAAGAGAAAAACTACAGCTTGAAGCATTAGTATCTGAAAAGAATGATGAAATCACAAGGTTGACTGGGATTCAACAAAATCTATCAGATCAATTGGGTTATGCACATCATGAAGCAAATCTGAAAGATGATGAGAATCGAGCATTGAAACTTGAAGTATCAAGGTTGACCGATGAACTTGAAATAGAGAAGAAATCCAAAGAAAAACTGAAAAAGATTTATGAAGCATCAAAGATGTTGGATGAGCAACTGAATACAAAAAGACCCAACAAAGTTGTAGGAATCGGTTACAAAGGAAAAGACTCTACCGAAAAGGGAATCAACACTACTGAGAGAGGAGAATCATCAAAGAAAGCTAGAAACAAGAAGAACATCAAAGGAAAGAAGCCTATTTGCAACTACTATGGAAAACAAGGACATACTGCTAATATGTGCCAAATCAGAAAAGGTAAGCAATCGAATGTCACTAGGTCTAATGGTTATTGTCACAATTGCAATAAATATGGTCACACATCTAAGAAATGTAGGGCAAAGTCTGCTAGCAATTATCAGAAGGAAAAATTCAAAGGATTTTGTAAAAACTGCAATAGATATGGACATAGTACCAAGAAGTGTTGGTTTAAGCAAAAGAACTATATGAGGTCTGCACACTGAGCAAATCCTAGAGGCTATCGAACTCACACAGATCCTAACTGACAGTATTTTGCAGTACCATGGGATTAAAATACTAGGATATGGTGTGAATGTTGTGGAAGATATGGACATATAAGTGCCAACTGCTTTATAAGGTTTGGAATGAACAACCGAAGATCATGGAGAAATCTTGGTATGACATGTTTTCATTGTCACAAAGTTGGACACTTGGCTAGAGATTGTAGAGATCAACCTCGAGGAGACACTGAGGAAATAAAAGGCAAATTACAGATGATTTGGAAAAAGAAGGAAATTGTGTCAAATGAAGAAAGAACCTTATCTACCAAGTTAGGTGCACCTGTTCCAAATTAATCAGTAAAGGTATGAAGGGAATGCATTCTCTCAAGGTTAAATATTAACAGTTCCTATTTTATCATGTACTTAATTCAAAATCTACATAACTAAAGATGCATTAGGACATTTGAAATTTTATCAAGTCTTTTGGAAGCCTGTCTAGCCAGTAAATATAGGAAGTTTGGCTACTCGGTAAAAGCATAAAAAGGAAGTGGTACCGAGTGCATTTAATGTTTTCTGACCTAACTGCACGAAGCCTGATAAGGTATATTGTGTACTTAAATCTTTTGCGCGATCATTGTACACTTACCAAGTTTTCAAGATTGTAGAGCAAAGCGATTCAAAGGTGATCAAACCTCCTTCGAAGCGAAATTCAAGGTATTTACATCAATCACAATGCATTGTCAAGCTAGTTTATTGATCATATCAGTTGTCAATATCTGTTTTACATTTGTTAAGTGGAAAGCATCTACCATTTAAAAGTTTTCAAACCCTAAGGATCTTTTGTTAAGTGATTATCTGAAATTTGAAATGGCACCTAAGATCCAGAAGCCCATTGTTGTTGAGAACATTGAAAAGCCCTCACTGAAATACTCTCTAACTCCCAAAGTAGCATCTGAACTAGATGATAAAACTACATTTTCACTCATTCCGGATAGGGTTTTACTAGTTGAGGATGTCAAATTCTTCACTAAGTGTCGTGTTGAGGAACTAGGTCATGTTGAAATCAAGGACACGTATGATGAATTGTGTACCGATGGAAAACTAGATAATAAGTTTGAACACATTAAAGTCAAGGGATTGACCAAATCCCTAACCTACCCAGGAGTCTTCAAACCCCAATGGGTTAAATTTTTTTTGAGTAGAGTTCATGATGACTTCATGTGGTTAGAGGAGCAACCATTCAAGATCACCAAGGAAATCATCCACTTGATCACTAGTTACCCTATTTTTGATCATGCCAGAGCTCAGAAAATGATATGACAAAAGGAATTGACCAGTTTAAATGGAGTTGAATCTTATTGTAGAGGATTGAAATTAAACAATGTGACAGATGCAAAGCTGAAGTTTTCCATTAGAGTAATAGGTTATTGTTTCTTTCAATCGGCAAGGGAAAACAATGTACCCTGTGCAACAGTCGATTTAGCATATAAAATTGTGAAGAAAGGAATGAAAATTGATCTATGCGAAGTATTGTTGAAAAACCTATTTGAGAATCTAAACACCATAAGGAAGCCAAAGAAGAATAACTCAGCAAACGCACTGAAGTTTGGATCACTTTTGGTATGCATGTTTTCTATTTTGAGAAATTCTTTCCATCAGTCGGTAATGTAGATTGGGAGCTACACCGACCAATCACCCATTAAATCAATAAACTCATCAAACAACTAGGTGATAACTTCAATGATATTATGGATGATTAATTTAGTAAGTTTCAAGAAAAGATGCATAATAGGTATAGAATTCCACCCAAGTTAGTAGAGAAATACAAGGATGATATATGCTTTGAAGTGGACACTGACTACTGCTATGTCAATACTGTGGAACCAAGAACTCAATCTTTGCCACCTATGAGTTATGAGATTGATTTGACATCACACAACAATAGATAGATGCTTTTTTTATATTACCAAGGCATGCTACCGAGCTAAGATACAATACATATGAAGAAGTTAAAGAGAAAGTTAAGATGAGCATTGTAGTACCAAAGGCTACAATGAAAGCAACAAAAATGATCAGGGCATTAACGGAGAAATTTGGAGAAGGTTCTTCCTCTACTCTTGTCAAGGGCACTCTAGTCATCATCAAGGAGGAATTTGAAGCCCAAGAGGCAGCTATTACATTGAGTACTGAGTTGCCTAAAGGGAAAATTTTGAAAAGGAAGAAACAGGATACATCAAAGGTATCACTGACTCCTTCAGTAAAGCACCCAAACACAAGATCATCTGCAACATCACTGAGTAAGAAACCAAAGAATGTTGCCACGCCAAAGGCAACAAAAACTTATAAGAAATCTACTCGGAGACTCATTTTGACTAAAGAGTCTAGTGACACCGAAACTAAAGACAAAAGTAAATTTCAGATTGTCAAGAGTAAAAAGGAAGATGTACATAGTGTTGATAATTTTTGTGCTAATCTGAAGTAACATGGTGGATTTGGAGCATTCAGATATGTAAAATATGACTCCAGATTTGATGTAGAAAAGAGAAAAATAGAAGAAGCTATCATTTGCACTCTTCTAAAATTCTGATTGGTCCCATTGGAAGTATCTAATTCTCTTCCAAAATAATTGTATTTACATATTGATAAGAGGTGGAAATATTCCATGGACTCGGAAAAGAAGATGAGAGAAAGAAGTCTGGTACATCTCTTTCTAGACATGTTGGTAGATGAGATCAATGAACATCTGAAAAACCACTAGACAAACTTCCTAGTCAAGCAACAAGCCTTGAAATTGATTAATGGCCTTTATCTGGATGTAGAGAATGAGACCAAGGAAAAATGGCAAGAAATCTTTCGAATCAAGAATGATGGTGAGAAAGTTGAAGTTGAAATAGTTGATGTCATCGAGCAAGATCCTGATATCACCAAGAAAGACCCTGCTAACACTATAAAAATTGATAAGGATATCATGGACACCAAGGCATAAGAATAGGAAATGATAGAAGGGATTGCATATGCCAAATTGGTATCCAGTGAGTCAGTTTTGGAACAAGTTCAGCCCTACCCTTTGGTCACTCAGCCTATTTCAACTGAGGCCCCTTAGGATACTGAACAAGGAATAGAGGGTCACAAGTCTACAGAAGGAGAAGCTACTTCTTAGGCCACTGAGGAATAGACTTCTCAAGCTCCTTCTAGAACTGAAAATGTTACAACTGAGACCCTGAGCAAGGATTCACCGAAGGCTACATCAGAGGTTCAAGAAATTGACAAAAGTGTTGCCTCTATCGAGCAACCTACCGAGGGTCAACAAACCTCCCAAGCCATTGTATTAGTTCAACTGGTGAAAACTAAAGAAAAGAAAATGAAAAAGCATAGTTTTAAATTAGATTTGTCAAAACCAATAGTGTTGCCAAATGTAGACATATCCAAATTAAAAGGGCAAGCACTCATTGAATTTGATGAACTATGCAAAGCCAAAGCAGAATAGGAAAAACAAATGGCTATTCAAAAGAAAAACAAAGTACTTCAGAAGGTGAAAGATCTATTAACAGATATGCTACCTAAAGCTACAATGTCAAAGGATGCAGCTATCCATATTCAATTGGATGAACTCCTCAATCAGATCGAGACATCTAGAGTAGATGCATCTGAATATTTGAGCAAATTGAAGGACAAACAGCTCACTGCAAAAATGATTGAAGAGGTACAGAAAGCCATTTCTATTGGCAAAGTAAAACTTGTCAAATTTATTGCTGAGTTGTCCCCTCAACTCAAGCACATTCTTTATTTATTTTAGAAACTCTGTACATTCTCTTTATTCATTAAAGATATCAAAAATAAAATAGAAGTGATTGAGAAAGAGATCACCGATCTCTCAAATAAGTTGACCACTGAGTCAAATTCTATTCAGCATTTCTATACAAAGTTACAAAGGCTCATGGCTCAATAATTGGAACTTAGGAATGAAGAGCACAAAATAAGGATGGACATTATGACTCTTCAAACCTTATTCATTCCACACTTGTCTTCCATCCAAGAGTAGATCAACAAGGCCACCTCCCTATCCACTCAACCAGAGGGAAGCACCTTAGATGGACTAATTTCACTGTTAGCTGATATTATAGCTCAGAATTCACTCATGGATAGTGTCAAGGATGCCCTCTCTGCCACTCTTATCAATGCAAGGATAAAGTACAAATCCATTTTTGATTAGTTGCCTCCACCGAATGGTAACTAAGTTATTATGTTTGTCAAAAATGGGGAGTATAGTATCAAAGTATCAAAGGGGGAGTGTAGTATATAGGGGAGTATACTGAGTAGAATAGAGTATCCAAATGCACAGTTAATTTTGACAGGGGGAGTAGTGAACCGAGCAGTGACAACCAAGTAGTTAATAGAGAATATTGATCACAACACATGCATAATCAGAGTTTTGTATAGTATATTGATAAGGGGAGTATATCTGAATATACTATTTTATTGACAAATGTATATACTGTCTGATTAGTCAAATTTTGTAAGTATATAAAAATGGTCAATGCTTGCGGAGTCATACTTTAACATTTGCGCATTGCCTTATTTTAGGGTTTTTTGTGTCGCATTAACATTTCTTCTATGTTGCGCACTTGGTCTTTATCATTTGCGAGCATCGAGTCCTTCTTCTACATTCTTCATTTGTCTCGCTTTTGTATTTGGTCTTGTCGATAGCAATCTTCAGTCATGATTTTGGTCGATCTTATCCTATCACATCAATGTGTGTGCTCATTTATCATCATTTTGGACATCATCAATCCTAATCGATGATGGAATTAAGGTTTTGTCCTCTTGTCAATCTTGTCATCTTGCGATTGATTTGTCATCGATCCTTGTCCTCTTGTCAATCTTGTCATCTTGCGATCGATTCGTCATCGATCCTTGTCCTCTTGTCAATCTTGTCATTTTTGCGATTGATTCATCATTGATCCTCATTCTTGTTAGTCTCGTCATCTTGTGATTGATTCATCATCAATCCTTGTCCTCTTGTCAATCTTGTCATTTTGCGATCGATTTGTCATTGATCGTTGTCCTTTTCAATCGTGTCAATTTGGATCAATTGGTCATTGTTCCTCGTCAATTGGTGCATTTCAATTTGATCTCTTTATCAATCTTGGTCAATTCGTCAACCAATCTCAATCATTTATCAACATTGGTCCTTTGTCAGTCTGAATCATGATCAAATCGACCCTACATCAATTATCTTTTGTCAAGACCTAATTGTCGTCCTTGCATTTCTAATTCATCTTCTAGGGTTTTATGATCTTGTTTGTCATTTCCCTCTAGGTTAAATAATTTATTTATTTATCCTAAGTCTTCTTGTCACAATTAAATTTTTATTTAATTGGCTAATTAATTCCCCCCCTTTTTGTGAATTAATTAATGAATGAAAAATTATTATTTAATTTACCTAATTTTCATCAATTTCTAATTTCCTAATTTCCAATTCATCTAATTTTCTATTTTCTCCTATTTTTCTAATATTTCCTCTAATTTCATGGCAATGACATTTCAATCTTGTCATAATTTGTCATAATTTGTCAATCAATCAATTTTGCATTTCAATCTTGTCATAATTTGTCATAATTTGTCAATCAATCAATCTTGCATAAGTGTTAATTTGTCATAATTTGTCATATTTGTCATTCTTGATTTGAAATTTCCTTTCAAATCTCTTCATGCTAATCTTGTCATCTCTCCAATTTGTCTATAAATTGGATGAATTTCTTCAATCAAAGGATCTGATCAATCAATCACGCTTCTAGTACCCTTACACTGCCATTCCGTCTTAACAATCTTGCTTTCATATTATGACTTTGCATTTGTAGGTGAGATCCACAAACAAAGCAATTTGAAGGAGAAAGAAGGACAATGGAGAATTATGGAGGAGATATTCGCATTTGTGATGGTTTGCATTTGATTTGAATGTCTTGTTTTCATATCTCTATTGAATGTTTTTAGGATTGTTATCATTGCAATTTAGTTTTCGTGATTGAGCTAGTCTAAATTCCCATTTGCTTTGATGATTTCTGAATTCCTATCTACATATAGATTTTTTGAGTTATGACTTTGAAAGGAGTTTTGTCAAACATTTCAAAGCTAATGTCAAAAGGGGAGATTGTTACTACTTACTAAGTTGCCATTAGTTTTATGTCCAAAGTCATTCTATATACTCTAGTCGGTTACTACTACCGAAATATTCAGTCGGTAAGCACAAAATAGTCGGTTATAGAAGAAAGTAGTCACAAAGCCTAGTATACACCGAGGTGTCTACCGAGTAACACTCTATGTCTATTGAGTAGCAACAATGATAGACCGAGTGAACACACACTGAGTGAAATGTGTTACCAAATTCATTGAACCTAGACACACATGGGCAATGTGTTACAAGATCAAGGAACAAAGAACCGTTCACATTGGAAATTGCACTTAAAGATTTTGTATGATCTTGAGGTCATCTATCCAATGAAATATTTTGTATGGTTATTCATTTAGTAAATCATGTTTGTAAGATCGAAGCAATGAACAAATCACTGCCATAAGAGATCTATTTATACAACATGAATTAAGGATCAAATATAGAGGTATATGAAGCAAGACATGTGTAATAGATAAGGAAGAACTGAGTATTGTGATTGTTAGACACACAGAGGTCACTGAGAAGGATTTCAGAGAACAGTCAAGGAACAGAGTAAACAGAAGGGTTTACCGAGTTACTTTATGGATTACTGAGGTATTCTATAAGCAAGGTAATCTCATTTTGAGTACATAGAATCTGCTATAACATTTTAGATGTGAAGTTGCAGATATTTGTAAAGATTTTATTTTAATATTTTGAGTTGTAAGAGAAACCTTTAACAGGGTAAAAGACTCTAACAAAGTCTATAAATTGTAAAGCCTTTAACTAGGTGCAACATTTAGAATAAGTGTTGTAAAATCCTTTAGCAAGGTAGATCTAACGATCTTGATACTCCTAACAAGGTAAGCTATCAGAAATAGCTAAACATGTAGCTCTAACCGAGCAACCTTTATTATTGCAGTAGTGAAGTTGTGGGTGCCATCCTCACAGCAGTTTTTTTCTCTAACCAAGAGTTTCTGCGTAACCAAAATATATGTGTTATGGAGTGAAACATATATGATTGTTATTTATTTGTTTTAGCTTTATGTTATGTTACAATAGTTTTTGGTTTATGCTTAACAGTAAAGTTATTGTTGAAGAAAAGATTTGAAGTACTGATTCACCCCTCCCCTCTCAGTACATTAGCTTTCCATATTGGGCCTAACGAGAGAGAGAGAGAGAGAGAGAGAGAGAGAGAGAGAGAGAGAGAGAGGTTGGGGGTCCTATAAATTAAAGACAAGTTTAAGGGGAGGGAGAGAGAGAGAGAGGTCCTAAATTAAAATAAATTTATTTTAAATACACCAATTCCATAATATTTGCTAATCTAGAGAGACATCCTAAATAGATAGATCCTAAGAATTTTAAGGGGAGAGAGAGACTTTAAATTAAAAAAACCATTATTTTATTTGCTTATCTAGAGAGAGGTCCTATGTAATGCCCACCAAAATACCCTAGAGAAAATAACTAAAATAACAAATACAGATATTTAAAAAAAAAATATTTATCTAATAGAACATATTAAGCTACCATTACTCATGTGCATTAAATATACATTAACAATAATGCAAAAATAACTCAAACATAGCCATGTTCATAACAATATAATACACAAGTGGAATAAAAATACACCAACTATTATTCCCTAGGGTATCTCAATGCCATTACTTAATTAACTCTATCACATAAACATATCCACATCCTAATCATTAATTTCCTTATTAACACGAGAACTATTCATTATCATATGCAAATCCTAAAATATTCCCATTACCCTTTAAGTTTATTTTAGAATACCAAATCCAAATGTTCCTAATACCTCTCATAATCCATGACATCATCATTTCCATGCAAGCATCATCTAATACATCCTATTTCATTTCCTTAGGATTAACCATGCATGAATACAAGATACTCATACATATCCATAAGCACAATAAGGGAATAACATCTTTTAACTAAGAGTATCCACTCTAGTTCATACACAATAATTGACATTCTCTTATTTAACCATAGAAACACATAAGGTAGTCAAGTAACACTTCTTATTCTTCCATTCCTTCCAATCTAAGATTACATCCATGAATATCCAAATATCACATTGATACTACAATGATTATATCCACACAACCTATCACATTACATCATGTCCTAATACATATGTCTTCAAGACGACAAGGTACATAGTTTGTTTTACATTTACAACATGAAACTTCCTCATGATACATGATACATGGGTACAATCTCATTACATAGGATAAACTCCAAGAATTAATCCACACGAAGAAGAGATATGAATATAAATCCACACACACTAGCATCCATTGAAGAACATCCCAATGGAAGAAGAAATCAAACCACTTGACCATGTGGAACCAATAAGGAACCACTACTTGTCTTAGGAGATGACACAAGGTTCCAACTAACACTCTAGACCTAGGCTGAAACCTATCAACCAAGGGATAATAACACAACCATGTAAAAGAGACCACACAAAGAGTATATCAAAACACATCACAAGGCTAATCGAAAAGTAATAAACTCCCAGAGGCGTACCAACAATCAAGGTATAAGGACCATGGACATATGTAGGAGTGGAGTGTCATCACATGCTATCATATAGATCTACAAGCATCCTTACAAGGAACCTCTTGATAGTTTAGATCCCCAATCATCCTTACAAGGAACCTCTTGGTAGGTAACACCAATGTGAAACCAACTCAACATATGAGAGATCAAGGGAGTTCATTTGCAATCTCAATGGCCTTCCCAAGCTTATTCGAAAACATCCTCCCTAGGACTAAGTCTTGGGGCTCAAATCCAACCATTAGTATCTTGTTTAGATGAATCCTAATTACCCGTCTAATTAATTATTAAAGTTATCATTTATTTAAACAAGGAAAACTTCCAATGTGCCCTAGAGGTCTAGACTCCAAGCATCCTCACTAGGAACCTCTTAGTAGTCTATCTCTCACAACCCCAATCATCACATGAAATCCCACTCCCCCTAACCATGTTCCAAGACCTTTGGGACACATAAAAAATAAGGAGGCTTAATAGAAACATCAAGAAAGTATCCACATCACATAAGCAATAAACACAATAACCAAATTCCAAGATGCCAAAGCATAAACAAGAGCCTCAACACAAATCAACATAACAATAAATAAGAGTAAGGAAACATCCACTTAGTCAACCATAAACAATATCAAATCCTCAATGATGAGGCTTAGCCATCTCGCTGGAGGTAGCATGAAAATATCCTCAATAGCAAGGCTTATCAACTTGCTATAACAAATAAGACAACCTCAGTGACAAGGCACTATACCTCTTGCCAAAGCCATAAATATATTAAAAAATCAAATCTAACCAATATACAACTCTAAAAATCACAAGGATACCAAAAATAGCCTCTGGTATGAAGAACAAACTAATAAAACTTGACTCAAAAGATGAAAACCATTTAAAAAATATAAAATCAGAAAATTGTGCATACATAGAGGAGATTAGTGCCTTTTCCCAATAGTACAATGCATTCATAAAATACTTTAGCGCTTATATACATTATAACAACTATTTTTAGGCATAATATAACGCATATAAATAATTTTGCAGCACATATAAGAATCAGATTAACACATATATCAGATAGAATACCACATTATCCACCTTTTGTAGTGCATGCGATGAATCTAGCGGCACATACAGGGAATAGGGTAGCATAATTGATGAGTAGTGCATCACATTTGAAATAAATAAACAATATCACATATATCTAGTAGAATACCACCTTTGTGACAGAGACAAAAAATTAGAATACGAGGATAAATCAATGACAAGGCCTAGAAAAACATTAAGGCTATTAAATGACGTCAAAACTGATCAAATAGAGATGCAAAGACAATATAAACTAAGGGTCTTATTAAGATATCGAGTGGGAAATCATTTTATAAGAATGTTCCTCATATCGATACAAATAAGAGTTCTATCTAGACAAAATAAAACCAATTACAGAATACCACATTAAAACCTCTCAAACGAAACACAACTTGAGTAATCAAACTCTCAAACTGTAAAGCCAAGAGAGGCTCAAAATAATTCATGGAAAACATAGAAGGTATTTGCAAATTCCATACATGACAATAAACCAACAATTAAATCCATAAAATAATATAGTGCCAACTAATATTATGAATATAAAACTATATCAATGTTCCAACAATAACAAATTTTACCACTCCTGCAGACAATCTTTTCACAGACACAATGAAAACAATATTTTTGAAATCAAATGCAAAGTAGGTTAAAAACTCCAAACTAGAATATTGAAGTTATGGCAAATGAATTTGATGAAGCACAAATCTAATAAAAAATCCTGCCAAAACCAAATCCAAGCTCTAAACAATCAAAATCTTCAACAATATAGATCTTCAACAATATAGAAAATTCTCTAGGAAACCCCACATGACAAATACTTAGAAAACCAATAAATAAAATTTTATTCAAAACTATACAAAAATATTCACCAATCAAATAATCGATAATATAATATTTCTTACCAACCATGTCCAAATTCAAGGTAAGAAAATATAAAATAATAATTTAACTTACCCAAATCTCTCAACCAATAAAAAAATAGGGTAGGTAGGATAAATAATAATTTAATAATCCAAATAGCTAGAAATAGATTAAATAATAAAAACAACCGAATAGTAAAAGAGGGTAGGTACGAAAAATAATTAAATAAATAAATAAAAAGAGGGAAATAGTAAAAATAAACCAAATACGAATAAATAAACAAATAAATAAATCATAAGGACAAATAAATATAAATACCCAATTAAATCCATAAAACAAAAAAATAAATAAATAAGTAAATAAACAATTAAATAATATTATCTCACAACCACAACTCCCAAAAAGGCCAATCATAACAAGGAGTAAGTAAATAAATAATAACAAATAAATAACCAATAAATAGATAAGCCAACAATAAATAAATAAATAAATAAATAAATAAATAAATAAATAAATACTTAAAAAATAATTACATGTATGGACAAATATAAATGCTTCAACCAATATAATTTAAACTCTGTAGGCATCTAAAAGTGGTCAATGCTTGTAGTGTCATACTTTAACATGTCTGTGTGAAATTATTTTAGGGTTTTTGCATCTTATTAACATTTCTTCTACGTCGCACACTTAATCTTTATCATTTTTCGACATCTTGTTATTCTTCTGTACTTCCTTCCCCTTCAATTATGTTTTTCGTATTTACAAGTAGGTCTTATTAATATCATTTTCAAATTGTAATCTTCGGTCGTGATCATCTTATCATGTCAATTGGATATTGTCATACCTAATGTGCATCGAATTAGTGTTTTCTCCTTTATCTTTATCATTTTCAATCATCTTTGATCAATTATCATCAATTTCGATCACTTTTGGATCCTCTTTCAATTGTCAATTATCAGTCAATCTTGTCAATTTTGATTGATTCATCATTGGTCTTTGTCAATCTCAGTATCATGACAACCGTCATCATGTCGGCGCTTTATCAATATTCGATTGATTTGATATCGATCTCAATCAATCATCATTTCTCGTCAATTTTGGATCAATTATTGATTGATCCTAATCAATCGCCGTCTATCAATTTGGTTCTTTCTATCAATTTTTGATCAATTTGTCATTGATCTTCATCAGTTAATCAATATTGGTTCTTTGTCAATCATAAAATATTTATCATTTAATCATGATCGACCTTGTATCAATTTTAATATTTTCATGGCCTAATTGTCATCCTTTCGCTTCTAATTTTTCTTCTAGGGTTTTATGATTTAAATATTTAATCCTATTAACTTTTCCCTCTAGGTTAAATACATTTTATTTATCCTAGGCCACTCTTGTCACAATTAAATACTTTATTTAATTCGATAGTTGTGTCCCCTTTGTGAGTTAATTAATAAATGAGAATTTATTAATTAATTTCACCTTTTTCCTCATTTCTAATTTTGCTAATTTTCTAGTTATGTTTTTCCACCTAATTTTGTAATTTTTGAATTTCAAATCTCACTAATTTTCCCTCCTAAATTTTCCCACTAATATCTTTCCATTTTTTGCTCAATTTTTCATAAATCAATCAACAAATTTGAAGGCTAGTTTGTCATAAATTGATGAGCACAATTTTCTCTCAATTTGTCATCTTTTTGCATAGAAACTTATCAATCAATTTGTCATAAATTTTGTCATTTTCAAATCAATTTTTCCTTTTAGAATCAATCATTCTAGGCTATCCCACATTAATGGTTCCCACTTTTTCCGACAAAGAAAATTGGTGGAGGTGGGGATGTTTTTTTTTTTTTGGGGGGGGGGGGGGTTCAAACGAACTAGGGGTGTTCGAGCGAACCTCGCCTCACGGTTCAATCGAACCCCAGGTGGGTTTGTGGGTTTGATCAAACCCTTTAAAATATTTATTTTTAATGGGTTTGATTGAACCCTTTTAAAATTTTTCTTTTTTAAAACTTCTATAAAAACTGAAAATGACAGTTAAACTGTCATTTTCAAATTTTTATTTTTCTCTGTCCAGAGGGGGTTAGAGTGAACCCGACATCAACACCATGTCACCGTGCCTTGTCAGCATCAACCAATGCATCTCACCTTTCAGGTTTCGACCTACATTATTTCAGGTGCACAAAATAACCTTTTTTTTCGTATAATAATGTCTTTTTTTATTAAATTTATTTAAAAATTAATAAATAATTTGTTTGTTAATATATTTTTTTAATTAAATAATTGTATATTTATTGTTTTTCAGCATTTTAGAAAAAATGTTTGAAAATTTAATGTATTGATTTAATGTCAATTTGTTTTTAAAATTAAATAACTATATATGTATTTTTTTTTTCAACTTTTAAAAAAAATGTTATGAAAAACTTAGAAAACAAAGGTAGTAAATTAGAGCTTAGAAAAACATTAGCAAAAAAAATAAATTAGAAAAATGTTACAAATCTAAATATAATAAATGAAAATGTTAGAAAAATTAATAAATTTAAATTTAAAAAAACATTATAGAACTTAGATAACAAATTTAAACAAATTAGACAAAATAAATCCTCTACAATGTGACCCCTTTTTGACATCCTATTACACACACAACATGACCCCTTAGGACCCCTTAAGACCACATATGCTCCTGATGACACTATACGTTGCCTTAGGACCATAGAGGATCACATAGTGGACCCTAAGGGGTCATATGTGGTCCTAAGGGGTCACGCATGTGTTCTAACACATGCCTAACCCCTTAGGACCGCATGTGACCCCTTATAAAATCCTAGTGTGTATGACATACCCCTTAGTCCATTACATAGTGTCTTGAGGGGTCATATGCGGTCTTAAGGGGTCACATATGTGTTAAAAAATGCGTGACCCCTTAGAACCACATATGACCCCTTATAACATCCTAGTGTACATACGACAATTCCCTTAGGATCACATAGTGTGCTAAGGGGTCATATGTGGTCCTAAGAGGTCACGCGTGTGTTCTAACACATGCATGACCCCTTAGGACCACATATGACCCCTTATAACATCCTACTGTACATACAACATTCCCCTTAGGATCACATAGTGTCCTAAGGGGTCATATTTGGTCTCGATCCTAAGAGGTCACGTGTGTGTTCTAACACATGCATGACCCCTTAGGACCACATATGACCCCTTATAATATCCTAGTGTACATATGACATTCCCCTTAGGATTCCTAAGGGGTCATATGTGGTGCTAAGGGGTCACGCGTGTGTTCTAACACGTGTGACCCCTTAGAACCATATATGACCCCTTATAAAATCCTAGTGTGTATGACATATCGGTCCCTTAAGATCACATACATTAGTGTCCTAAGGGGTCAAGAATATGTGCTCCTAAGGGGTCATGCATGTGTCTAACACATGCGTGACCCCTTAGAACCGTATATGACCCCTTATAAAATCCTAGTGTGAATGACATACCACTTAGTCCATCACATAGTGTCCTAGAAGGGGTCATATGTGGTCATAAGGGGTCATGCATGTGTGTTCTAACACTGTACATGTGTGACCCCTTAGGACCACATATGACCCCTTATAACATCCTAGTGTACATACGACATTCCCCTTAGGATCACACAGTGTCCTAAAGGGTCATATGAGGTCCTAAGAGATCACGCGTGTGTTCTAACACATGCGTGACCCCTTAGGACCATATATGACCCCTTATAACATCCTAGTGTACATACGACATTCCCCTTAGGATCACATAGTGTCCTAAGGGGTCGTATGTGGTCCTAAGAGGTCACACATGTGTTCTAACACACATGCGTGACCCCTTAGAACTACATATGACTCCTTATTAAATCCCAGTGTGTACGACATCGATCCCTTAAGATCACATACACTAGTGTCCTAAGGGGTCAAGAATATGTGCTCCTAAGGGGTCATGCATGTGTTCTAACATATGCGTGACCCCTTAGAACCACATATGACCCCTTATAAAATCCTAGTGTGAATGACATACCCCTTAGTCCATCACATAGTGTCCTAGAAGGGGTCATATATGGTCATAAGGGGTCATCCATGTATCTATCTTATTAAAACTACTAAGATGTGTCTATGCAAGTTGACTAATAATGATGATTAATGCTCTATATGATATCTATCTATTATACAAGGATTTAGTCATAATTACCAAATAAAAACCTTGATTGTGATGATTGATGTTTGTGGGGATTGGTAGGTGCAAGCTTGAGTCATGATAATTGATATATAGTTTAAAGTGCACAATAGTTTGTCTCAATAGGGAGCCATCCCTATTTTTTTATGATTGGAAAAAATAGGGGAGGTTCAGTCTAAGTTGGAGGGCTTTAATATATGCCTAAAATACCTAGAGCTTAAACCACCCGCTATGGAGCCTCTTACATAATGTTATTTTCTCATCTCTAGATATTGACACGAAATGTTAGTTTGCTTCGTGTGTTCAAGAGTCAAATCAATCGCCTAATTTTACAAGAATGTAGCATTCGATGTTATCTTTTTCAAAAGTGTCCATGATGATCAATGTTAAATTATTAATCTAATATGCAAGAAGTTATACTCAAATACCAAATGTAAACTTTAATTATGATGGTTAATGTCATGTTGGGAAGTTTACAATATCAATGTGTGCAATCTTGAGTCTTGACATATGATATTATATTTGAATTGAAGCATAATAGTGTGTCCTACTAGTGGTCCAACATTTATTTTTAAATCTTCACATGATTAAAAAGTGTATGATGTTGTATCAAAGAAAGGGAAGTTTGATCTAGGCCTGGGGGGCTATATATAACCATCCTTTGTGGAGCCCTCAACACTATCTATGTTTCCATCCACATACTAATAAAATATGTTAGTTTGCTTCATATTTTTAAGGGCCAAACAAAATCATCTAATCTTACAAGTATGCAGCCAAGTTAGTGCTAACTTTCTAAAAAGTATAATTTACAATTAGTATGTTTTTTAATATATTATAGATTTAATAATTTTATAATCATATGCCCATTACAAAAATACAATGACCTCTATTTTTTTGAGATATGGAACTGTTGGTGTAAATAATTATTCATTATGGATATTATTACACTTTACTTAAGTTTACTTAGGATAATGCATTTCATAGTAGTTTGGATATGAGACACTTGGGTGTTTGTGCCACATTGGGATAGTGTGTGTAGGAGAAATTCCACCTCTTATGGTGTTGATCTTGTTATTACACTATCATATCCACTTATTGTGGAGTGATAATTCCACCTTTGGTGGGTGATCCACCTCATGTGGAATATTATATCATTTCTCCTACCTACCCACACCTATTTCCTACCTACCCTTGTTTCTTATTGAGCCACATGTCATATTTGTGTGCTCATACATCCATATGGCCTTGCCTATATAAGCAAGCCTCTATACATTGTATGTAACTAATGATAATCTAGTTGATTGTTGATCATATTCTATTGATGAGAATATAGTTTATTCTTGTCCTATATTGTGTCTCTATTTTGTACATTTCATTGACCCCTTGATCTTGGAAAAATCTAACATGGTATCAGAGCAATTGGGGCTTCATTGATTCGTCTTGAAGAGGCATTATTGTGACATCAAGAGGCAGATCTGAGGAGCAACATTTTTTGGAGGCGTCCTAGACCAGCTCCGACCCTGCCATTGCGTCCAGAAGGCCGTTTCCATGAATTTTGGTTATAAATTCGGCCTATTTTGGTGAGAAAATTTTTTTCTCCAATTTTGCTTATATCGTACGAATTTCCAAAATTTTAATATTTTTTCGAAAAAAAATAAATTATTTTTTTTCTAAAGTATTTTTTCGAAAAATCAAAAAATCAAAAAAAATTTGCAAAGTCGAAAAGAAAAAAAAAAAAATAAATTGAAAAGTCGAATGAAAAAAATTTGAAAAGTCAAAAAAAATTATCAAAAAAAAAAGGGGGGGCAATTTTTGGGGGGTTCGCAGACCCCCGTACCCCGTACCTGCGCCTTACAGGTTTGCAGGTCTGCAGCTCTACAGGTGCCGCTAGAAGCTGCACCCGTACTGTAGCCATCGCCGTGTACCATCCTCGCACCCCGTGCCCACTGTCACTGTCCGAGCCCGCAGCCGCGTCCTCCCTGCCATCCACCAATGCTGCACAGTGCCGCCGCTGGTCTGTGCACCTCCCGCCACCTCCCGCAGGTTCCTCGGCCTCTGCATGACGCTCGACCGCAGCAGCATCACTCTGGTGCCTACTGCAACACCGGTCCCGGCTACTCCGCCCACCGCCTCCAGTAGCTCCGGCTCCCCCGTCCACCGCTCCAGCACCGCTCGCCTCTGCACTCCGCTCCAGCACCTCCACCACTGGCAGTCAACGAACCTGGAGGACCCGCGCCCGCCACGTGGCAGGCAGCCACTGGCCCGCAGGTACACCCGTACAGAGACACGTCAGCTTTCTGTATAGAGACACGCAGGCTTCCGTACACCCCAAGCACCTACCGAATTAGCTTGCCTAGTCAGCAAATACGTACAGTATGGATTGCACAGTCGTATGCCATGTCATCTATCTATACAGTACGGATGCCTAGTCAGCAGAGGGCAAAGTTTTTGCGACGGTCATACGACCGTCAAATTTAACCCATTGAATTGCTGACATCAGCGCCACATCTGCAGGGTTTGAAAATTTTTGGACCGCCTCTCATTTGCATTTTTGATTTTGCAGTTCAACTTCAAATGGCCATAACTTGCTCATTTTTGCTCATTTTTGGGTGCAAATTTTTTTTGAAATGGGCTAGAATTTCGTGCTCTCCGCAGTGGTGAAGAATTTTTTTGATTTTGATGCACAGATTTTTCAGAAAATGTAGTTTTTGGTGACTGTACGTGAGTAATCCTAGTTTTTGGAACTTCAGAGGCTTCGTTTGGGGTCATCCGACCTCCTTTTTAGGTGCCATTTTTTTTGAAAGTGCATATTTTTTCATCTACTTTCACATGATGCTATCAGATTGATGTCATTGTAAGTAGAAATTGTACTTTCAGATCTTAGCCATTTTTGGCTCTCTTGGTACTTGTATATTTGCTTGAATCTCAGTTAGATTCATTGCACTATTGATTGAAGTCTCTTGTATCTCATTTGAGAAGTTGTAAAATTTGCATCATAAGTCCACTTTGCCTTGTTTTGCAAGTGGCTCATTGTAATCACACTAAGTATAAAGTGCCAAAATAATCACTTTTGGGGGGGTACTTTGATTGATTGAATTTGGGGGGTGTCTCTTGTGCTTTTGTGCTCTTGTGTTCCTTCCTTTTTGCTGCTATGGGTTCTTCTAAGTTTCCTCTCTTAACTCCACATAATTATGCTACTTGGAAAATTGATGCTTTGAGTAAACTTATGGAAAAAGGACTCACTCATTACATTGATGGAACTATTGTTGCTCCCGTTGATCCTAAGGCTGATCCAGTTGGTCACTTGGATTGGCTCAGTAAAAATATCATGGCAATTGGTACCTTAAGAAAGTATGTATCAAAGGATCTCATTTTTCATATTGAGAAATGTACTCTAATCAAGGATGCTTGGCAAAAGTTTCAAGACTTGTATGGTCAAGTTGATGAGATTAGGGGATATCAAATTGATAGTGATCTCACCATGTTGGATCCCAAGAACTTTGATACTATACAAGATTATGTCACTAAGGCAAATGAGTTGAGGGCACAACTCAAAGATTGTGGCATTGATAAGAAGGATACTCAATTGATATTCAACTTGATAGGGAAGCTTCCACAAGAATATGCAGCATTTGTTTCTAGTTTCCAAACTCATAGGATGACAATGGGTTCAAGCTACAAAATGCCTACATTTGATGCTTTCAATGAAATGTTGATGATGGAACAAACTAAGTTGGTAAGCATGGGCATTCTTAAGGCTTCTTCTAAGTCTCAAGCATTAGTGGCAAATCAAGGGAACAAAGGAAATCAAGGAAAGGACAACTCAAACAAGAAGAAATGGCAATCAAAGCCTAAGGACAAAGCACCATCTTCTCCACAACAAGGAGATTCATCCTCTTCCAAGAGAGATAATTCACCAAAGAGAGAGAGACCTACTTGTGCTTATTGTAAAAAGATTGGTCATGAGGAGCATCGTTGCCATTCTAAGAAGATTGATGAACTCACACATATCATCAAAAAGCATAACATTGATTTGCCTAAAGTCTACAAGAAGGATGATTCATCAACTTCCACTTCCTCACATTCAAAAGGAAAAGGGCAAGCATTCATGGCTTCTACAAGTGGAAAGACTCACTCTTTTGGAACAAGAAAAGGAAAAGCTCTATGTGCTACTATCAGTCATGATTCAGAGAGATGGCTTCTAGATTCAGGGGCTTCTCATCATATGGCATCTTCACAGTCTATGTTCTCTACATTTGAGCCTTGCACCATGCCACAGATTTTGATGGGCAATCATACATACATGGATGTGATTGGGAAAGGATCTATTGACATTGGGGATAACTCCTTCAATGATGTGTTGTGTGTACCCCACTTGACAAACAATCTCCTTTCTATCTATCAAATCACACATGGTGCAACTAAGAGAGTTGTGGAGTTCACACCTGACTCAGTTTTCATTAGAGACATGGAGACTAGAGCTATCATTACAACTGGGGTGGTTGATCATGCATCCCGGTTATACTCATTTTTAGATTTTGTTGATGATGATGATTTCACATTTGATGATTCTACACATTATGATCACACTTCTTGTGATGGTTCAGATTTTGAGAACTTTGGACACTTGAACATGGGGATTCTCACATGTGACCCCGTTCTTGAGTCTTGTATTTCATCTCCTCATATTGATATCACATCACCTATTGGACTTGATGATGCAGATAGTGCGACAGTTTTGCCTTCATGTGATTCAGTGCAACAGGATATTCATTGTCTTCCAGCTTCAGATTCATGGGATGATTACTTGACAGATATTACAGGTTCGTTTGTGGAATCCTCCATTGCAGATTTGGGAGACATCATTGATGACATTCATCTTCTCTTTGATGAAGGTGATCCTTCTTCGATTGTTGCGAGGGAACACTCTAACCCTCTTGTTCATTCTCTACATGATCATTCTTTAGAGGTTGACATGATTGTGGATACTTATGTACAGCAGTTGGAGGAGGTCTCTTTATTTTTTGAGGAGACATATGAGTCTTTGGGACATGTTCTACATCCATCTCCACTAGATCTTGGAGTGCCTTTTTCATCAGTGTGGCACAGTTTACCACCTTTGGAGGGGGTATCTTTCAGTATCGACATGGGGACACTTGAGTAGTTTTCAGAGATTCCTTTCATCATGAGTTTTCTTCATACATCTTCCCTTCATGATTGGGGAGACTTCATGGATACACCTTTAGTTTTGTTTCTTCCTAAGGGGAGGAATGTTGTTGGACGTTCGTGGAGCAGTTGCTTCATACATCGAGCTTCTTCCATTGGTGCAGATTCTCCATTGAGGGGGGGTCACAGTTTGACTTCTCTTCTTCTCTCATATGGGGGGGACTTTTTCCTCACATGGGGTTTTGTTCCTCACATTCTTCTATGAGAGTTCTCTTGTATAGCTTTCATCTCTCTTTTTGGGGGAGGGTTTTTTCCCATTGGGTTTTTCTCTCTTTCCCCACTTTGTGAAAGGTTTTATTGCATTGGTTTGCATGCATTTGCATTTGTTCATGGGTACCTAACATGGCCTATTAGCCAGGACCCATCTTGCATTGCTTAGTTGCATCGTAGACTTAAGTGCATTCCCCTAAGTTGCACTTAATGGGGGGTGTTGGTGTAAATAATTATTCATTATGGATATTATTACACTTTACTTAAGTTTACTTAGGATAATGCATTTCATAGTAGTTTGGATATGAGACACTTGGGTGTTTGTGCCACATTGGGATAGTGTGTGTAGGAGAAATTCTACCTCTTATGGTGTTGATCTTGTTATTACACTATCATATCCACTTATTGTGGAGTGATAATTCCACCTTCGGTGGGTGATCCACCTCATGTGGAATATTATATCATTTCTCCTACCTACCCACACCTATTTCCTACCTACCCTTGTTTCTTATTGAGCCACATGTCATATTTGTGTGCTCATACATCCATATGGCCTTGCCTATATAAGCAAGCCTCTATACATTGTATGTAACTAATGATAATCCAGTTGATTGTTGATCATATTCTATTGATGAGAATACAGTTTATTCTTGTCCTATATTGTGTCTCTATTTTGTACATTTCATTGACCCCTTGATCTTGGCAAAATCTAACAGGAACAATAACAAACAATGTCAAAAAATTTAGAGAAGTTACATTCCATTTTGTTTCAATGTCCATGTTTTAGTGAACAAAAAAATTAATTTTGATATACACAAAAATATTTATACATTACAATAAACTATAGGTCTAATTTTTTTTGTTATTGACTTATAAAAATTAAAAAAGTTTTAAAAACTAACAAAAATTGATAATTTTTTCTATTTTTTAAATTATAAAGTGAGTTCACATAAAAAAATGCCACAAATTAATAGTTTATTATATCATTCTTGAATTTTTGATGTATTTGATTTAAATGATAAATTTATATATGTTTTAATTTAGTAAAGTCGCATGTATATATCTTTAATGATTTCTCTCTCTCTCTTTGAAATTAATGTTAGATCTCTCTCTAGATGTCATGATTTAAATGATCTCCCTCTCTCTCTCAAATTAATGTTTTAATAATTTAAAATGTATGTATGCGATCTATATAGATAAATATATATATGTTTTAATTTAGTACATGATGCATATATATCTTTAATGATCTCTCTCTCTCTGAAATTAATGTTATCTCTCTCTCTCTCTCTATCATGAAAATGATCTCCCTCTCTCTCTCATTAATGTTTTAATAATTTAAAATGTACATGTATGTATATATCTATTAATTATGTGAGAAATTCACATGTGTATATTTTAATTTTTAATGAGCTCAAGATTAATGATATCTCTCTCTCTCTAGAATTTAACTGATTTTAATTTTTAATGTTTTAAATTGAATGCACTTCATGTGTGTGTGCTTATGTATTTATTTTAACTTTATGACCTACCTAGATAGATGGCGTCCTAGGATCCACCTGCACAGGCTCCTGATCAGGGGCCACATGATGATATAGATCCTCCACACCAAGATCCCCCGTTGCCTGATATTGCTACGATTTTCCAGTACAATGACCCTGAGCTACATAGGTTGAGGATCATATTAGATGACCCCCGTATTGATGGCATGTAAAAGAGTGCATGAGAATCCATTTTTGATAGTTTGTAGATATTGAGGGACAACTTAATTTCTCACACCTCATTCTCACCTGAGATTATAGATGATATTTATAGATAGTTGAGGAGTGAGGTGAGGGGTCTTGATTCTTTTGTTGATGTGGTGAGGGTGGTCTCAAAGGATACCATCAAGGAGAGATGTTTTCCATAGTATCAGGAGAAGAGTAAGGTGAGAGGATATCAGGTCATGAGATGTATCGATCCATAGGTTGCATCGTTAATTTACCCATGCCTCTTAGTTGCCCCTGGTCCTTATTCTAATAACCAGATACCGTTATACTTTGCATAACAGGTAATTGCTGAGGTTCATTGTTAGATGAAAACAAACTACCTTGATATTCCAACATATTATGGATAGGGGATGGGCGAGATTGTTGATAGAGATGCATATCGTGTTGGCAATTGACACTCATCAGATTCATTTTTCTATCATTGATGGCAACAAGATGAGATGGGAGTTATATACAGGAATTAGGAGGTATTTACCGACAGACACCATCATTGGAGTATCCAAGGTTACACAAGCACCGACACCAACATCGACACTGACATCAAGGAAGATTTATTTAGAAAATCATTTTGTAATTATTGTCAAGGCTGACATTGATTATCTTTTGTAATGTATTGTAAGCCGACATAAGGCATATTGTTTGTAATGGGTATATAGGTCAATGTGTTAGGTCACTATTATATATCATGATTTATGTGAGGATAGAACTTGTGGATGTGGATTGTGAATGCGAAGATCATTTGTATGCGAATATTATATCATCCAATGATCTCTAAATTTTTTGTAAGGCATTCTTGGAGGGAAGGTGATACTGGTAGTAGTGTTCAGGGTTTAGGAACCCGTACAGAGCAGAGATAGAACCAAAACTCTATTTGGCATAGAAGATGCATTTTGTGAGTTTATTTTCATTGTTTTACTTTAGCAGAAGCTTGTAGTCAGTGAGACTCTTTAGTGATGAAAAGTGTGCTCTAGGCAGTGTGCCTTCCTACATGTGCAGGCCCCCATTATATCTAGTATCTTTCATATGGCCAGTGAACTAATATTGTGGGTCACAAATCCCATTGTGGTTTTTCCTCTTTGAGGTTTTCCATGTATAAATTCTATGTGTTATAGTGTTCATTCATGTGGATGGTTTATTTGCTTCAAGTTATATGTTTATTTGTTTACCGACTTATATGTGTATGGTATAAAGGGATAAAATCTTATCTTACTGACTGAACACTAATTCACCCCCCCCTCTCAGTGTTCTTGGAGCCCAAAAATTGGTATCAAATCTTGGTACCTCGGAAGAAGTTTAATAGCTTGAGGAAGATCCTGAAACCAAAATCTTTGAACATGGCTATGGAAAAGCAACTTGAAATGGCTCTTGAGGATTATGATGCTAGAAGGATGAAGAACTTGAAACTACAAGATGAATTGAATTTTGCAAATGAATTCATTCTTGTCATGCAAGAAAGGTTATCATCAACTCAATCTAGAAGGAAGAATATTTTGCAAAAACAAGATGATTATAATGCTCTCAAGGAACAATGTCAGAAACTAAGTCAAGCAAACATGCTCATGCAAAATGAAATGCAAGACCTGACTATGAGGATGTCTAAGGATATTGAAGATAGAAAGAAGAAGGAAGAAAATCTTGCTACATCTCTGAAGAACAAATCTAAGGAATGTTATAGATTGGCTCATGAGAATGATATGTTGAAAACTAGTTTGGTGCAATCCTGAAATAATGAACAAGAAATTGAAAGACAAGTAATAACTTTGAGGGATGATATGACTACTGCAAGTGATTACAAAGAAAATTTTAGAATCAATACTGCACAATTGGATGACTTGTTGAAAGGACAAAGGTAGAGTGATGATTCTAGAGGACTTGGATTTGTACAAGGTGAAAGCTTCGGTACTGCATATTAGACAACCGTTGTGCAGAACTCATCAGAATAGAGGAAATCGGTAAGGAAATATAATGCTTATAAACTCAATGGTAGATGGTTTGTTTGCAGTAAATTTAGGCATATGGCTAAACAATGTAGAAATAGAGAAAATCAAAACTACAATTCTATTCCCGGTCAATGCACAAATTGCAAGAAGTATGGTCATAAGTCAGAAGATTGCAGAATGAATGTTAAATGTCACACAAGTGGAAAGTTTGGACATTTTTCTAATCATTTTAGGTCAAGGAATGACACCAGATATGTCAAATAAATTCAAAAGAATAATGTTACATGTTATGCATGCAACAAAATAGGTCATATTGCTAAGTACTATAGAAGCAAGACTCAACCGATTAGCAATGACAAAGATAATGAGAAAGGAAAGAAGAAGGTAGATGAAATAAAACATGATCACAAAAAGAGATGGGTTAGAAAATATGAAGAACCAAGTAGAAATGCAACAACACCAATAAATCCACTGGTAGAATAGAGCATTCCTGCACCGGCAGAAATTTTCACTAGTAACTGAGGCATACGCCTTAGGGGCTGGAAAATTCATTGCAAATATTGCATATTTCCTTGGAGTAGATTAGAAGAGATCTAGAGAGTTGAGTTCATCATTGTTGAAGGTTCACTCGGCATAAGACTATGAAATCAGCATCCGATAGGCTAGATCGCAAAGTATTTATGATAGAGAAAGATTAGGGTTTATTCACTGATAAAAGGGGAAAGTGGATTCATTTTCACTCAACCTGCATTAAAGCATTCAAAGAAAAGTAAAGGAAAATTTCAGGAGAGTTAAGAGAAAGAAAAGGCATTGTAAAAAGATTTCGAGTAGTTATCTGAGAAGCACTCAAACTTCCAGGGACGTTCACTTTCAGGTATTCTTCAAAAAAGGCATCTGGATCTTTAGCTCCTACTTTTATTGCAAATCCAACCATTGTCAAAGTTAAGGATAGGATAATGCCTGTATTCAAGGAGGTTCCCCTGATTGCTAAGAAAGAAGACTCTATGGGAGCATTTTCTAGGGTTCCTGACGGTTTGATGTATGTTGAAGATGTGAGGGCATACATTCATTATACCCTTGAGGATCTAGGAATAGAGGAAATAAAAGGTATGTATAAATACATGATACTAGGAAGCTCTAGAACCATCAAGCCGGAATACAAAGAAATTGAGGATCTAGAGTTAACCGGTATTATGTACATACCAAAATTCAAAGATGAGACCATCAGATATGTTCTGAGTAGGGTTCACAATGAGTTCATCTAGCTAGATTGGCCTTACATGATCACCAAGGAGGCCATTCAAGTAGTCACCAACTTACCCAAAGTTGGACAAGAACCTAGCAAGAAAATTTCCAACAATGAGGTTGAGAAACTCACCGGTGCAACTCATGATAGCAGATTAGCACAATCACCGACACTAAGGTGAAATTTGCAAGCATGATAATAGGTTATAAGGTAACTAAATCTAGCTGATTGAATTCTATTTCTAGTTCTTGCATTCATGCTGCATATCAGATATTGAGGAATGATGCAAAATATTATTTATGTGAATGGTTGAGGAGTGAATTGATGTTGAATTTTGGAAAGATCAAGGGAGTTAAGAAAGAAACTTCTAGATATGGAAATTTGATTGTTTGTTTAATGCTCTACTTCCTGAATGAGCTACCTGGTCTAGGGAAGAAGCGTTGGGCTCATAACATACTAGTAGGTATGAAAATTAAGGAAGAAATCACTGGTCTTGGTACTGGCAGAGATGAGAAACTTTGGGGTTATTTCAAAAATTTCCAAGAAAATATGAGATAGAGGGAGAAGTTAGCAAAGAACATTGTGGAGAAGTACTCCACTGAAATCTATTTCATGGTGAAGACTGATGAAACCCTCATGGAAGCAGTTGAACCAAGGACCATATGGGCTACAGAACTTGGATATAAGGTGAATGATAACATTCTAGACCTCTATGCAAAAATGGTGCTAGATGCCCCATTGGATGACAAAACAAAGCATTTTGGAACGACAGAAGAGAAGGCCTTTGAAGTCAAAACTGGCTTCAATAGAAAGAGAAGGGAGAAGAAAATAGAAAAGATGTCTACATTTGTGCAAAATGTCATTCACAGAATAGATACTGAAATGGGTTCTGGATCCAAACCAACAACAAAACTAGCAGTGACTAGTACTGCAAAAGTAAAGAAGCCCGAAGCTTACATTTCTATCATTTCTAATTTTGATCCTGAGGACAATTAATCTCTAGCTTTCAGAAGGGTACAAAGGAAGAAAGTAGATCAGCCACTGAGAGAGCAGAAGAAGGTGGAGCCTAGGAGGAGACTTGTTAGAAAGGCAACTAAACCTACCACACCATCACCTTCAGCAAGGAAGCCTATACAAAAGAGAAAACTCGTTACATCTACTCCGACAACCCCAAGCAAAAAGAAGAAGAGTGATGATACTGAGTTCGGTAAGACCAAAATGACCTGTTCTGAATTAATTGATGAAATTCCAAAGGATGGAATTTTGAAAAATGTATCTATGTATTATGAGGATTTAGAAGAAAGTGAGCAAAATTTTTGAAGGAAATACCTCTGTCATTGTACAATAAACTAGATGCTAGAAGACTTGACGCAGTCAAGAGAGATAGGGAGATCAAAGAGGTAGAACTTTTTGTTAGGGTTTCAAGCAGATCTGAAGCAAATATGAACTAACAATTATATGCAGATTTAAATACAAAAGATAAAGAAATAAAACATGACATAGATAACACAGAGATTTAACGTGGTTCACCCAGAATGGGTTACGTCCACCATACATAGCCATCCAATCTTTCTTATTATCTAGCAAAAATAGTACATCAACCTTGCAATGCCTTAAGCATCCTAGCCGCTTATAACATGCGTTTTTAGGGCAACAAACAAAGTTAGCTTTTTTAGGGTTTTATAACAATGTTGGTTTTCATCAATGAAAAATGGCAAAACTTTTTTTCTCAGGGGCTGCCACCCCCGAACCCCCACTTTTCTTAGGGGCTGCTGCCCCTGAACCCCTGCCCGGGGCCCGGCCTGACCTTGGATCCTGATGAGGATACGTGCTGAGTTTATAGTATTTTGCTGATTAGTCACCACATTTCAACAATCTCTCACTTGGAGACTGATCAGGCTCCACACCGAACAATCTCCCACTTGGAGACTGATACTACACGACACCACTGTACATGCAACATTCGCTAGATAAAACACTAGGACTTGACTGGTATAAATTCCACCATTATCAATCAAGAAGACCAATAGAAACTGATGAAGAAATCAGCTTCTCCTGTGGAACTACCTTCATGAACATATCAACAGGATTCTCACTTGTGTGAATCTTCTCAAGTTGTAACTGACCCTCCTCCAAATTAGTTTGGATGAAGTGGTACCTAAGCTGAATGTGCTTTGTCCTTGAATGAAAAGCAGAGTTCTTCACAAGATGAATGACACTTTGGCTATTAGTATACAATGGGTGATCCTCCCGTGTCTGACCCAATTCCTCCAGAAAACATTGTAACCAAATCATCTCCTTGCTGGCTTCTGTAGCAGCAACATACTCAGCTTTAGTGGTTGAAAGTGCAACAACCTTTTGTAGCCTAGAAACCCAACTGATTGCAGTTCCCCCTATAGTAAAAACATACCCTGTAGTACTCCTCCATGAATCAATATCACCCACCAGATCAAAGTCAAAAAATCCACTTAGAGCAGCATTAGATCCTTTGAAACATAATGCCTTCATAGTAGTTCCTTTCAAATACCAAAGAATCCATTTCACAGCATTCCAATGTTCCATACCCGGATTACTCATAAGCCTGGTCACAACTCCCACTGCATGTGCAATATCTGGCCTTGTGCATACCATTGCATACATTAGATTGCCAATAGCTGATGAATATGGGATGTTAGACATTTTATTAACCTCTTCCTGCACCTTTGGGCACATCTCCTTAGTCAATTTGAAATGACTAGCCAAAGGTGTACTAACTGCTTTTGCATCCTGCATGTTAAATCTTTTCAACACCTTCTTTATATACTCACTTTGGGACAAATTCAAGGTTCTATTTTTCCTGTCCAGTGTAATCCTCATACGGAGAATTTGCTTAGCTGCACCCAAATCCTTCATAGCAAATGACTTGGCTAATTTCTATTTAAGATCATTTATATGTTGCATGTTAAACCCAACAACAAGCATGTCATCAACATAAAGCAACAAGATAATATAACTACCATTATCAAATCTCTTAGAATATACACAATGATTAGAATGACATCTATGATAACCGTGTTCAGCCATGAAACTATCAGATTTTAAATACCATTGTCGGGGTGCTTGCTTTAGGCCATACAGACTTTTCTTCAACCTGCACACCAAGTTCTCCTTACCTTTGACCTCATATCCCTGTGGTTGCAACATGTAAATTTCCTCCTCCAAATCTCCATGGAGAAAATCTATTTTGATATCTAATTGTTCAAGATGTAAATCATCTGCAACCACAAGACTAAGTATAGTTCTAATTGAAGTCATTTTTACAACTGGAGAAAATATTTCATCATAATCTATACCCTTTTTCTATGAAAAACCTTTTACCACAAGTCTGGCCTTATATCTTTTCTGACCTCCTTCCTCCTCCTTCAGCTGATAAACCCATTTGTTAGGCAAGACTCTTTTTTTTGTAGGTAAAGGGACTAAGTCCCAAGTCCTATTTTTCATCAAGGAGTCCATCTCCTCTTTCATGCCTAGCTCCCACTGTTGTTTGGCATCTACCTGCATTGCTTCTTCATATTCTTCCAGTTCACCAAAATCCGTTAATAAAATAGGATACAAAGAAGGAGAAAATCTTTCAGGGGGTCTACTTGTCCTCGTAGAACGTCTAACACTTGGAGGAGTTTGTGGGACAATCTATTGTTACTGAGCATCAGGTACCTATGGCATTTCATTTTCAGGAATCTCATCCAACACCACATATTCTTGTTTGTCCTGTTCATGCTTCTTTTCCTGCATCTTTTCTTTATACATAACCTTCTCATTGAATATAACATCTCTACTTATAATTATTTTCTTATTTTCAAAATCTCATAACCAATAGCCATATTCATCTATCCCATATCCAATGAAGGTACATTTCTAAGATTTAGCATCAAGCTTGGTTCTATTTTCTTTATCAACATGGACAAAAACTTCGCAACCAAAAGTTTTTAGAAAATAATAATTTACCTTTTTACTAGTCCATGCCTCCTCTAGAATACCACCATCCAAAGGGGTTGAAGGTCCTCTATTTATCAAATAGATAGTAGTATGTACAACATCTACCCAAAAATGTAAGGGCAATCCAACATGCAATCTCATGCTCCTCTCACGTTCCATGATGGTCCTATTCATTCTCTCTGACACACCATTTTCTTGTGGAGTTCCTGGAACTGTCTTCTGCTTTTGAATCCCATTTAAGGAATAGTAATCTTCAAATGCTTTGCTACAATACTCACCTCCATTATCCGATCTGAGACACCAACTTTTTTCCTATCTCATTCTCAACCAAAGCTTTCCATTTCTTAAAAGTTTCAAAAACATCTGATTTTTGTTTTAGGAAATATACCCATGTTTTTCTGGTTGAGTCATCAATAAAAATAACATAATAACAAGAGCCACCAAGAGATGATACCTGAGCTAGTCCCCATACATCTGAATGTACAAGCTCTAACTTCTCACTCTTCTTCTCTTTCCCAACCTTGAGAAATTTGACTCTTTTCTGTTTACCATAAACACAGTTTTCACAGAACTCTAAATCAATCTTCTTTAGTCCTAGCAATAGATTTTTGGAGTGAAGGATTTTTATCCCTTTCTCACTCATGTGCCCAAGCCTATGGTGCCACATTATCAAATCTATTCTTGCAACATTTATTATTGTTGTCCCTGCAGTAACTTTATCTATAGTAGCTAAGGTAGAGTAAGTGTTACCAGTACATAGATATAATGTGCCTACCTTCGCACCTTTAGCTACTACTAATGATCCTTTAGTGACCTTCCACATACTATCTAAGAAGGTAACTATGCAACTTTCACTACCTAGTTGCCTTGCAGAAATTAAATTTCTTCTTAAATTAGGAACATGTCTTACCTCCTACAGAAACCAGTCATTACCATTCTGCAACTTGATCTTTATCTTTCCTTTGCCAACAATTTGACAGGGCTCATCATCACCCAAATATACCTATCCAAAATCACCTTGAACATAATCTAGAAAATATTTTCTATGGGGTGTGGCATGAAATGAAGCCCCAGAATCTATTACCCAGGAATCATTAACATTATCCAAACATAAGATTAAAGCATCTTGTAAAGTATTAATTGCAATATTAGCTTCCTTACTGTCATTTTCATTTTTGTCTCCTTCTTTATTTTTCCAAGACCAACAGTCTTTCTTTAGATGACCAGGCTTTCCACAGTACTAGCAATCTTTCTTTCCTCTAGATTGAGAGCGTCCTTTCTTTGACTTCCCTCGTGACTTCTCATTCCCAGGGCCTTTTCCTCTTTCCTTTGAGCTTCCTTTGTTCTCCACATTCAAAACACTACCTGATGATGTTGAAGTCTCACCTGTGCTTTTCCTTCGCATTTCCTCGCTTAGGATAACACCAACAATATCATCAAATACCAAAGTATTTTTACCAGAGATAGAGTTACTTACAACCATAACCAAGCTATTCCAGCTTTCTGGCAAAGAACATAAAATCAAGAGAGCCCTAACCTCTTCTGCAAAGGTAATTTTTACCAAAGACAATTGACTGGTAATTGTATTAAACTCATTTAAGTGCTCCGCTACAGATCCTCCCTCACTCATTTTCAAATTAAACAAACACTTCATAAGAAATACCTTATTTGAAGCTGAGGGTTTCTCATACAACTTAGCCAATGTTGCCATCAAATCTACAGTCATTTTTTCTTCTGTTTATATTGAATGCTATAGATGACGCAAGGCACAATCGAATGGATCCCAGTGCCTTTCTATCTAAAATGTCCCACTCTTCATCTGATATTATGGTCGGTTTCTTTGCCTTTCCTTCCAATGGCCACCACAAATCCTTTTGATACAGGTAATCCTCCATTTGCATTTTCCATAATTGATAATTCTGGCCGTTAAACTTTTTGACCTTGAATTTGGAATCCTCCATTGCTCCCACTCAAATCTGAAAGTCCTGCCAATTTATAGAAAACCTCGCTCTGATACCAATTGTTAGGGTTTCAAGCAGATCCGAAGCAAATATGAACTAACAATTATATGTAGATTTAAATACAAAAGATAAAGAAATAAAACAGGACACAGATAACATAGAGATTTAACGTGGTTCACCCAAAATGGGTTACGTCCACCATACACAGTCGTCCAATCTTTCTTATTATCCAGCAAAAATAGTACATCAACCTTGCAATGCCTTAAGCATCCCAGCCACTTATAACATGCATTTTTAGGGCAACAAACAAAGCCGGTTTTTTTAGGGTTTTATAACAATGTATAGTACTTTCCTGATCAATCACCACATTTCAACACTTTTGACTTTATGTGCTGCTATTAGTAGTGATGAAATGAAGAGATGTATTGATGCTTATAATAGGACAATTTTTCAGTAGTAAACCCCAACAAATAAGCCTAATGATGGGCATAGTTAATGAGGTGATAAATGAGACCAGTGAGGGTTGGACAAAATTCTTCTAGAAGAATCCAAACTTTATTACATCTCATGAAGAGTTTGTTAAGGCAACAACTTCCACCATTCTAGATAAATCAAAAGGGAAAGATATTTTGGGAAGTTCAACTCCAATTTTGACTAAACCAACAATAACTATAGATATACAGACACAACTGACAATAAAGGAAAGTGTAAAGTCTATACCGACACAAACTATTTTTGAGCAAGGAAATGTACAAGATACTGTGAATATTGTGGATAATACTCCACCGATAGTAATTGACACTGCACCAAGTGGTGAAGCCACCCGTTCTAAAGAAGATAAGGTAAAGGGAATTGAGTCTACATTGACAGTTCATATTGATTCCCCGACAAAGGTTTTATAAATTGATACTTCTCAAGTTGAGAAGAAATAAGTCATTGAGATGAGTCCAACTGAGTTAATGATGATGGCGACTCAAAAACTATTAAAGGAAGGATATGTATATAAGGGAATAATAGATCAATCAATTATAGTGTTGCATAGATTAATCCTTGATTGTCAGATTGAGAATGAAGCAAGCCCTTCTGACAAGCTTAAAACACTATCAGAGCACATATCTAACACTTTTAAATCATTGCAATAGATATCAGACTGGAAGGCATTAGAAAGATTTACTGTGGCTAAGAAAGCCACCTTTGACCAAATAATTGAAATAGAGAAAAAGAAAATTGAAACTAAACTCATTCTTATTGAGAATTGTTTGAAAAAATGTAGAAATATCTATAGGGTCTGTTGTAACATAGAAATTCTTACAACAAATGTAGATAGCAGATTAAAGGAATTATATGATACTAATTCTTTTGATGGATTAACCTCAATGACAACATCTGTTGATGGACAAACTTTGTCCTTGGAGAACCAAATATTTGCTGTTGAGAAAGAGAGATAAAATCATTCGGAGAGCAAGGAGTCTTAGAGGATTGGTGAGTCCCAGATTGGATTCACTGGGTGTACATAAAAGAGAGTGTATGGACATGATTTCTAAACCCTCACCGATAGAAGTCAAAGAGAAGGAAACACTGGCATGCTTACTAAGTGGACTAGCATCCATATCCGAAACTTTCAAAACTGGCTGGGCTACATACCTATAGTTGCTGGATAAGGCTTACCCAAAAATTTTGTTTTTAATCAAGCTCTGATAAAACAAACAGTATTTATTCATTCTTTTGTTCTGAATTCTTTCGATTCTTTCACAGTCTTTGGCATTGATGCCAAAGGGGGAGTGCATATATGTGAAAAATATCAGAAAAATATTAGACAAGAACATATGGGAAGGACATTAGAATATCAGAAGGAGTGTATTTCTTAGGGGGAGCATATTTCAGTTGAATCGACAGGGAATCCATTTTTCACATGAGTGTTGCCATCAATGCCAAAGGGGGAGATTGTTGGAAATTGACACTCATAGGATTTAGGTTGTTGTTATTGATGGCAACAAGATTAGATGGAAGTCATATACTAGCATTATGAGGCATTTACCAATAGACACCGACATTGGAGTATCCGAGGTTACACGGGAATTGACACTGATATCAAGTACTTCAAGGAAGCCAACATCAAGGAGGATTTATTAAGAAAATAATTTTTGTAATTATTATCAAGGCTGACATTGAATATCTTCTATAATGTATTGCAAGCCAACATAAGGCATATTTTTTGTAATGGGTATATAAGTCGGTGTGTTAGGTCATTATGATATATCATGATTTATGTGAGGACAAAACTTGTGGATGTGGATTGTGAATGCAAAGATCATTTGTATGTGAATATTGTATCATGCAATGATCTATAAATGTTTTGTAAGACATTATTGGAGGGAAGGTGATACTCGTAGTAGTGTTCAGGGTTTATGAACCGATACAGAGTAGAGCTAGAACCCAAACTCTATTTGGCATAGTAGATGCATTTTGTGAGTTTATTTTCATTGTTTTACTTCAACAAAAGCTTGTAGTCAGTGAGACTCTTTAGTAATGAGCAATGTGCTCTAGGCAATGTGGCTTCCTGCATGTGTAGGCCCCCATTATATGTAATATCTTTCATATGGCCAGTGAACTGATATTGTGGGTCACAAATCCCATCGTGGTTTTTCCTCTTTGAGGCTTTCCATCTATAAATTCTATGTGTTATGGTGTTAATTCATGTGGATGGTTTATTTGCTTCAAGTTATATGTTTATTTGTTTACCAGTTTATATGTGTATGGTATAAAAGAGTAAAATTTGATCATACCGACAAAACACTGATTCACCTCCCTCTCAGTGTTCTTGGATCCCAACATATCATAGGTATGATAGAGCTTTGCCTAGACACAAGGACCTTATTGGTGAGAGATTCTCGATAGTAGTCCCAACCCTAGCCCCCATAGTGGATCACATTGTGATTTCTTCTCAGAGAGAAGCAATTGATAGGATTGGACATATTGCATTAGCAACAACCACCATATCATCTGACAGGCTGGGAAGATATATGATGAGCCGACCACGTTCGAGATCATCCATAGATCATCCATCTTCTAGTCATGGGGTGGCTTCAGATTCAGATGATCAATATATTTTTGCTAGCATTCCCTCCCCAGATGAGCTAGCGACTATAGTAGGAGGAGGTAGACATGTACAAATGTCACAGTATTTAGCCGAGGACCTGCTACATTCTTACCATTTTATTTCATCTCAACTTGGGATAGCATTCGCTATTGTTAGAGAGGAGATTCTCAGAGACAAGAAGGCTACCACTACATCGACGCATACCCCGAGGCATTCACAACATTCTCATCACTCTACGCATGCTTCAGACACTGACCCACCTACAGATCACTCTATTACTATAGAGGAGGATATACGAGCTGATTAGGTCCATATCACGGATGAGGGCTTGGATTGATTTGAGGAGAAAATATGAGGTTTGAGCCATACTGGGTTTATGGATATGCTACTATAGTCAGACATTTCATCCATGATGCCTAGTCATCTAGTTATCCCCCTACACTCTTAGTCATACATACAACCAAAGAGAGATATGCAGGCACGAGTGATGTGGTTGATATGATCGCATGACATGATCAGACTATACAACCTACTCCCGATACACAGGTATGTACATGTGTGTTTAAATTTTTACAAGATGTATATGTTGTAATGTACGATAAATCTATATATAGATTATTTAATAAATAATAGAAGTTTATTTGTATCATTTAAATTGGTCCTAGACTAATCCTTAAATACATGTATATATGTATATGTATAATAGTTAGCTCCTGTCACTCCTAGCTTGAGCTCTGAGCGTGTGCGTAGGAGAGATTCTTTCGATGCTACACAGACTGTTAGTGGACAAGTTAGTTATGGTTTTTTGTATATATGTATATGTATGTATGTGCGTTATAATTTATATTTTAATTTAAATTTAACTAGTCGGATTTGATTATGTACATATGCATATATGCATATAGAGATCTATATTTAATATTTAAATAAATTCTACTTTTGCAGGGGTCTATTGACATCCAAACTCTCACGAGGACTCTCTCTTAGATGGTCGCTCTGTTCGTGGCCAACATGATGCATGTTGATTTGCTAGACTTTATAACTCATTTGTTTATCTTTTTATATAATGTACATTTTAGACTTTCATATTATATATTCATGCATGTATGAAGTTTACACTAGATTATACTTTATACAGTTTGTGTTTGATTAGATTATATATTTCATGCATATATGTTAGATTATGTACTTTATACAGTTTGCATGTATAGTTAGATTATAGTTATATATGTATAGTCTGTACATTTGATCTTGGATTATATATCGCATCATTTGTATTCAGATTATATATGATCATGCACATGTTAGATTACTTACACACTTTATATATATGATCATGCACATATTCTCTAAAACTTTCAAATTTATATATATGTATGATTGAATTTGTGTACATGTAGATAGATTAAAAAAAGATTGATATGTTTATAATTTAAATTTTAAATTTTAAATTTTAAATTTTACTACATGTAACATGTATATGTAGATATGCATTAATTTAAAAGAATTTGTGAACAATATATCCACTCCACTATGCAAGCCATGAACAATATAAAAATCATACTTGTTCATATCAAATGAACAAACTCAAGTTAATGAACATATTCAATAATTTAAATTCTAGGTGTACTAAATAGTTCACACCATGTACTTCTAGGTACATACTAAATAGTTCACAACACATCAAGTGGTTCAGATCGCTCTTCAATTATTACACACATGTCCTAATTTAATATCAAATTTACACATACATTCTAATTTAATATGCATTTTTAATTAAATTTAGACATGTTCATTTTTAATTAAATAAATACATGTCCTAATTTACTTTACATACATGCTAAATTATTTTAACAACTTACAAATTACATATGCATACATGCATTTAGAAGTAGATAGACTATACATCCGAATCAAGTGCATACATCAGGCCTTAACACATTTTCAACTCACCCACATATCTCAATTTACTTTACATATGTGCACGTAAGTATTATTTAACATACATACATTAACTTCATACATCCTAATTTAATATAATTGAAAATTTCATATTTAACTAAACAATATATGGTCCACACAAGCCATATATATATATATATATATATATATATATATATATATATATATATATATATATATATATATATATATATATATATATATATATATATATATATATATATATATATATATATCAAATATTAAATTCAAACACTTTAATGTATAAATAATAAATTATCAAAGTTTCAAAACAAGTTAAGTTCTAATTTATCAAGTATTAATTCAATTCATGGGTTGAACCACATGTACTTTGGTTTACTAAATAGTTCATACCACATCAAGTGGTTCAGATCACTCTTCAATAACACTTAATATTTTCTCATGATCTTCACTATCTAGTCTCCACTTTTGAGACCGCCCACGATGTGGAACTATATGAAGCATTAGGCCAATATCAATGACCAAGTGGCTATACTAATATACCATGTTATCAATTTGGTATTCAGTGAAATGAATCCCATGTCGAACAATTTTTAACTTGTTTGAAATATGTCCCTTGCACTACAACTGAGCCTACATGTACATGTATATAAGAAATGAGAAATTAAAAATTTGTGCATAAGCGAGCTGTGTACATATAAAAATGAAAACATGCGCAGATGTGTGCATGTTTAAAATAAATTTATTTAAAATAATTTAAACATTCTTGAATCAATTCAAACCTGTGGGAAAGGACATTCCATCGCTCATTTCAGATTTGTTAACTTCTTTCTCTCTTCTATGCAACACAATAAATAATAACTAACACCTTCTATATTTTCATCTTCTGCTATGACTGCAAAAATATCTCTTGCAATTTGAAACAAGTTAAATAAATTTAAAACATGTATGTACTCGATTTAAAACTTATATATAATTTATTTACATGTATGCAACATTTTATATATATATATATATATATATATATATATATATATATATATATATATATATATATATATATATATATATATATATATATATATATATATATATATATATATATGAGTGTGTGTGTGTGTGTGTGTGTGTGTGTGATATACCTTTTTTAATCAATCCTTAAATATGATCATAATCACTAGAAGTCAAAGGAATGTCTTCAAAGATTTCATCCTCATTTGAATCCTCATATGTGTCAGAAACATCTAGTGGCATCAATTTCCATTCACTAACATATCCAAGCTCTTGGTTCTTGCAATTAGAACAAAAACATGAATAATCCCCAACGTACAATGTCCATCGGCGATTATCTCTACTCATGACACAATGCAAAGATCTTGTCCTCTCCACGCTCTTGCATCCATGCATTGATATTCTATCCACATCTGCAAAATATACATGTGTACACGAACATACATGTAGATCAAGTTGTTAAATTAAAACATTTGAACTAGGAACATTTTAAAAAATAAAAAAAACATTTAAATAAAACACTAAAAGAGAACACGTACCGGTTATCTCCCAAAACACTCTATATGGAATGGGTCTGTATTTTCTTGATGATGATTCACCAGGATAATTAGGTCGCTCAAAGTTTTTCTTACACCATTCAACAACATCATGTGCATCATCTATACAATCTCCTATATAATTTATTTATTGTTTTCTTAGAGAACGTTTGATACAAGCTCCTGCACCATCATGTTCACCCTTTCCATGACCACTCTAAAAAAAACTCCAAACATGTGGTATTTTGTCATTTCAATGATATCTACATAGTTCATAAAATGGCCTTGAATATTTGAATTGTACCACACATCCATTAGACCAAACAAAGTGTTTAACTATTGTTATGCCTCTCTCTTTCAAATATTCAAAAAACTTATTAAAGCAATGTTGTACAAAAAGCGTGTCATGCTCCTTATCATCACTGATATAAAAGTGGTACTCTTTCTTAATGACATGATTTTCAAATGTACTATCAACACCATCCAAATCCATTTGTTCATGTTGATAACACACATGCACCATAATAGTGATTTGCTTTGAAAAGTAATACTCTCATTGAATCTCTTTTTGATGTGCAAAAGAGTAATTTTCTGCGAAGTCCACTACGGATAGAATAGTTCCAAGTGGGAAAGTGTCTCTTAATATTTTAAATTGTTCTGCTTGCCACTTGGGAAAAAAACCATGGCATATGTATGGTTTTATCAACTTACGAAAATTTTCCATAAATGTTCCAATACGTATTTCCTCTTCTACATAATCTAACCTTGTAGTTTCCTTTCCAAATTTTGTTTCAATTTTTTTGTACTTGTAACTCTTGCAATTTACCATCTTCCTCATGTTAGTATCTTCATCTCTCAAAGGAAATTTAGTCAACTCCCTGCATGTTCCACAAATTCTTTTTATGCAATTTATTTGACGCAATATCATTTGATTTATCACATAAGATGGATGCTATGAATTGACTTGTTCGTTTAGGAGGAGCTTTTTCATAACCATCACTATGATCTCTAATCTTTCAGAACACCTAATAGTACAGATCAAATTTGATGTGATAATGACAACAAGTTTCGAATACTTTTTTTACCTTCACATAATATGGACTTAACTGTTAAAACATGGTTTGTCTAATCTTTATATGAGGGTTTGTTTTAGTAAACAACAAATACAATTCATGTTTTGTTGTGTCTAACCAATTTTTTACATGGAGATCATAATGATTAGGGCCAATCCTTTGCTTGATAACATCTCTACTATTTGATGAAGGATGAGTATTATAATTCCAAAAACTTATCATGAAGTTCCTAACAACATCTTCAATTCTATTAGAACGAGGAGCTCTACACATAATTACCCAATTCCCTTCTGAGGTAGTATCATCCAAACTCTTTCTCCTTTTAACATATTTTGATATTGTCCTTCTACTAAAACCAAACTCAGATGATAGTGAAGAGATTTTTCTTTTTTGAGGAAATCTTTCATTTACTAAAGATGTCAACATCACTCTTCTTGAAATGGTCTTATCTACTGTTCAATATTTTTTACCAATGTTCACCAAACCTTTCTTAACATTATCAAAAATAGATTTTTGTAGCTGAGAAGTTTTCCTCTTTTGACTTGTTGTATCTATACCCAACAATTTCAGTGGATCTATTAATTCTTTAAGAGTATGTACAATTGATAACAATTGAGCTTTCTCTAGTGTAGTATCAAGATTGTAGAAATGATACATTATTTCTTTTGCAATTTTATTCATTGACCTCATTTTAGTATGTCTAGGTTCTTCACTGAGACGTTTCAACTCCACATACATTTCAAGTAAATGATCTAAATTTTTATAAGAAATATTTCTCTTCACCTGTTTAGCTAGATCCACAATATGCTCATCCATACCAGTGGTAGGAGGTAAGGAGCCTAACCCCTCTCCTTCAAAATCCATTGGTTGAACTTGGGAAAGCTCCTCCCTATGTTCATCAACTATATTGTGTTCTTCAACAGGTTTGTTTGCCTCGACTCCCGCTTCAGAACTCCCTTCTTATCGAGCCCATTCTGCACATAATTTAAGATGACATAGAATATTTTTAATGCAATGAAATTCCAAGTTTAATTTGAAACCAAATTTTCAAGACATTTAGTAAGACCTAAAAATTATGTTATAACAAGTGGACTATTATGTCATATTTAAGACCTATTTTTGCATAATAGACCTCCTAATATCACATGTAATAGGCCCTAATATGATTTGCATAATATAGGTCTTAAGGGGACTCTTGAGTATAATGTGAAATGTTTTTGCATACGTCAAGTCATATAAATAAAACCTATTATGACATAATAGGTTCTAAAATTATGTCACATTAAAGACCTATAATCACATTTAATAAGTCCTAATGTCACATAATAGGCCTTATTATTACTTAATATGACCACATATGCAAAGACATTTCACATTAATATACTTGACTCCCCTTAAGATAGATAGGTCTAGGTTATGGACCGATACTCCAGATCAACACGACATGTTATGGAGATTGTTTATTGATTGGATATTGTGGTAGATGTATTGAGCCAACATGTTATATCACATTCAAACTTATTTGTAATTAATTTAATTATAATATCTTTAGTGAGCCAACCTATACATTTGGTTTTAGGTTTTGTATAAATGATTGTAAGATCTTATTGAAGACCGAGAAATAGATATGGTATGAGTAGGTTCGAATATTGAAGAGAGAAAATAAGTATATCCTTGTGCGAATCACGCAGAGATTATTTGAAGGTTGAAGGAAGGTTATGAAAGTGTTTTGACACTCATGTTTAGAGCTTAACTGACACTGAATCCAACATTGTAGATGCTATTTTGAGTAGTACATTATCATTGGATTTAACCATCCAATTGTGTAGTTAGTGTGACTCCTACTTTGTGATTGAGTAGTGAGATCTAGGCAGTTGGCCTTTCTGCATGTGCAGACCCCATTTGTATACACTTACTATCTGCAGTAGTATCATCTGATTGTGGGTAAGGTTTCCCACTGCGGTTTTTCTCTTATTGGGTTTCCACATCAAAATCTTTGTGTTATGTATTGTGGATGTTGTTTCTCTTTATGTTTTATGCATTAAGTTAAACTAGTACTACTATAATTGTTAATCTATTTTAACGTCACTTAAGTTTTGTTTACCGACATTAAGTTTAAGTTGGAATAATTTATATTTGGATTACAATTTATTGACAACTGGTTCACAGCTGATTCACTACCCCTCTCACTTGTCCTTCCCAAGACCTAACAATTGGTATCAGAGCTAAGTCCTCTTTTTGTAGAACCCTAACCGCTTGAGGAGATCCTATGGGAACAAATATTTTCAAGAAGGACAGTCCGAAACTTAATGGAACTAACTATGGCATATGGAAGATTAGAATGGAAACACATATGAGCTGCATTGGAAGAGATATATGGGATGTTATAGAGAATGGCTATGTTGCTCCTATTCTGAATCAACCTCATCCACTGACATTGCCTAAGGACATAGACAATGATTGCAAAGCAAGAGAAGCACTTCTGAGCGTATTATCAGATCAACAATTCATGGGATTATTAGACTAACCTACTGTTGAAGCTATTTGGAATAAACTGGAAACATTGAATGAAGGAGATACCACTATCAAGATTGCAAAATTAGAATGTTATCAGGTCAGGTATGAAAATTTAAAAATGGAAGAAGATGAAAGAATTTTTGCATTTATGGAAAGAGTTAATGAAATTGTTTTAGGAATACAATGTTGTGGAGGATCCTTAAGTGAAGATAAAATTGTGTCTAAATTTTTAAGAGCATTTCCACCGGCTTACAAAATGAAAGTGACTACTATTAATGAAATGAGAACAATGCCTAATACTTCAGTTTCTAGAGATACTTTGGTTGGAAAACTTTCAGCATTTGAGCTTGATAAATTTGGTCATATTGCTACTGTAAAGACCGATTTAGCTTTTAAAGCATCATCATCATTTGACAAAACTGATTGGAAAGCACTTTATGCAAAAGAACTTGAAGATATGAGGAGAGAAAATGAAGAACTTGAAGCACTATTTGCAAGGAAAATGCCTAAAGGTCCAGTAAGAAGTAAGTATGAAGGTAAAGCGCCTTTCAAATGTTTTAATTGCAATAAATTTGGTCATATGGCTTCTAGATGTCCTGATAGACATGCAAGACTAAGGGAGGAAGCAAAAAGATCATATAAGCCTAACCCTGAATATCAGAGATACAGATTTAAGAAAAATAGAGATAAGTCATGTTACTATGCAGATGAAGGTGTTACAGATGATTCAGATGAAGATCCAGTAGATAATGGATGGGATTTTTTTGCAATAAAATAAGATCGACTGACACCTATTGTCAAATGGGTAGAGTAGGCACTGGCAACAAAAATTGAAGAAAAAGATGAATGGATTATAGATTCTGGATGCTCACATCATGTGACTGGTAATAAAAGCAAATTCTTATATTTTTCAGGAAATTCATGGAGGTCTAGTAAGGTTTGGAGATGATAAATCTTGTTTAATCAAAGGAAGTGGCACTATATCTTTGGATGGTAAGTGACAATGTTTATTATGTAGAAGGTTTAAAGCATAATATTTTGAGTGTTGGTCAGTTAGTTGAAAAAGGATTTCAATTACAATTCAAGAATGGGAAATGCAAAATTATAAACAGAACTAGATTGGAGATTGCAACTGGTAATTAGACTAAAGGTAATATCTTTCACTCTAATACCAGTGATAAAATAGATTTGATTGCACACATTGATGAAAGTTGGTTATGGCATAAGATACTTTGTCATGTGAATTTTGATTGCATTGTAAAGATCAGTTCAACTAAGGCAGTAATGGATTTACCTAAGATTGTGAAACTTCATAATCCGGTATGTAAGGAATTTCAAATGGGAAAGCAAGTTAGAACAACATTTAAGAGCATTACTGAGAAATCCAATAATATTCTTGATTGAATTCATACTGATTTGTGTGGTCTAGCAAGAACAAGAAGTCTACAAGGAGATAGATACTTTATGCTAATAATTGAAGATTATTCTAGAATGTGTTGGGTTACTTTTCTCAAGGAGAAATCAAAAGCTTTTTAAAGATTCAAGATATACAAGGCAATGGTAGAGAATGAAACCGGCAAGAAAATCAAATTTTTAAGATCAGATCAAGGAGGAGAATTTACATCTAGAGAATTTAATGCATTTTGTAAAGTGAATAGAATCAAAAGACAACTATAAGCACCCCAGACACCCTAGTAGAATGGAGTTGTGGAAAGGAAGAACAAAACTATTCTGGATGCAAAAAGAACCATGTTAATGGAAGCAAATCTACCTCATGTGTACTAGAGAGAAGCAGTGAATACAACAATTTATACTTTCAAAGAGTTCACATCAAAAGTGAAACCGGTAAGACCCCTTATGAACTATGGTTTGGTTATATTCCCACTCTTAAGTATTTTAGAATATTTGAAAGCAAATGTTATATTAGAAAAGATGAATATATTGGCAAGTTTGATCCTAGGGTGATGAAGGAATATTTCTTGGTTATTCATCTAAAAGCAAGGCATATAGATGTTATAATAAAAGGTTACAAAAAATCATTGAGAGTACTAATGTGAAGATAGACGAACACTTTAGAGGAGATTCAAGATTTGTAGAACCGACAGTTGAAATGATTATAAATGAACTGACACATATTGCATCGGTATAGAATGAAGACCCAGTCACACCGACATCATCAGAAAACACAACTGTGACTGAAGAACAACATCATGTGAATCTAAATCAGAACAAACCTAGGTATGTAAGATTGAATCATTCAAAGATTCAGATAATTGGAAACAAGAATCAAGGTGTTATGACTAGAGGAAGACTAGCAAATGAAGAGGTATGATTAATTTCTCAAATTGAACCAACATCTATTATTGAAGCATGTGAGGATGAACATTAGATAAAAGCAATGGAAGATGAATTAGAACAAATTGCAAAGAGCAACACTTGGACATTAGTTCCCTGACCTAAAGATAGAAATGTAATTGGAACTAAATGGGTATATAGAAATAAACTTATTGAAGATGGAGAAGTAATCAGGAAAAAAACTATTGGCATTATGTGAACCAGCATGAGGACATAATGACATTGTATGTTGTCATTGATGTCAATATGTTGAAGAGGTGAGAAACAACATATGCGAGTGTTGGCATTATGTGAACCAGTATGAGGACATAATGACATTGTATGTTGTCATTGATGTCAATATGTTGAAGAGGTGAGAACCGGCATATGAGAGAACTGGTATAACACTGTGAACTGACATTTGTGCAAAAGTGAAGCCATGTGATGGTTCAAGGTGAACCAACATATGGTTATGGGAACCAACACATGGAAGTGTTGTATGACTACCGGTTGGTAGTCTCAACTTCAAGGTTTTTGATTGAAGTGCTTCAAGCCTGTGTGGCTCAACTGGTGACATTGTGTGATGAGTTAGCATTGTAACAAAGAACAAATCATGTTGCCATGTCAACCTTGTGGGCATGAAGGATCTTGCATGAAGGAGATTGTTCCTATCTACCTCAAGAATGTGCAAAGTTTGTAAAATGGTGATAATGTGTGATGGGTTATCATCCACCATGAAATCGGTGAAAATAGATGATGGAGAATGTCTTGAGATTGGATCAAGACTGTTGCAATTAATGTAGTGTTCTCAACGGTCAAGATTGAACCGTTTGAATTTCAAGGTTTAGGGTTTATGCTACCAACCTATCTATTTTCCTATAAGGTTGATGTTGTGTCTCTTTTTGGGATTGTTGGCAAAAGTTGTGTGTGTGTATCCAAGAGAAGGGATACGTGATTCTTGCTAGACCAAAAAAAGAGAAGTGATACTTGTAGAGTGTAAGTGCAGAAGGTGAAGAGGAGCTTAAGTGGATCTACATTGGCATTGAGTGCTGTTACCAAATCATTGTAATACCTGTTGATCTCTAACCACCTCAACAGTTGGCAAATCCCTTAACAGGGTAGCCTTAACTGGCTTGCTGTAAATCCTTTAACAAGGTAATTCAAATCTATTGAGTTCAAAATCCTTTAGCTATTGAGTTCTTGAAATCCTCTAACAAGGTAACCTTTAATAGGGTTTAACCCTTAATCGGGTATTGTAGCCATCCCTCAACCGGGTGATCTCTAATAGGATCAGTTCTTAGCAGAACCTATTGTAATGTCTCTAACTGGACAAGGTTCCTAACAGAGTGGACTTCTAAAGAGTTCAAAAATAGCTTGTGGGTATTCATCCCCACCGTGATTTTTCCCAGTTGGGTTTCCACGTGAAAAATATGTGTGTCATGTGTGATGCTTTGCTATTGTCTGTCAAGCATATGATGGTTCTGTGTTTTATGCTTGTTAATAAAATATGTTGAACTAGCTGTTATTATAATCTGATGATAGATTACCTATTTATGCATAAGGGTGAAATGGTAGTGTAATCTTGAGTTGAGTGAAAAGCTAAGTGAGTAATGGGTTAATGCTTGTCTCAGTCATTCTTAGCTTTACCAGTTGAACCCTATTTCAAACCATTGTCACTGTTTGCTAGTCATTTGAAGTGTCTGCTGTCAGACCGGTTTAGGACTATATTTTTGTCTCTACTGATTCAACCCCCCTCTCAGTACCGGGTTAGTACTATCTGTTCATCATTGAGTTATCAATTGGTATCTGAGCATCCTCTAGGTCCTCTATGCTATAAGCTTAACTGCTTGAGGTAAAGATCCTAGTCTAATGATGAAGAGGGAAGGTCAAAAATTTAACAGAGAAAATTTCAGTATATGGAAAGACAGAATGAAGATATACATCAAAAGCATGGGTGCTCAACACTGGAGCTATGTTGAGACTGCCTATGTTGCTCCTACTAGTACCCTTACTGATGACCAAAAGAGAGAGATGCAAGAGAATGGGCAAGTCATGGAAGCTCTAATTAGTAGTTTATCTGACATTGAGTTTATTGATGTTTAGGATAAAGTAAATCTCAAAGAAGTATGGGATACTCTTGAAAATATATATGGTGGTGATGAGCATGTAAAACAGGCTAAGGAAGAAAGCCTTAGAGGGAAGTTTGAAGATATGCAGATGGTTGAAGGTGAGACCATTCAACAGTATGGAATAAGAATCAAAACCATTGTTGGAGATATCAAGAGTGCAGGTGGTAAAATAGAAGATGCCACTATGGTAAGCAAAGTCCTAAGATCCCTATTGCTGGTCTATGCAATAAGGGTTGCTTCTAGTCAAGAGCTAAGATCAATAGACAAGACTAAGGTATCCCTAGACTCCATCATTGCAAAGTTGACAGCCTATGAGTTAAATAGTTTCGATGGCAGTGTTCAAAAGACTGAATCAACTTTTAAAGCTTCTGTAGTACCATCCAGAAAAGGAAAAGAAGCTAGCACTAGTGGTGAACCAAGACAGGGTAGAGAAATGGATGATGAAGAGATTCTGATGGAATTTGAAGCTCTCCTTTCTAGGAAAACTTCCTAAAGGAACTGGAAAATATAGAGGTAAGCTACCTTTGAAATGCTTCTCTTGTAATCGGATAAGACACATTGCTGTAAAGTGTCCTAATGGCGAAAACAAGGACAAACTGGAAAGGTTCAAGAAATTCAAAGGAGGAAACCAGAGAAACTATTTTGTGGAAGTTGATGAAGGTGTCACAGATGAAGAATCAGAGGATGAAGAAAATAAAGATATTGTGTTTGTTGCTGTCAAGGAAGATGTGTCAGACAAGAAGGCTCTTCTCTCCCAGTTTGATAATTCCAATGAGTGGATCCTTGACAGTGGCTGTTCTGACCATATGATTGGTGACTGAAGTAAGTTTCTATCATTGGAGGAGTATGATGGTGGTGTGGTTCACTTTGGCAATGATGCACCATGCATGGTCAAAGGCAGAGGGTCCATCTCTCTGAATGGAAAGAGTAGTGCTCACAATGTGTGTTGGGTTGATGGTCTTAGACACAACCTTCTGAGTGTTGCCCAGCTGAATGATAGTGGCCTCACTCTGGAATTCAAGAATGGAGTTTGTAGAATCAAAGGAAAGAATGGTGAATTGGTGGCCACCGGCATGTAGACCAAAGGTAACCTATTTCATCTAAATGCAAATATAAGTACATGTCTTATGGCTAAATTTGATGATAGCCGGATATGGCATAGGAGACTCTGCCATGTAAACTTTGATAACATTGTGAAGGCTAGTAAGATCAAGGTAGTTAGAGGGTTGCTAGTGCTAAGCAAACCAGACAATACCTCGTGCAGAGAGTGTCAATTAGGGAAAATGTCTTCCTCAACCTTTAAAGGCAAATCTTTCACTGCTGACAACTTGCTTGATCTTGTGCATACTGATTTGTGTGGTCCTATGAAAACTAGAAGTGTGCAGGGTGATAGGTACTTCATGATTCTCACTGATGACGGCTCAAGAATGATGTGGGTCAAATTCTTGAAAGACAAGTCTGAAGCCTTTATAAAGTTCAAAGCTTTCAGAGCATTAGTGGAGAAGGAAAGCGGTAAAAGGATCAAGTGCCTAAGAACTGATCAAGGAGGAGAATTCACTTCCAGTGAATTCAACAAGTACTATGAAGAACATGGCATCAAGAGGCAATTGTCTGCCCCCTGGACTCCATAATAGAATGGCCTAGCAAAGAGGCATAACCGGATTGTGGTTGAAGCTGCTAGAACCATGTTGATTCAAGGAAAGGTAGCTCACACCTTTTGGAGAGAAGCGGTGAGCACTGTAGTCTACACAATGAACCGGTAACTCATCAAGGAAGGTAAGGATAAAACTCCTTATGAGTATTGGACTAGTAAGACACCTACGGTTAGCTACTTTAGAGTGTTTGGTAGCAAATGTTACATCAAGAGGAGTGAACACCAGAGAAAATTTGATGTGAAATGTGATGAGGGAATATTCCTAGGATATTCCACCAAGAGCAAAGCTCTCAAGTATTTCAACAACAGGACTCAAAGAATTATGGAAAGCATCAATGTAAGAGTTGATGAAACCTCTAAGAAAATTGAGGAAATCGAAAGTGAGCAAGCAGTAAACGAACCGGTTGCAACCTTCTGGGAATTGGTTGACAGCCAAACAAGTACTAGTAACAATGTTCCTACACTGGCAAATGTAGATGCTAATACTGATGGAGATGAAGATGAAGAAGAAAAGCAAGAGGAATCTATCAAGACCATTCCTCGATATGTCAAGCTGAATCATGATCCTAAGAAGATCATAGGAGATAAGGATGCAGGAATCCTTACAAGAAGAAAGGTCAGAGAAAACTCATGTATGATCTTTGAATTTGAGCCTAAAACATTCAAAGAGGCACATAAAGATGAAGATTGGATCAAGGCAATAGAAGAGGAACTTGACCAGATAGAGAAAAATGGTACATGGTCTTTGGTACCCAGACCAGAGCATAAAAATGTCATTGGTACCAAATGGGTCTTCAGAAATAAGTTGAATGAGGATGGCACAGTGATTAGAAACAAAGCCAATTTGGTATGCAAAGGATATGTTCAAGAAGAAGGAGAAGACTATGGAGAAACCTTTGCTCCTGTAGCCAGATTGGAAGGGGTCTATATGCTTCTTGCATATGCAGCTTTTAAAGGTTTCAAAGTATATCAAATGGATGTAAAATATGCATTCCTAAATGGTTTACTTGAAGAGGAGGTGTACATTGAGCAACCAGATGGGTTTACCCTATCTGAAGGCAGTGACATGGTATGTAGGCTACATAAAGCCTTATATGGACTAAAGCAGGCACCTAGGGCATGGTATGAATGTCTGCATTCTCATCTTGTGAAGATTGGATTTGAGAGAACAAGTGAAGATGGTAATATCTACTTGAAGTCTAAAGGAGACTAGATCCTAATCTGTGAGGTATTTGTTGATGACATTATCTTTGGTGGAGATGACAAGATGAGTCATGAGTTTGTAGATGAGATGAAGAAAGAGTTTGAGATGTCACTCATAGGGGAGATTACGTTCTTCATTGGACTATAGATCTAGCAGATGAGAGATGGAATCTTTATCACTCAGTCCAAGTATGTCAAAGAGGTGTTAAAGACCTTTGGCATGGAAGTTAGAAAATAGGTTGGTACACTGATGGTGACTGGTTGTAAACTATCCAAAGAGGATGACTCAACATTGGTTGATGAGAAGGAATACCGATCAATGATTGGTAAATTGCATTGTGTAGTGCATAGCAGACCAGATATTGCACATGCAGTTGGCATTACTACAAGGTTCCAGAAAAGTCCAACAGAATCCCACTTGGTTGTAGTCAAGCGGATTCTTAGGTATCTGAAGGGAACCATTGACTATGGATTGTGGTATCCATATAGCAAGGATTTCAACTTGAAAGTGTTCATAGATGCTGATTGGGCTGGTAATATAGATGACCAAAAAAGCACAACCGGTGGTGCATTCTTTCTCGATGGTAGATTGGTCTCATGGATGAGTAAGAAGCAGAGTTGTATCTCTCAGTCTACAATGGAAGCAAAGTATGTTGCAACTTTCATGAACTACACTCAGACAATTTGGATGAAGCATGTATTGAATGGCTTCAAAGTTCCTATATCTGAATCGGTAAGTATATTTTGTGTTAATACTAGTGCAATTAATATCTCCAAGAATCCGGTTTTACATTCTAGAACCAAGCACTTTGAGCTTAAGTATCATTTCTTGATGGAAAAGGTTTAGAATAAAGAGATTGCACTGGAGCATGTTTCCAGTAGGGAGCAGTTAGTAGACATATTCACCAAGCCTCTCCCAAAGACTACATTTATGTACTTAAGAGGTGAATTAGGGGTACTACCCCTTTAGGAGGTGAACTAAAGGTATATGCTCCACATCAGTCAGGTATAACATAGTCAAATTTTTCTTTAGGATTGATGTGTTGAAGGATGCTACTCCTCAGGGGGAGCAACATAATGGAACAGGGTAGCTTGTGCCTCCACTTTGGCATTGTTGTCAAAGGGGGAGAAGATGTGAAGCGGAGAAGATATCTGCAGAAATTGGGGGAGAAGATGTGAAGCAGAGAGATATCTTTGTATATTTCCATCAATGCCAAAGGGGGAGATTCTTGGCATTATGTGAACCAGTATGAGGACATAATGACATTGTATGTTGTCATTGATGTCAATATGTTGAAGAGGTGAGAACCAACATATGAGAGTGTTGGCATTATGTGAACCAGTATGAGGATATAATGACATTGTATGTTGTCATTGATGTCAATATGTTGAAGACGTGAGAACCGGCATATGAGAGAACCAATATAACACTGTGAATCGACATTTGTGCCAAAGTGAAGCAGTGTGCTTGTTCAAGGTGAACCAACATATGGTTATGGGAACCAACACATGGAAGCGTTGTATGACTATCGATTGGTAGTCTCAACTTCAGGGTTTCCGGTTGAAGTGCTTCAAGCCTGTGTGGCTCAACTGGTGATATTGTGTGATGAGTTAGCATTGTAACAAAGAATAGATCATGTTGCCACGTCAACCTTGTGTGCGTGAAGGATCTTGCATGAAGGAGATTGTTCCTATCTACCTCAAGAATGTGTGAAGTTTGTAAAATGGTGATAATGTGTAATGGGTTATCAGTCGCCATGAAATTGGTGAAAATGGATGATGGAGAATGTCTTGAGATTGGATCAAGACTATTGCAATTAATGTAGTGTTCTCAACGGTCAGGATTGAATTGTTTGAATTTTAGGGTTTATAGTTTATGCTACCGACCTATCTATTTTCCTATAAGGTCGATGTTGTGTCTCTTTCTGAGGTTGTTGGCAAAAGTTGTGTGTGTGTATCCAAGAGAAGGGATACGTGATTCTTGTGAGACCAAAATGAGAGAAGTGATACCTGCAGAGTGTAAGTGCAGAAGGTGAAAAGGAGCTTAAGCGAATCTGCATTGGCATTGAGTGTTGTTACTAGATCATTGTAATACCTATTGATCTCTAACCACCTCAACAGTTGGAAAATCCCTTAACAGGGTAGCCTTAACTGACTTGTTGTAAATCCTTTAACAGGGTAATTCAAAGCTATTGAGTTCGAAATCCTTTAGCTATTGAGTTCTTGAAATCCTCTAACAAGGTAACCTTTAACAGGGTTTAACCCTTAACTGGGTATTGTAGCCATCCCTTAACTGGGTGATCTCTAATAGGATCGGTTCCTAGTAGAACCTATTGTAATGTCTCTAACTGGATAAGGCTCCTAACAGAGTGGACTTCTAAAGAGTTCAAAAACAACTTGTGGGTATTCATCCCCACCGTGGTTTTTCCCAGTTGGGTTTCCACGTGAAAAATATGTGTGTCATGTGTGATGCTTTGCTATTGTCTATCAAGCATATGATGGTTCTATGTTTTATGCCTATCAATAAAACATGTTGAACTAGCTGTTATTATAATCTGATGATAGATTACCTGTTTATGCATAAGGGTGAAATGGTAGTGTAATCTTGAGTTGAGTGAAAAGCTAAGTGAGTAACCGGTTAATGCTTGTCTCAGTCATTCTTAGCTTTATCAGTTGCACCCTATTTCAAACCAATGTCACTATTTGCCAGTCATTTGAAGTGTCTGCTATCAAACCAGTTTAGGACTGTATTTTTGTCTCTACTGATTCACCCCCCCTCTCAGTACCAGGTTAGTACTATCTGTTCATCATTGAGTTATAAAAAACAAGATTAGTTTGTAAAGGATATTCATAGAAAGAAGGAATAGATTATAATGAAACCTTTGCACCGATAGCCAGAATTGAGGCAGTTAGACTATTTCTTACATTTATAGCCTATAAGAACTATACAGTTTATCAAATGGATGTAAAATGTGCATTTTTGAATGGAGATCTTGAGGAGGAAGTTTACATTGAACAACCAAATGGATTTTCTTTGACAGATAATAAGGATATGGTTTGTAGGTTAAGGAAAGCTTTATATGGATTAAAGCAAGCTCCTAGAGCTTGGTATGCTAGATTGGATAAATATATTTTGAAGCTTGGTTACACAAAAGGTAATGCTGACATAAATTTGTATTACAAAGTTACCAACGATGATATTTTGGTTATTGAATTATTTGTGGATGATATCATTTTTGGAGGTGGAGATGGATTATGTAAGGACTTTGCTAACAAGATGCAAAAAGAATTTGAAATGTCTATGATTGGAGAGATACAAATTTTTCTAGGTTTGCAGATTTCACAAACAGATAAAGGTATATTCATATGTCAAACAAATTACTTGAAGGAACTTTTGAAGAAATTTGGTATGGAAAATTCCAAACTGGTAAGTACTTCTATGACTACAACTAATAAATTGACATTGAAGGATGATTCAACTCCTATTAATTTGACAAGATACAAATTTATGATTGGAGGTTTACTATATTTGACACAAACAAGACCTAATATAATGAATACAATGTGTATTGTTTTAAGATTTCAAAGCAATCCTAAACTAAATCATGAATCAACAGTTAAAAGGATTTTTCGGTACCTACAAGGAACATCATATCTTGGTTTATGGTATCCTAAAGATGAAAATTTTGATTTATGTTCATACACTGATGCAAATTGGGCAAGAGATGTAAATGATAGAAATAGTACCACTAACAGTGCATTCTTTCTTGGCAGAAGATTGATTTCATGGATAAGAAAGAAGCATACTTGTACATCATTATCAACAACAAAATCAGAATATGTTGCAGCAACAACTAATTGTACTCAGGTATTATGGATAAATAAAATGTTGAAGGATATAAAGGTAAAATGCAAAGAACCAATAATCATTTATTGTGATAATTCAACAACAATTGATATATCAAATAATCTGGTATTTCACTCTAAGACAAAGCATGTTTCTATTAAGTATAATTTTCTAAAAGAGAATGCTGAAGCAAATGAAGTGAAATTGGTTTATGTGAATAATAAAGAGAAAATCGTAGATATCTTTACAAAGCCTTTTCCTAAGGAAACATTTGAATATCTTAGAGAGCAGCTTGCGGTAATTTCCCCACCGAAAGAGACTTAGATGTTGAAGATTGACATCAAACCAATAGGGACTAATAGAAAAATCTTTTTCTGGATTTGATGAAGGAGAGGTACTTCTCAGGGGGAGTAGTTGGTTGAATGTTAAGTTTTGAATTCTTAACTGCTTTGGCATTTGATGTCAAAGGGGGAGAGATATCTATGGAAAAACTTTGTATTTGGGGAGAGATGCTCATTCTACTTGGAGAGATATACTCTTTTGGATATATGTATTTTTGGTTTTGGATTTGGTTTCTGTTATAAAACGTTTTATCGATCTACCTTTGGGAGATTGTTGGTCTATTGGTTTTTGGCATTCTATTTTTGGCACTTAGATCTTTTTCCATCTAGTGTTGCCATCAATGACAAAGGGTGAGATTGTTGGTATTATGGATGACTTCGTTATGTGTTGTATTGGTTTTGTCATTGATGTCAACACTTGTCTTCTTGGAGGTTTACATTATGTTCACTGGTATGGTTAGTGGCTTATCCACAATCACTGGTATGTGCTCACCAATAGGTTATATTGTTCACCGACAACGAAGATGACTTGTTATCATCTGGAGATCATTTGGTTATATTGAAGACATGGACTGGAAGTTTGGATTTGGTGTTTTTCTTATTGGTCTAATCGGGTTGACAGATTTACCTTTACCGACAAATAGGTCTAGGTTATGGACAGATACTCCAGATCAAAATGGCACGTTATGCAGATTATTTATTGATTGGATATTATGGTAAATGTATTGAGCCAACATGTTATTCCGCATCAAGACTTATTTGTAATTAATTTAATTGTAATATCTTTAGTGAGCCGACCTATACATCTGGTCTTAGGTTTTGTATAAATGATTGTAAGATCTTATTGAAGATCGAGAAATAGATATGGTATGAGTGTGTTTGAATATTGAAGAGCGAAAATAAACAGATCCTTGTGCGAATCACACAAACATTATTTGAAGGTTGAAGGAAGGTTATGAAGGTGTTTTGACACTCATGTTCAAAGCTTAACCGATATTGAATCTAGCATTGGAGATGCTATTTTGAGTAGTACATTATCATTGGATTTAACCATCCAATTGTGTAGTCAATGTGACTCCTATTTTATGATTGAGCAATGAGCTCTTGGCAGTTGGCCTTTCTGTATGTGCAGACCCCATTTGTATACACTTACTATCTACAGTAGTATCATCTGATTGTGGGTAGGGTTTCCCATCATGGTTTTTCCCTTACTGGGTTTCCACGTCAAAATCTCTATGTTATGTGTTGTGGATGTTGTTTCTGTTTATGTTTTATGCATTAAGTTAAACCGGTACTTCTATAACTCTTAATCTGTTTTACTGACACTTAATTCTAGTTTACCAATATTAAGTTTAAGTTGGAAAAATTTACATTTGGATTACAATTTATTGACAACTGGTTCACAACTGATTCACCCCCCCTCTCAGTTGTCCTTCCCAGGACCTAACAAATTGAAGTGTTTGCTAAACTATAAAGACACACGATTTCAAAATCTAAATTAAATTATATATTTATGGACTATCTAAATTAAATTATAAATTATAAATAATAAATGGGAAAGAGAGGGGTCCTAAAGATCTAAATTTTAAATTAAAACCATGATCTATTATAAATGGACTTAAGGGGGGGAGGAGAAAATGTCAATTACACAACAAACAAGTTAATGGAATTTGAAATTTGCAAATACACATATTATTTCAAATTAAAGTATAATTAATTTTAATTAAAATGAGATTATTTTTAATCCTACTATTTCCAATTAATTTAATAAAAATAACATAATTTAGAATTAATTAAGATAGAATTATTATATAAATTAAATTAATTAAATTAATTTAATTTAATTAATATTATTTAAAATAATTTTCATTAAAAATATTAGATAAAAAATATTTAACTAATACTAACAAATAAACACAATTTTTGGTACGTAATACATATAAAATTAAGTAGAAATAAAAATAAAAATATATACTCACATCATGATATCTTTGCCTTCTTTATTCTTGATATCTTTGTTCCGTTTCGGGAGAATAATTCCTTGAAGTCTTATTTTGCCTTCTCTTCTTGTTCCCCATTCTTTTAAAATAACCTTCAAATATCTTCAAATTATTGCCCTCAAAATAATTTTCAAATGTCTTCTTTCATCCAAAAATGTGAATTGTTTTAATCATTTGTGTGAAAAAAAAATGAAAAAAATTATGTAATATTTATACGACTCTACTAAAATGTAAAAAAATAAAAAAATAGGGTTGGTCAGGGTTCGAATGAATGCCAATAGTTACAAAAGGTCAGGTTCGTTCAAACTTGACCATTACATGAAAGTACGCATCATAATTTTTCCCGAGGGGTTCGATCGGAGGGTGCATTCAGACCCCCCTTCGCTCGAACCAGTGTTCGTTTGAACTCGCTTGTTAGAGGTCTCTCCCCAAATTTTTTAGAGTTTTGAGAAAATTTTGCCTTCAGACCTTTGGTTCAAGGCACAAATGAAATAATATTGATAACCCAAAAATATAAGATGGTAGTGCTTGGATCAAGCTTCCAATGAGTATAATTTTATTACATTGTAAATTTATTATGTTCTTGTTTTTTTTATTTTATGGAATATTGGTTTTTCACCAAACATGAACTTTTCTGTTCAACGTATTGGGAAAAATAGGAAACTAATTCAAACAAATTCTGAAAAATATCTATTCCCCAGGTATTGATGTCTTCTTTCTTAAAAAATAAAATAAAATTGAATTTCGATATATATAGAACAAGTTATGTGTTCAAACTTAGACCTATGTTTGAATTATGACTAGTTAGACTTCAAAACTTAATAAAATATGAAAAATATTCAACATATCACTATCAAACCAATTGCAATCCCTGGATATTGATGTTACAAAACAAAATTCGAAAGAATTGTTTTTTAATTATTTATAGAAAAAAATTATGCATTTCAGGAGGCACATCACTCTTAAAAAATGTAGTTTGCTATAAAAAACTACTTTTCGAGGGAGATAGAAAAATTAAAAAAAAATCCTTCAAAAAAAATTGAAAAAACTATATATAGAATCTACAGACAAAATGCTACAAATCACTAATTTACATCATCTTCAAATTCTTAATAGTTTAAAAGTTATAGTTGTTGGAAGTTGAAGATTATTTTAAAAATGTTCATCTCAGTGTCAAAAGTGGCAAAAAAGTGGGAACCATTATTATGAGTTCACCCTTCTAATTTCATGATCTTCCTAAATTTGTTTATAAATTGAGCTTCTTTCTTCATTATTTCTAATCATGCTTCAAGTAGCTTTATGTTGTCATTTTCATCTCATAGTCTTGCTTTCTTGCAATTGCACTTGTAGGTGAAATCCACAAAATCACATTTAAAGGTGAAATAAGGACAATGGAATCACATGGAGGAGATTCTATGTTATGGTTTGCATTTAATTTTTGCTGAATCTTGTCCTCATTCTTTCATTGATTAGATTAGTAGTATTTTTCATATCTTGTTATCTTTAGTGGTTGGGTAATGTTAGGATTTTAATCCTTTGTTTGAATTCCTAGTTACATTTTCTGGTGAACCTGATGTGAACTAACTAATTTTCTGCCCTTTTGAGTCTTCTAAGTTGTTTTGTAGGTTAATTTTGTAGAAAAGGATATTTTTTGGGCAATCTCAGGTCTGCTATGCCTTTGTAGAGACTTTCTACATGTGTGCAGAGAGTTTATGCACCTATGTGCAGACTTTCTATGCTTGTGTGCAGAACTTCTGCACCTGTGCATAATAGAGTGCCATTTCATAGTTAGGCTTAGGAATTGATTGTATTATCATTATTGAGTAGTTGTAGGGTCAAATTTGTCTCTTATTTCATCAAATAATGATTTAAAATTAATGCACCTTGCTCTAATTAGGGTGGTTAAAGAACAACAACCCTTCACATATTGTTGGTTGTGAAAATAAGGCTTAAAAGGATCACAATCAATTTTTTTGGGCTATTAAAAAGAACACAAATCCTTGCAATTCATTTCAATTTCATCATACTTAGTCTAATTATGGTTGGGGATCTTGAATTAAATCATCTATCTTAATTAGGAGGCTAAACGAACAATAAATTGGCAAAATTAGCTTAATTAGGGTTTTGGGAGTACAAACTTCTGCATTTGGGGTAAGAAGCATCCAAAGTTTTCATTTCTCTTTCCTAGGGTTTGAAATCATTCTGATGATGGGTAATTCACCTAAAGATTTTAAAATTTGAGTCAAATCATTGCAATCATAGTGGGATTTAAAGCTAAGTAAGTCAAAATCTTGTTGAATTAGGGTTTTTATGCTTGTTAGGGTTTCAATTTTGCAAGATTTATCTTTTACAAAAAACAAATTCTCTATTTTGCACAAGCACAATACTTTTGCACCTATGTAAGGGCAGATTATGAGGTACAAATCCTCAATTTCATTTGTAAATGAAGTCAAATGCATTCTATTTTCTATGTTTTGGTTTTCTATGCTATTGATTATTTGTGCAACAACTTGGTGAACATTGACGAAAGACCTGAATCCTAAACTACTAATGCATTTGGTATTGGACGTGGTCAAAGCAATATACTTGAAATACTTGTTTGCATTTTGTAGATTAGAGAACACTTCAATTTCTTAAGGTTAATGAACAAGTGTTTTCATTTTGTAGCTTAGAGAGCACTTCAATTTCTTAAGGTTAATGAACAAGTGTTTGCATTTTCTTATATGTTTTGCATGCTTTATTGTTAGAGGGCCTACCTCTCAAGTAGCATATAAGGCCGAGTGAGAGGGAACAAATCAAGTGGTAACAAGCTAAACACAATCCCTTCCAAACCACTATAATCAAATGTGTTTGTGATAAAATTAGCAAGTAACGTGTGTTACATGTTGTCATAATGGTGTTATGTCTCCCTCAGTGTTTGCGTGCCACATGAAAACTTGTAGAGCATAAACTTTGTAGGCTAGGAGGCCTCCTTTAATGAAGTGGAAAATGTTGCTAATTATGACCACCCGAATAGATGCCTTGACTAAAACCTTTTGTGCTTAGAGAACAAAAACCTTGTACTTGTTGACTTGGGCGTTGTGATACGCGCATGTTGAAGAAACCACTCATGTACCCTTCAATTTGAGATAGTAAATTTCTTGGGAAGTGATGACCCAGAAATTTGAAGCTTTGAATGCCTGTAGAAGTGAGTGTTGTGGAGGGGAGAAAGTGCTACCAAGCTTCTAACTATCTAGTTGAATGAGGTATTCTTGGTAAGGGGATTCAACAAGTATTTTTTGTTTTTGGCAAAAGTGGCAAGCCACTGATATAGATATATTAATAAGATAACTAATTCAAGAGCTCAATAGGGAAAGAATTAGGAAGAAAACCCTATGTCCTTGCTCAGATACAATAAAAAGAGAAGTCAAGGCTATAAGAAGGGACCCCCCAAAGATCCAAAGGGAAAAATAGGACCTCCCCATAGTAAAAACCTCATAGTGGCCAAAGTTGAGAGTAGCGGGACAAGACAAATCTAGAAGAAACCTTAAAGAACTACCCCCACAACAGGATATCATGAAAACTTGGGGAGTAGGATTCTGGTTACCAGAACACAGTAAAGCTACCACAATCGGTTGCCGGTTGTATTATACTAGAACTTTAATACCGACATTCCTTTTGTATTAACTAGTTCAAAGAGCCTCCATTACCGGTACTACCTAGATGGTTAACAAAATGTCTTTACTACCGGTTCTATTGTACAGGTGAAAATAAAAGAAGAGACCAAGCAAAGCTACCACAACCAGTTGCCGGATGTATCATACAAGAACTTTAATACCAGAATGCTTGTCGTATTAACTAGTTCAAAAAGAGCCTCCATTACTGGTTCAACCCAGCTGGTTAACAAAATGTCTCTACTACCGGTTCTGTTGAACTGGTGGAAATAAATGAAGAGACCAACACCTGATACCTGAGATAGTTAATATTGCACGTAGTCTTATAATTTCACAACCTGGCCATCCTCAACAGTTTTGAAAATGGAGAGCCATTCAACGTCCATAGTTATGCTCATCAAAATAAGTATTGTCCTTGCTAGCCTTAGGATTTTGTTGTTGAATGTGCATGAGTGTATTTTGTCAAAGTCAAATAAACATCTTTCCTTTCGTGCTTGTTAAAACTGATTCATAAGAAAAGGACATAATCAACCTTACAAACATTGGCAAAACTAATTTTTCAAAATCAGTCATAATCAACTTTGATCATCAAACCCAAGCGATTGTCCAAACAAGATTCAAACAAAATTAACCTTGGTCCAAAGAGTTTCAAAGTATTCATCCAACAATTTGCAAAGATTTTACAAAGATGGCCTTTCAAAACATTGGACAACCTTGTTTCAAAATTCATGTCACTTAGGGTTAGGTTTTGCATGGTTCAAAATTAGGTTTTAGGACACATAGTCATTATCCTTCATTTTAGTCCATTTGATTGCAAGCATCCTCATTTTTCCACTTAGGTTTAAGGTTATTTTCCAAGTTCATTATCATCTATTTTGCATTATCATCACTTAGATCATTTTGCATATCCCTTTCTTGCATTAGATCTTATAATTGCATAGTCCAAAACCCTAGGTCTTGTCTTAGGTTGACATTGTCATATATTTGCATTTATATCCTTAGTTCACCATCATTAGGTCATATCATATCATCAAACCTTAGGTAAAATCATATAACCCTAGGTGATATTATAGCATCATAATCAACTTTGGTCCATATCATAACATAAGGTTGCATTTATATCCTTAGGTCATTTCATATATTTGGTTAATTTCATGTCCTTAGGTCATTTCATCTCTAGGTCATAGCACATATTGAGGCTATTTTCACATCATATCTTGGGTTCATACCTGAGGTCATTGTCATTATCACTATCCTCTTGCATAATAATCTCAATATTAGGTTTTCTAAACTTGCAAAATCAAAACTTTAGACTAAACCCTAAGTTGTTAGGGAGTCATGAACTTGTCAAACATTTGTCCTTTTATCATTATCATTTTGTCAAACCTAGCTTAGTATCCAAGCGTATAAGTGAGACATTATCAATTTGTCCTATTGTCATTTTATCCTTTGTCCTCTTAAGGTCTTGACTTCATTTCAATTTCCTAAGGGTAAGATCTTTAGGTTTGAATTCCAAGAGTTTGTCCAAACCTTGAAAAGTCCACAAAAAATAGATTGCATTCTTGTCTTAGATTACATGATCATCTTCTAAGATTCATTTAGTTTCACACCATTTTCATCCCAAAAATCCAAAAAGACTAAAAAAATAAGTTGCATTGTCATCCTTTTAGGTTTCATTAGTTGCATACATCATCCTTAAAAATCAAAATCCCAAGAATACTACATTGCATAGTAACATGTCTATTGAAACAAGGTTCTAACCTATTATGCAACAAATTTTGACATATCAATCGATGATTGTCCAATGAATAACATAATAAAATCAAGTTTTAGTCCAGGGCTATCACAATTCTATCCAACCCAGCAACAAGGTAACATCGATCAAACATTCTATGACGAAACAAGCATCCAAATACGAAAACTAGAAGATAAATTAGCTCAAGAAACAGAGCATAGAACAAAGAGGAAAAAACATGGAAAATTATATATCCCAAATGATGAAAACATTTCAAAAATTTTAGGGTCAAAATCCAAAACTTGAGCCAATTGATATAAAGGCTCCCATCGAAAGATCAGACATTCCATCTCTCATTGCATAAATTGAGATGATAAAATAATTTCAATCAACAAGCACACATTTTAAACAAATACCAATAAATACCTCAAGAAAAATCTTCAATCAACAACCAATGATCCAACAAAAACCAATGGTCCAACATATCCAACATACATAACCAATGGTCCAACAAATCAAACCAACACAACCAATCTTGCAATTTTAAGAATATTCTCAATCAAACACACAATGTCAACAATTGGTTCAACCAAATATGGAGTACCAACAACAAAGTCAGCCAACAAATCAATATAAACAACTACAACCAAACATTCAAAAATCAAAGTTGCAACTTACATCAGGCCAAATTTTGAACATGTCAAACCAACTCTACCAAAATTCAATTCAAAATTAAAATGTAACATCAAACCAAAACCAAATCACCTTCAAACAAGTTCAAAATCAAAACTCAACTATGTCAAAACCTTGCAAGGATTCAACTTCATCTCTAAAGAAATGTAGTTCTATTAAACAACTCTTAAAGAGAGTCCTAAGTCATTTTTCTGAGAAAGATCAAAATCATGCACCTATGTCTAGCAAGGTCTCATCCCCCCATAAGAAAATTGACTCTCTAGTGGCATCTATTCCTACACCTTTTGAAAATTTGCAAGAACCTTCCATTTCATCCTCATCAAATGATATACCTAAGGATGAAATTCCCCAAGGGCTATCCACAATTGATTGCCAAGCTTATCCAATTCATAATGCAAGTCCCTACCATGCTTCAGAAATGCTAGACCCAATGCCACCATGTGCTTCATTTCCCATCAAACCTAATTTAGAGGACCCTACTCAAATTCCATATCCCTCATGTCAAAGCATTGATTCCTTTCCAAAATCCACCTTGCATATTCAAAGTTCAACCGCATGTCATGAGGATAATTTAGGGCACAAAGAAATGAGTACTAAAATGGATCAAGATCAAGATATCCCAATCCATCCTATCCCAAATGAACCTCTTCCATTGCATGACCAAAATGTCCTTTTAAATCCCATTGACATTCTATTCCTAAGAAAGACCAATATATCCCTTCCATCCTTTCTGATGATCCTATTGAAAGTCAAGAGCAAAGCACCTTTAAAGAAGAATCCAATGATCTTCCTCCTTGTCAAGATCAAAGTATCCTTCGAGATTCATGTCCACCACAAGAACCCATCATTATTTTAAATCCTCCATAAGACCCCTTTGTTTCTCCATCTTCATTTCCTAGTCCTCCACATACAATCCAAGATCTCTTTTTTTTATGATCCCATTATTCCTCCCACTCCATCCCATGAAGAGCTTGTCATCGATCCTGATCCCCTTCATGATCCTGATCCCGCTCACAATTCTTACATGTTGGTGCAAGATGTTTATGAACTCTCTACATGCATAATGGGTTCCTCTACTTTGGTCTAGTCTGACCCACTTCATGCTCTCATCATTCCTATCATATCATGTCCACCTCATAATGCAATGATGTCTTCTTCTCATAGCAAAGAGTATCCTATAGGTAAAAATATTTATAAAGGTAAAGGGGTAGACCTTCATGAGCAATAATCCCTCCATATCAAATAAAATCTTAATGGTCATAGATACATATCCCACTCTCAATACATTGGTTCCCCTCCACCTAAACCCAAATATATGCCTTCCCCTTCATCCATTCCATACATTTTAGGTCCTTATATCCCTTCATCCCTGATTTAAGATCAGTAAAGGCAAACATCCTTGAGAACCTTTCATCCATCCATGCATTCTTTTCCTTCTCCAATCAATTTGGATGCCAAGTATAAAATTCATAAGTCAAGCAATCCACATGTATTCAAGGATCAACATGTCCAATCTAATCAACATATCAAAATAAAGAAAAATATGATCCAAAAGGAAAAATCCAAAAGGCCACAAAGGCCCATTGCTCAAAAAGAAAATTCAAAATCTATATGGGTTCCTAAATTCCTTGTGCAAGCAATGTGATCTAAGGAACTACAAAAGCATGAAAAATAAAAAATAATTTGGATTCCTAAGCAGTTCATAGAAGCACAAAAAGAAAAATCGAGATTAGCATCCAAAATTGCTATTCCTCCATCTAAACCTTTCAAATATGTTCCTCCATCACCTCCTTCATCCATTTTGGGTCCTTACATCCCAAAATCCCTAGCCTTTCCTCCTTCCAAATCGCAATATCCAAAATCCATTTTTCCTCCATCAGTTCACCACCCCTCAAGGTGTGTGCCAATTTTGATCTTTCCAACATTTACATCCACTCAAAGACCAATTCTTCCAATACCCTATCCGTTATCCAATGCATATTTTCTATCCTTTTGTCCCTTTGATCCAGTATTTTGCATAAATCCCAGCCGTAGTCCCATCTCATTTCCATATCATTATCTGACCAACATATTTGAGCATACTTTTAAAATTCATGGTCCATTGTAGCACAAATTTTAAAGGCCACTATCCAAACAACAATATTCTTGAGTCGTTCATCCATCCCTTATCATGTAAAAAAAAAAGAAAAAAAAGAGAAGAAAAATAATTCGTCCTCTAGTGAAAACCTAGCAAACATGCACCTTGCAAATAGGCATCATGCATAATTCATGAACTTCTTGCATTCTATACTTGGGGGTAGGTTTCATTTTTTCTATCTTATCATATCCTATTGCCCCTCATTGCTGCATTATCATGTCATATCTTATTACCCTCCATTATCATATAGTACCCCTATCATAATCTTCATTATCCTATCATCCTTCATGTCAATATTCTCTTGTCCACCTTTGATCTTGAAAAGGCAGAGGTTTTTCATGAATATCATCCATCCTATTCCTAGTTTTCAGTCTATCATAGCTTTTGGTCTTTATCCATTTGTTTATTACAACCTTTCATCCGTATTCCTTAGCTTATTGCAACCTTTTGTCACCATCCCTTAGCCTATCACAACCTTCAATCCATGTCCCTTATCCATTCTTGGTCTTGCTTATCCTATCCATATCATGTTACTATCCATACACTCTCTTCCATTTCTTGATCTTGATCTGACATAAGGATGTAAAATGCAAAACATGGTTTCAAAAACCTCTTGACATGTCCCTCATGCCATTCCATTGTTTTACATTGTCATATCTAGTCCCTTATCCCATCAGGTGATAGCCATTGGATATTAAATATGCTTTGTCTCCCTAATAAATGATCTTTGTATTTCCTCTATTCATCATATTCCTTGCCTTGCTAGACACTGGGGGAAAAATCATAAAAATCACTAAAAAGAAAATAAAGTCCTGAAAAAATCCCTAAAAATCAAATTAAGTCTGGAAAAAATCCCTAAAAAATCAAATAAAGTCCTAAAAAAATCCCTAAAAAGTGAATAAAGCCTGAAAAAATCCATAAAAATCGAAAAATATTTTGAAATAAAACAAAAAAATTGAAACAATGTCTTGAAATAATCCAACAATTTTTTTAAATAAAATGTCCAGAAAAAAGCACAAAAAAAATAAAAAATTGAAAACCCCTAAAAATTGGAAAATATTAAAAAATCCAAAAACAATCAATTTTGTTTCATTTCACTAATAAATTGTCCCCTTGTACATAGATAGATATTTGAGTAGACATCAAATAGATAACACATAAAAACTCTGCACTTTGATGAAATCATGCAACAACAAATAAACTATTTGACCAATCAAGCATTCAAATTGATCAATTTGTCCTTTCAATCGAATAGCATCAACATCATCGGTCTTTTTTCCATTATCATGGGACTTATATAGGGTGTGGTATACTCAAAACTAGATTGTGTCCTGTCTTAGATGGGGTATGACATTCCCTGAAACTAGACAACATGATTGTCCTTTAAACACAAAGATTATCACTTTTGACAATGAAGATCGGGATGTTTGTTTGAATTTGTGAGTCTTTTTTTTGCATTGATTTATCTTTGATTGTGTTCCTATGCTACTCGAAGATGTCACTGAGTGATTTAGAGTGGCTAAAATGGTTCATGGTCATTTTTGGTTTTGTCTTATATATATAGAGTGTTTCATAGCATTCTGGGGCAAGTAGGTCTTGGATGTTTGTGATAAGTACATTCTCTTTGTGAATGCTACACATACCTTAAACTTTGACACATTTCATGTATTAGAATGTCTTGATTGATTCTTTATCTCTGAAATGTCTGTTTTACACAAAGGGATTGAAATACTGCCATGACTTCATTTCCATGGCATGCCGCATCCATTTTGCTATATCAAATAAAGGTTTTCACCTACTATTGTGCATTTGTGAAAGAAATTTTTTCTTCACCACTAACATTTCTTCGTCTAATTTCTTCTTACTAACATTTCTTCCATCAGTCCTCGCAGTCAGTTCGGTCTAGTGTTTAGTTACGCCAAAAACAAGTTGCATCCTACATTTATTCATTAGTATATTTGCACATTATCATCATTTATTACATCATAAAAAAATCATGTGAACATCATTTTCATTCATTAACCTGCATAAAAAACAAAAAAATTGAAGCATAAATGCATGACATCATTATCCATTGCATCTCATAAAGAAGTATCCAAAACCATAAACACATATTTCATTCATTGCATCACATGACGCGTACATAAAAATTTCATACATGGAATCATATAGATAGAAAAAGTGCATATCATAACATAGTTTCATATCATATCATATATGTATCAAAAGTGTTAGAGTACAAAATCAAACTGTGTGTCCTAGTATGGCCCACAAGCTATGTACATAATAGCAAGAGATGTCTAAATCAGGATGAGCAAGTATGTCCTTTTCACCATGTTCTCCCTCTATCCTCCTCATCTCTATCTTGTCTCAAGGACGAAGCTCCTCATGTCCATGGTCTTGGCTATGGAGGCCTCCTTGGCCCAATCACTCCCATGCTACTTTGTGTCCTCCAAGAGCATAATCTACTCTTTGTCCTAGACCATGACTATCCTTTATATGATGGTTCTCTCTGCTTGGGTAGCATTGTACTGTCATATAGAACTCTCCAATGTTTTATCTCATCTCCTGAATTAACTAGCATTTGTGCCATCTCTCATGCACTAACGTCTCTGATTGAACTGATGTATCTCTGCATGACCTCCTCTAAAGTTTAATCTTGGGATATCACTATGTCTCAAGAAGTTATTAAAATAGATATCTCTACTTTATATCTATCCCTGTCAGTTTTCTATTACTCTCTATTAGCTACCCAATAATCTCTATCCATGGCCCATTGCTCTTTGTTAGCAATTCATTGTCTCCTCCCGACCAGTCCTCCACTGGTTCCTCTCTAGATAAAGCTCAACAATCTATGTCTTTAGATGTTCAATATAATCTCATTGACTACTTACAATCACGCCGTGTGTCTATAAATCCTCCATCTGTTCTATGTCCTCCCCAATGGGTATATCCTGTAATGGCGCATCCTCTACTTGATATTCCTATATAGGACTCCCCACCTCATCTTCCTCCTCATATTCATCCTCGTCATCCTCGTCATCTCCATCCTTCTCCTCTCCATCCTCGTCATCCTCCTCCTCTTCATCCTCCTTGTCCTCCTCCTCCTCCTCCTCTCCCTCATAATCCTTGTCATCCTCATCCTCATCCTCCTCGTCTAGGAAGTCCCCCTATGTCCTAGGTATTAGAATATTTGATCTTTCAGTGGTATAAAATGATGCCTCATAAACCATCTATCATAATCCTGTACCATCCCTATGTCTCCAACATCTGCACCCCAATCCCACTATCTAGGATGTAGCTATGCAAAATTTATATAAGAAATGTGAGGTTGTATCATCCTACCGCATTGTCTCATCTCTATAGATGATCGAGCATAATAAGTTGTCCCTGTAGGAAAATCTTGTTGTTCCCCAAACTATCATCTCACTCTCTCTAGTAGGTACATCTCTATCACCCTTTGATAGTTCACTGACCACCCTATCGGATACCTCTCCTATCAATAGTAAGGTAGATGCTCCTCATCCTCTAGCCATCTGAGACAATCTTTGTACAATCTCCATATGAACTCTCTTAGTCTATCCAGCTCATGACGCCAATATAATGTGTACCCATATGGTGCTCAATTTAATGCACCTCTATTGTAGTATACATATGGTATGTGTGGTATCACCTGTCTTTCTACAATTGGTCTGAACACTACTATGTACTTGAATTCCCATACCTACAATAATTTCACCCTGCAAATCAGTGTCTATACACACTGATAAGCAATTTGATGTAGTTGAAAACATAACATGGCAAGCATGCATAGTCCCCATGGATATGTGACACTCTCTGTAAACATCCACTAGAGCACTCTACCTCATCCAATAGGGAACCCATTCCCTCATTTGTTTGATGCTATAAGACATTCTATCACCACTACAATGACTACATATCATTTGTCAAACTCTGCTGCCATCACCTCCCAATGAATCTCTTGCTCTGAGACCTCTAAATCATCTATACTACACTCAAATAATCTACATAGTGCATCCATCCCTATTGTCAGATCATAAATCACTCTCTCCCTATGAATTAGAATGCGCAGGATGTGCCATACATCCTCTAGAGTGACTTTCACCTCACTGATCAGGAGATGGAAGGATGATGTCTCTAAGTGCCATAGCTTTGCTAAGGTAGTTAGAAGTCTTGTATTTTCTCTAATCCTAGGCATGAATGTAAGTTACTGTAGTCCAAGTGCCTCTAGCAGGTCTTTGTCTCTTGTCCTCAACCTATGGCATAGCTTGAAACAATCCAGCCTATTCTCTCAAGTGATTAGTGGAAGGTGGCGTATCTATATCATCATTGAGCCATTTAGATGTTTGAGATATTCCATTTTGGTCTCCCTTACCCTAAGACCTTTTTCTGGAGTCATCGGCATGTCAAAATGGTCACTTTAGTGCATCCCATGCAAAGCTGCACTTGTGCCTCTGTGTTAACACAGGCACATGAACCACTAACACATGCACAAGTTCTCCCCATATGGGCACAATTCCTCCTCTTTTTTGTCACCCAAACATGCCACACAATGTCCACTAAGCATGCAAAATTGACCAAAATTGAAATATAGGTTTTTGAGGCACTTATCGATGCCCTGTGTATACATTCTTTGAGGTGGTCTTCCACTAAAATTTTCGGCATCTCTCTGGAAGGTCCTTTTTCCAGAGCTCAAACTCTCCCAAGCTAGAAAGTGCAAATGAATCATTTTCACTCTTCCCATCTCCTTTATAGCTTCTCCAAGTGTCTAGATGGATGTGGACTTTTCCCACGTTGTATTGGTCGTGGTCTTTTGTGCCTTGTAACTCTTGTATCTTGTGCATTTGATCTCTGATTTTTTAGTCTATTAGAACTAGTGGTTTCCTGTCATCATTGTCGATCAATTGGCCTCTTTTATTGGATTTTTTAGGCCAATTCCTTGAGGGGGTATACATGTATCCTTGTCATCGTTTGGGGAATATTTCCTAATTGTTCTTTGAAATAACCCTCAAAATCAAATTGTCTCAAAGAGAGGCAAAATGTATGCTTCTAAAAGTGGTCAACGCTTGCAGTGTCATACTTTAACATGTCCGCATAACCTTATTTTGGGGTTTCTACATATTATTAACATTTTTTGTATATCGCACACTCGATCTTTATCATTTTTTGATAGCTTTTCATTCTTCTGTACTTCTTTCCCCTTTGATTGCATTTTTCGCATTTAAAATTACGTCTTATCAATATCATTTTCAAATTGCAATCTTCAGTCGTGATCATCTTATCATGTCAATTGGACATCGTCAATCCTAATCAATGTTGAATTAGTGTTTTGTCCTCAATATTTATCATTTCCAATCACCTTTAATCGATTATCATCAATTTCGATCACTTTTGGATCCTCTTTCAATTGTCATTATCAGTCAATCTTGTCAATTGCGATTGATTCGTCATCAGTCTTTGTCAATCTCAGTATCATGACAACCTTCATCAAGTTGACCTTTTATCAATATTCAATCAATTTTTCATCGATCTCAATCAATCATCATTTCTCCTCAATTTTGGATTGATTATTCATTGATCCTTATCAATCATCATTTATCAATTTGGTTCTTTCTATGAATATTTTATCAAATTGTCATTGATCTTCATCCATCAATCAATATCGGTTATTTATCAATCATAAAATATTTATCATTTAATCATGATAGACCTTATATCAATTTCAATATTGTCATGTCCTAATTGTCATCCTTTCACTTCTATTTTTTCTTCTAGGCTAGGGTTTTATGATTTAATCATTTAATCCTATTAACTTTTCCCTCTAGGTTAAATAAAATTATTTATCCTAGGTCCCTCTTGTCACAATTAAATAATTTATTTAATTAGCTAATTGTGTCCCCTTTGTGAGTTAATTGATAAATGAGAATTTATTAATTAATTTCACCTTTTTGCTCATTTCTATTTTGCTAATTTTCTATTTCCTCTTTTCCACCTAATTTTCTAATTTTTGAATTTGAAATTTCACTAATTTTACATCCTAACTTTTCCCACTAATTTCTCCCCCTTTTGTGCTCAATTTTCATAAATAAATTAGAAAATTTGAAAGCTAGTTTGTCATAAATTGATGAGCACAATCTGCTCTCAATTTGTCATCTTTTTGCATAGAAACTTATCAATCAAGTTGTCATAAATTTTGTCACTCAATTATGCCATTTTCAAATTAATTTTTCCTTTTCAAATCAATCATTCTAATTTAATGATCTTCCTCAATTTGTTTATAAATTGAGCTTCTTTCTTCATCATTTCTAACCATGCTTCGAGTAACATTATGTTGTCATTTTCATCTCACAATCTTGCTTGCTTGCAATTGCACTTGTCAGTTAAATCCACAAAATCACATTTGAAGGTAAAATAAGGATAATGGAATCACATGGAGGAGATTATATGTTATGGTTTGCGTTTAATTTCTATTGAATCTTATCTTCATGCTTTCATTGATTGTATTAGGAGTGTTTTTCATAGCTTGTTAGCTTTTGTGGTTTGCTAATGTTAGGCTTTGAATCCTTTGTTTGAATTCCTATTTACAAACTCAATACTATAAATATCTCCCACATACATAAAATATAATAAATAAATAAATAATCTTTTGTGTATAATTAGAAATGTCAAATATTATGATCCATAAAATTTAACATTAATAAATAATAACCCTCAATAATTTAATCAAACAATAATATCTAAATATTAATGTCATCATTTAATTTAATATTTAATAAACTATATGAATCATTAAATTTTTAATTAATAAATAATCACAAATTCCATAAGACAACCCATCATAGGGTTGAACAACATACTACATTATGCCTACAAAATGACTCAAGCTAAGACACTAAACTGACAAGGTATTAGCTTAAGCCTATAGCGTGTAGAAGGAACTCATGTCACCTCCAATCAACTTACTGTTGGGATCCAAGAACACTGAGAGGGGGGGTTGAATCAATGTTCTACCGGTATGAAAATTTTTTATGCTTTTATACTATGCTTATATAAACTAGTAAACAAATAAACATATAAAAAGAAGTGTAACGTCCTAAAATTGTGACACTTGCAATTTCGACTGCATTTGGGTCTTCATGATGGTGATGCAACACTGAACCTGAATGGAGACCCCGAAACTTGTTTACAACACCAAAAACTGCATTTTTCTGCACCGTGGCATGATCCCTCCTTGCACCCTGCTATCCCGGGAGGTGGGACCATAGCGCCCAGCGCCCTGGTCCCCCAGGACCATGGCGGCCAGCGCCCTAGTCCTTGGCCCTATTTTGGGCACGGTCTCTTTTGGGCATCGGGTCTTTATGTTTGCAATTCGGGAAATAATGTTTACTGGTCGGCCTAAGGTCGGAAAAATCAGTCTATCAGCCCTAATTAACAAGTATATAAACTACATTTCCTCTCCCATTTTGAGGAGGAAGGACATATGTGTACAAGAGGCGGAAGCACTAGGCAAACATTCAAACATTCAAGCATTCCTTCAAGCAATTGAGCATTCTAAGTCTCCATTCAAGGCTAAGTGTTGCATTCAAGACAAGGATTCAACCATTGAAGAGGAGATCACTTACAACATACAACAACATTTACACCTTCGCATGTAAGAATACAAACATTCTTACAACAAGGTATCAGTACTTGTTTACATTACAAACATTTACATTTACAGCATTCTCATTTCTTGGCTAATTCCAAAACCGGGGTTTGACCTAAAGGAAAACCCCTAATCCCTAACCCCCCAATTGTCCTCTCTTCTCTGTGTGTAGGTTGCAGGTACGCGACTGTAATTGAAGATCTGGAACCCTTGTGCAGAGACGAACAGATCCCCCTTCGTTTCGCGGATTTTTCGGAGGACCATGTGCACATCGGGCTCCATCGTCCCATCAACTTTCACTCAAATTTGTAGGATAGCATTGTCTCGACATTTTACTGCTAATTCCAGGTCCGCAGCTTCATCCCATGTTTCTATTTCTGTCTGCAAGTGAATCTTTCTTACTTTCACCTACACTCCTAATTCAATCCTTCTATCTACATTCTTTACAAAAGAGGGTAGCCTTGTTGTCACAACCCTTGAAACTCATTTAGAATTCAATCTTGCATTGTGTGGGATTGGATCTTGTGAGCTTCAACCCCTCTTTTGAATGTAAAGTCTCTCCTAAGTGAAAACCGTCAATCCTAGTGACCTCCTTTCTCTCTCCTTGGAGTGGAGTGGGGGGAACACCTAGGGTTCGATTTTCCACTTTACATTTTGGTGAACCTGACGTGAACATCCTAATTCTGATTATTCATGGTTAGATCTGAAAATTTTGCTTCCTTAATTACATTTCCATGTTTGATCTTTTGCAAATTTTAGAGGTTAATTGCATAAAAACCCTAAATTTTCTTTTTAGTGATTGAGCTTGTGAAATGTTTAATTGTTAATGCTTGTTTCAGATATACCTTTCTATTGCAAATTGTCAATTCATATTTGTGCTTTAATTCTGAAAATTAAGTGGTTAACTATCAAAACCCTAATTTTTAAAACCCTCTTGATTCAACCTTTGATTGACAATTTCACTGATCAAAACATCTCCAAATCGGCTGTAATTTTGGATTCCATAACAAAATCATAATATCTTTCATCCCTGAAAATTTGGAAAAAACTTGCGAGGACCGTGTGCACCCCGAGCGCCATCGTCCCCGACATTTTTTTTGAAATTTCGGGAGCTAGATCTTACTGTATTTTTCTGCTAAAATCCAGAATCTTGACTGATTTCATCAATTCTAACACTTTCAAAATTAAAGTCAAAGTTGGTCTCGTGATTGCTTGGATTAAGGCTTCTAATCATTCAAAAATTGGTGAAATTGGAATTTTGTGTCAAAATTGTGTTTCTTATTGTCCTAAATCTGAAGAGTGTGTTGGCATTCATTCAAAGTTTCAGTGCTTTATTCAAATTTTTGCAATTTGTGACTTTTGAAATTAAGTGTCTAATTACACCAACCTTGATTTCCACTTTCAAAATTGAATTTTGCACAAAATTGAGTCAACTTTTAAATTTCAAAGCTTGCATTGCTCTTAGTATTCCCTCTAAAATCATAAAATTCAAAATTTCAGTTTCCCTCTCTTTTTCAAAATTCAAATTTTGCATTTTTCAACAATCTTGGTAGGGTTCAATTTTGAGATTGCAACTTTAATTTGGCTTATCTACAGATCATAAAATCTTTCAATTTTTTCAGATTAGCTTTAAAATCATCATAACTTTCATCCCTGAAAATTTTGAAAAAAGTTGCGAGGACCGTGTGCACTCTGTTCACCATGGTCCCTGACATTTTTTCCAAAATTTTGGGAAATTGTCGTGATTGCATTTAACAGCTTAAATCTAGGAGATTGGCTGATTTTATTGAAATTTGCTACCTTTAAATTCAAAAATAAATTCAAAATCTTCTTTCTCTCTCTAGTGCATGAGTTTTACAACAATAAGCCCTACTTACACTATTCCCGTTAGACAAAGCCTTAGAATTAAGTCTTTCCAAGGTTTAAATACCGAGGAGATGGAACCTAATTTGAATGGCCTTTTTAACGAGGACACGGGTAATTCCTCTAATCCTCCTAATGATGAAGAAGCTCTCCATGAGGTTTCTGTAGAACAACTTTCAAAATTGGATAACCAATTTGATGATTTTCAGAAATGGATGTCTCAAGAATACCCTGATAGTCAAGCTCTTTCATTAATTGAGGGTCTAAAACGTATGGTTCAAAGTGATAAGAATGGAATTGATATTTTGCATAGTATTGCACACATCATGGATTCAAATGTAATGCCTATGAAGAGTTGTGCTGAAATTTTAGGTTATACACAACCTCCTACTCAAGTCAATCATTCTATTCCTTTGACAACTTCTATTGCTAGTATACCTACTTTTACATCAAACATCATGACCACTTCTATACAAGATATTCCACCTATGATCACCAGTCATGGGGGCAATCCTTTTCCTTCAATTAACCCTCTTCCTTCATTCAATCTGACTTCTTCATTCATTCCTTCAATGAGTGTCCCTATTACATCTTCACAAATGAACATGGCACAAGGGGGCAATTTGTTTAATCATTCCATTCCTCCTTGTAGTGCTCCTCTTTTCCAATCATCTCCTATGACTAACCATCATAGTGTCCCACCACCTTACTCTCAATCAATACCTTCTTTCAATAACATAATACCTCCATCACAATCTAACATGTCTAATATGAACGCTTTGACTGAAGTGACCATTAACAATCTTGCACAAACTATCTCTTCTTTACAGCAACAAATTGCCTCTATGAATCAATCTAAGTTTAGTGTGCCCACATTTGATGTTGCGAGCCCACTTTCTCTTGACATTGTTCGAGCTATCCCCCCTAAGCATGTTGAAATCCCGCAGTTGGAGCTTTATAATGGTAAGGGTGATCCTCTAACACATGTTAAGACCTTTCAAACAATATGTACTGATTTTACTCATGACCAAAGGTTGCTTGCAAAACTGTTTACTAGAACATTAAGAGATAAGGCCCTACAATGGTATTGCTCATTGCCTTCCTATTCTATTACTTCTTTCCAACAACTTGCAAATGCTTTTATTCAACAATTTCAAAACAATATAGGTCCTAAAGTTACTTTGATTGATTTAATGCATTGTAAACAAGGTGTTAAAGAAAAAGTGACTGATTTCATTGGTAGATATAAGCATTTGTGTGCTAAAATTTCTTTTCCAGTGCCTGACAATGATGTTCAAAGAATCTTTATTTCTAATTTACAAAAAGATATTCGAGACAAACTTCTATTTTTTGAGTTTACTTCTTTCCAACAGTTGTGTGCAACTCTTCACAATTATCAACTGACTGTGAGTCAAATGGAACAAGCAAATCCTATGGCTCCGAGTGATAAGGGTGATAGTAGTCAACAACCATTTGGGAAGTTTAAACCGAACAGAGAGTTCATTAAGTTCAATGAAAACATCATCAACAACAATGTGAATGCAGCATCAGGTGTGCCTCCTATTTCTAAGTTTTTCAAGAAAGAAAGAAAGTTTACTCCTTTGAATGAATCATTGCATAGTATTATGAATAAGTTATTGGAACAAAATGTGCTTACTCTCCCTCCTATAAAGCAAATAGATCCTGCAAAGATTAATTCACCCTGTTTTGATAACAAATCTTTTTGTCAATTTCATCGTCAACCTGGGCATGATACTGAAAAATGTTTTGCTTTAAAGGGTAAAATTCAAGATTTGATTGATAATAATACTATCTCTATTTTTGGTGTGAATGATAAAGGCAACACATCTGTAGCTCCTCCTAACCAAAATCTTAAGATTTTTACTAATCCATTACCTTCTCATACCTCTAATGCGATTGATACTAATGATTCCTCCGTCTCACCTGAGGAACTTGTGTCTATGACTCCGAATGTGATTAACTTTGTAGAGCAGCAGAAACTCCCTAAAGAACCTTCCATCACATTTGATTCTAGTGAAACTATCAGAGCACCTGATGGTCCTTTATATATAGTTGCAAAATTCAAGAATACACCTTGCCGTGGAGTGCTTATTGACCCTTCTTGCATGGTTAATGTTATTACTGAAGAATTTCTTTTTACTTTGCAATTGAATCAAGTGATCTATGACAAAACAAATGTGGTTGTGAAATTATTTGATGCATTTTCTTCTCCTACAATTGGTTCTATTACATTACCTATTGAGGTCCATAACAAATCCCGTGATGTGAACTTTGCTATTATTCCTTGATCCGAACAATTTCGTGTGAAGCTAGGGAAAGCTATTGCTTCTCCTATTCACAAGTGTTTGAAATTTCCCCATAATGGTGAAGTTGTTACTATCAATCATAGTCTCTTTAAACCAGCTGAAAGAACTTCTAGTGTTCCTATTGATTACTTTTGGCCTAAACAATTCCAATCTCTTCCACCGTGAAGTGATCATCTTTTCAAATCTTATCAAAAGTGGAAAACAGATATGATCCTATCTCTAAGTGAACCTAGAACACCCAAACTTGATATTCCTATCGTTCTTGAGAAGGAAGTTCTTCGTTTGAAAGATAAAACTAATGTCTTTCCTCAAGAAGATTCTTAACCCATTCCTATGGATGTGATTATGTCTATGTCTAATAAACTTTCTAAATGTAGACCTATAACTCCTCGTCATGATGGACTTGGTCTCCTTCCTAAACCAAATTTTCCTCCTTTATATGGAGTAGTTCCTCCTCCTTCCTTTTATAGAGAGAAGAGACCTTCCTCTTCTCCTATTATCCAACCCAAGAAACCACAACCTAAACACCCAAGTGATAAGGATGAGAACATTCCTCCTCCTCAATCTTCTCAACTTCCTACTACGACTAGACGAAATCATTCTACACGCGAATGCCAATGAAAGCGTCGTCTTAGAGCTCAGGCAACTGCTTCTCAAACTTTGCAATCTCCAAAAACACCTTCAACTAGCATTATTCCATTTTCTCCTCAGCTAGAAATTGAGCCAAAATCTCCTAAACATAAGATACATGATGATTTTGATCCTGTGCGAGTTAAAGATCCTATTTTTATAAATCTTGATGATGATATAGATGAAAATGTTATTCATGATGAAAATACTACTTCTCTTGCTTCTGATAGTGAATATGAATTTGTTGATATTGATAACCATTTATCTAACGAATTTTCTAAAGCACTTATCCTAGCTCCTAGACAAGAACAACATGGCTTGAAACATGAACATAGCCCTTGTTTGGATCTTGTGATAGCTCCATTTGCTATGTTGGATGTTCCTCCTCTAGCGTGTTTCTTGGCTTCCCAAAATATTGATCAGCAAGATCGGGGGGTGGATGACATGCTAGACTAGTTTCATTAGCATAGCAGATTCTCTCCTCCTCTCTTTCTTTTGTTACTTCTTCTATGTGTTATTCTCATTCTTCTATTTGTTGTCATTAGTGTTGTCTACTTGAGGACGATGCAAAGCATTGAGATCTCTTTTGGTCTCTCTCATGTTGACTCAAAAGACACATGTGTTCCCTTCTTCTAGGTGACCTTCCTTGATTCGAGAATGAAGAACAATTATGCATACATACATATGATATACATGAATTATCATACAGCATATTGACCCTGAGGAAAGCGAAGTCACCTCATGCTTTGTGTTTATTATCCTTGGGTTTATCTCACACTTGGGGGCTAAATCTTTATGATAACGTGCTCCTTTCCCTTCTCATTTCTTATGTGTATCACTACCTTAAAGCAATCACCCCCGATGAGGCATGTGCGATCTCTTTAACGTAGGGGGGCATACACCCCGTCCATATCTCTTCAAGATACTTGAAAATTTCTTGGCGAACTTAGCTTTGCCTTGAAAATTTTTGGTACTTTTCTTGCATGACTCATAGTGAGGGAACCTTACTACTGACAGTCATGGTTCTCCCTCGTGATCTTCCCTTTTACTTTGTCAATCGAAGTCGTAAGATCCTTAGTCCACTGGGGGCTTGGTGTATCTTGCCTCCTTGATGTGGTGAAAGTCTTTCAATGTTGTTTCCTTGTACTTTACCGGAAGTATGGGCGTACGCTTATACTCCCGCTAAAGTGGGGGCTAAATGTAACATCCTAAAATTGTGACACTTGCAATTTCGACTGCATTTGGGTCTTCACAATGGTGACGCAACACTGAACCTGAATGGAGACCTCGAAACTTGTTTACAACACCGAAAACTACATTTTTCTGCACCGTGGCATGATCCCTCCTTGCACCCTGCTATCCCGGGAGGTGGGACCATAGTGCCCAGTGCCCTGGTCCTTTAGGACTAGGGTGCCCAGCGCCCTGGTCCCCCAGGACCATGGCGCCTAGTGCCCTGGTCCCTGGCCCTATTTTGGGCCCGGTCTCTTTTGGGCATCGGGTCTTTATGTTTGCAATTCGGGAAATAATGTTTCCTGGTCGGCCTAAGGTCAGAAAAATCAGTCTATCAGCCCTAATTGACAAGTATATAAACTACATTTCCTCTCCCATTTTGAGGAGGAAGGACATATGTGTACAAGAGGTGGAAGCGCTAGGCAAACATTCAAACATTCAAGCATTCAAGCATTCCTTCAAGCAATTGAGCATTCTAAGTCTCCAATCAAGGCTAATTGTTGCATTCAAGACAAGGATTCAACCATTGAAGATGAGATCACTTACAACATACAACAACATTTACACCTTCACATGTAGGAATACAAACATTCTTACAACAAGGTATCAGTACTTGTTTACATTACAAACATTTACATTTATAGCATTCTCATTTCTTGGTTAATTCCAAAACTGGGGTTTGACCTAAAGGCAAACCCCTAATCCCTAACCCCCCAATCATCCTCTCTTCTCTGTGTGTAGGTTGTAGGTATGCGGCTGTAATTTGAAGATTTGGAACCCTTGTGCAGAGACAAACAGATCCCCCTTCGTTTCGCGGATTTTTTGGAGGACCATGTGCACGTCGGGTGCCATCATCCCATCAACTTTCACTCAAATTTGCAGGACAGCATCGTCTCGACATTTTACTACTAATTCCAGGTCCGCAGCTTCATCCCATGTTTTTATTTCTATCTGCAAGCGAATCTTTCTTACTTTCACCTACACTCCTAATTCAATCCTTCTATCTACATTCTTTACAAAAGAGGGTAGCCTTGCTGTCACAACCCTTGAAACTCATTTAGAATTCAATCTTGCATTGTGTGGGATTGGATCTTGTGAGCTTCAACCCCTCTTTTGAATGTAAAGTCTCTCCTAAGTGAAAACCATCAATCCTAGTGACCTCCTTTCTCTCTCCTTGGAGTGGAGTCGGGGGAACACCTAGGGTTCGATTTTCCACTTTACAAGAAGCAAATAAACCATCCACATAAATGAACACCATAAAACACAAAATTTATATGTGGAAAATCTCAATGAGGACAAACCACGATGGGATTTGTGACCCACAATATTAGTTCACTGGCTATATGAAAAGATATTACATATAATAGGGGCCTGCACATGTAGGAAGGCACACTGCCTAGAGCATATTGCTCATCACTAAAGAACCTCACTGACTACAAGCATTTTGCTAAAGTACATTATTGAAAATGAACTCAAGAATGCATCTTCTCTACCAAATAGAGTTCCGGTTCTAGCTCTGCTTTGTACCGGTTCATAAACCCTGAAGTATTGCTAGTCTCTCTTCTCCTCCAAGAATGCTTTCTGAGCTATCTATAGATCATTGCATGATATAACATTCACATACAACAGGATCTTCATACACATATTTTGCATCATATAGTTCTGCTATATTCTCCTATATCCACACATTTCAAAAATAACCGAGCAGACTGACCTATATACCTATTAAAAATGATATGCCTTATGTCATCTTACAATACATTTACAAAAGATATTCAATGTCGACCTTGACAATATTTACAAAATGATTTATTAAGTAAATCCTCCTTGATGGTGGTTTCCAATGAAGTATTGATGCCGGTGCCGATGCCGGTGTAGCCCTGAATTCTCCAAAGCCGGTATCTACTGGTATATGCTTCCTAGTGCCGGTTTATGACTTCCATCAGATCTTGTTGCCATCAATGACAACAAAATGAATCTAATTAATATCAATTGCCAACACTTACCATTGGGATAAAGATACACTCAGACCTATGGGATTAGGAGGAGTTAATGTCTATTACCTACAAACCTACATCCACCAATATCCATGAGACAACATATACATTGCATATATCATAAATAATTAGACAAGTGAAGAGAATTGCCACATCATATCATACTCGCAAAGACTTCTACGACATCATCTCCATCACAAATACAGTAGTAAGACAATCATGACAATCACATCATCATTTCATCCAATATAATCATGAAGATAATCATTCACCTATCTTCAACAATTCAATTAGAGCATAGAGTCAACATAGTAATCATAATGAATCCATCATTGTCAAGGAGAATATAAATATTAAGAATGAAACAAGAGGCATCATAAAAAGGAACTATTCTAAATGTGTTTATCACATCCTCTCACATAGGATGAATTAGGGAGGAGCACTACATCCTAAAAAAGAATTAGAGAGAGAGAGAGAGAGAGAGAGAGAGTAAAATTCAAACATTTTTTTAATGCAAGTCACTTTATTTGCTAATCTAGAAAGAGGTCCTAAACGGAGATACTACAAAGAGAGGTCCTTAAATGACAAGTAAGGAGAGAGAGAGAGAGGCCCTAAATTAAAATAACACTATTTTAAATGCATTAAAATTTTAAATATTATCTATCTAGAGAGATGTCTTAAAAGATAGAGGTCCTAAGAATTTTAAGGGGAGAGAGAGAGAGAGAGTTTAAATTAAAACAACATTACTTTATTTGCTAATCTAGAGAGAGGTCCTAAAAAGACGGGAGGGAGGGATGGAGGGAGAGAGAGAGGGTTCCTATTTAAAGAATTTTAAATGGGGGGACACACACACACACACACACACACACACACACACACACACACACAGAGTGAGAGAGAGAGATAGAGAGAGAGAGAGAGAACTAAAACAAGATTATTTTTAATCCAACCATTTCAAAATGTCACTCTAGATAGAGGTCCTAATTTAAAGAGATCCTAGAAAAAGAGAGGTTCTAAAGAGAGAGAGAGAGGGGTTGTAAAAATATTTAAGTAGAGCATGAGAGACTAATTTTAAACAAGATTTTTTGTAATGCATCAATTCAAAATGTTTGATAATTTAAAATAGTACAAACACACTTTTATTTAATCAAATTAAGATAAATTTCAAATAATTAAGATAAAATTATTAAATAAAATTAATTTAATCAAATTAAGATAATTTAAAATAATTAAGATAAAAATATAAAATTTAAAAAATATTTATTTAATCAAATAAGCATAAATTTAGGTACATAATACATGTAAAATTAAATATAAATTAAGTAAAGATACATATGTGCATAATATCTTTGCATTCTTAGTTCTCAATATTTTTGTTCTGTGTTAGGTGAATACTTCTTTGAAGTCTTTTTTTCCCTTGTCTTCTTATTCCCCATGTCCTCCCCTTAAAATTATCACCCTTAAAGTGACCTTCAAATTCCTTCTTTCACAAAAAATGTGAATGAATTTGTTATTTTGTGTTAAAAAAATGAAATAAAGCATCTATATTTATATCGAGTTGTTAATAATAAAAAATTATGTGAGCCCATTTTTGTACAGCCATTGGCAGTTTAAAAAATCCATGTTTGTATGAACACGTTCATTACAAAATTGTTTGTGCCAAGTATGTTTGTATGAACATGGGTTTGAAAGAACCCTACGTTCCAACCCCCTTTCTATATATCTCTCCCACAAACTCTTCAACATTCTACAAAATTTTAGCCTTCAAACCTTTAGTTCAAGGCTCAAATAGAACAATCTTGAAAACCAAATGTAGGATGGTAGTCCTCGAAGCAAGCTTTCCAAAAAATTACATATTGAGTTTATTATGATCTTTTTAAAATTTTTTTACCAAACATGAACTTATCTATTTAACGCATTGGGAAAAGTAAAATTGAAAAATATCTATCCCCAAGGTATTGATCTCTTCTTTCTAACCAAAAAAACTAAATTGAATTTCGATATATATAGAACTATTTATGTTTTCTAACGTACACCTATGTCTAAATTATAATTATTCTGACTTCAAAACTTAATAAAATAAAAAATATTCCATGTATCCCTAGGAAACCAACTGCATTCCCTAGGTAATAATGTTACAAACCTAAATTTTAAAGAATCAAGTTTTTATCATTTATTGAAATAAAGTTATGCATTTTGGAGTGCACAACACCCTTAAAAAATGTTGTTTTCTATTAAAAACTACTTTCCGAAGGATATGGAAAAATGAAAACAAATTTATTAAAAAAAATTTGAAAAAATATATTTAGAATCTACAGACAAGATGTTACAAATCACTAGTTTACATCGTCTTCAAATTGTTAGCAGTTTAAAAGTTATAGGTATTGGAAAGTGAAGTTTTTTTTCAAAATGTTCATCTAAGTGTCAAAGTTGGCCAAAAAGTGTAACCCACAATTGTGGGATCACCCAAGTTCTTGTGGCCCACGCGAAGAAAAGAACAACATTACTAAATAGATATAATATTCCCTAAAAATACATTATATAATATTCACTAAAAATAACATGAAGAAAACAACAACATTATTTAACAATATTCCCTATATCTATTTCCTAAGGTAAATTATTGTTAATATCTGCAAGTATTCATTCTTAGGGTAATGGTGGTCTTTCACTGGCTTGGCACGATAAGGCAACACAAGTGGAAGAGGGCTAAATTTTTGTTAAGGGTAAGAAAGCTAAGTCCTCTAAGCCTTCTTTTCACATGACTCTTGGCTCCCACAAGAGTAGCTTTCAATGTTCTCATGAATCTTATTTTAGATCATGTCCCTAGTGAATATTACCTTCTTATAGGTATTTTTGGACTTGGTATTCTTAGTAGTGGATATTTTAGATCAATCCTTAGGGTTTACACTAGGGACCCGATCTAGTTGACATATAAAGTCATTTGAACTTGGCATTTAGAGCCTACATGAATCTAGTTGGTCACACACTATAGGTACCCCCTAATTAGTATGACCATTTGAATAGTAGGTGTATTTGGTTCATGTGAACTAATAGTTGCATGCATAAATCAACACCAAATATTTTAAGGTTTTAACATTGCAAGCATGTTCAATTTGTAGTTGTTAGACACAATGCACCACTGAGAGGGGGGTGAATCAGTGGTTCTCAACTTTTTCCCTTTATTTGACTTATGTGTGTATACCAGTTATGGGATCTAACATAATGCAGACTTACTGGTTAGTGGGGAGACTTAATCACAAATGCAATCACACACAAAGGGACATCACATAACACTAGCATGTACGAGGAAAACCCAAGATGGGAAAAACCTCGGTGAGCAATGTTGTTGGAGTCTACTACTCCAATCCATCCTCACAATAAAGCTGTTACAATGTTTAGGACACCAACACCTAACTGATTTATGTGGCTACAACCCAAAGGAGCTACAACCCCTGCTAGTTTATGAGCACCAACCTAAAAGAGCTACAACCCTTGCACTAAGCTACAACTCAGTGATCACAATACATTATATTCAAATACAAAGGTATTAATCTAGTTACAAGTGAATCTTGTAACCTCTCAATACAATCCTCCCTGCCGGTAAGGTACCTCCTCTGCCTTACCAATTCTCTACTTACTCTAACTGAATCTTCAATAGCGCAGACACTATCTTGCTAGATCTCCTCTATAATTCTCTGCTCTCTTCTTCTCACTGCTACTGCTTACCGATTCCTCCTTCACTCAACAAACTGCCTCTTCTCTTTCAGTTTACCTCTATCTTGTTCATAGCTATCTGTCATTGTTGATTCTCTACCATTCCTTCTTACTTGACTAGGTTCCTTTGGTTCTTCATTCAAGTTGCATTCACTCCCTACCGCCTACTCACAGGTAGCCTTGACCTTACCGGTTAAACCATCTTACCAATTCTCCTTCTAATATTCAAACACTTAAGATCTTCCCCAATCAGACTTAGAATGATTTCATTACTCATAGAGGTATACCAACACTCTATCCAACATAGTCTCCTCATGCAGCATCATTCAATCAACACCACTCATTGATTTTGGCTTGCATATATATAAACCAGTTTTCCCACCAAAAACTAATTCAAATTTCAGTCGGTTAGGGTTTCTTCCACCAAAAAAATCTTCATCAGATCTGATCCAATTTGCCTTGGATCAATCATCTGCATTGGAGGAATGCATCTATATGCATTTTCCATCATCCAATGTATATTCACTAAAAATAGCAAATCTACCCTATTCTTCAGCCTCAAAATTAGTCGACACATTTATGATCGAGTTGTTTCCTGCTCAAGGTCATTCTGCATTCAGATATCAAGCATCGATCATGGTGCCGATAGATCTCTTATCTTCCTTTGTTGTTTAACTTTCATCGAGCTGCACACTCTGCAACTCCTCTGTGATTGTCACAATCAACATTTAATGTCGACCAAACACAACTACCTCTTTGGCACCAGACATCACTGACCTCTGCATATTCACCAACTCAGCTCCACGTGGAATCACATTCTTATACATCCAATCTCACTGACATAGAGTCAATTCATGCTTACACATTTAACAAACCCTTACTGGAACAAATCCTTACTGATTTGCTTATATTGGCACAACCCTTGTCAGTAAACCTTCATACCAACACCAACATAATCTTGCTGGTGTAACATATCAACCGGGCATCAACTATGCTGGTCCTTATTAGCCATCAGGAGTAACTCAACATGTGTAACTTATTTTGATGAAGGTCTTTCACTTCTTTGCATTCATCTCACTCAGTTGCATACTGGTAACTACCTAGATGACTCAATTTCATCATCCTCCATTAGATCTACACTGGTGGCAACAAAAAACATCTTCTTCATTTTGATAACTCTATTTTGTGTGCAACTACAGACATAGCATCATTTGAACAGTTCATCTCACAGCCAGTTTTCTATAGTGGCAAAGCCCTTCACTTCAAATCTTCCTTCACCATCCTGGTAACACATCTTGTCTTCACAAGCTTATCCAGTGTGTATTTCTGATCACACTCTCTGGTGGCTTAATTGATCTCAGACTCTGGAAGCATTCTCATCTTCCACTTGATCATCGGGTTTGTTCACTAAGTCACCTACCTTCTGCATCCGATATTGCACAAACATGACATAGATGTCATTATGCAGATGTATCTCGAGCTTGACATATGTCCCGATGGTTTTCCATAAGTCAACCTGCACATAGAGGCAGTACACTCTGTAAACCTATCACCTAGCTCATGATAGCTTCTTCATCTGGTGGGAATCCTGCTAGTTAACCTTACACTAACAATCCACTGGCTTGCTCATACTTCACCTCCAATGTTGGAATGATTCAAATAACATTCCACCTCTTCATCATAGTCAACGGACCATCATGTAGTCTCTTCATTTTGGTTGTATGCAACACCATATCAACAACTCTTTTACCGAGTGGTCACTTTACTGCACCTCTAGCATACTGGTACACACCGGTTCTTCCTTCTGCATGAAGATGGTCACCTGGTTGTCACCAATGACAACATATCAACTCATCTCCCATACTATTCCATCTTCTATTTCGGTTGACATCAAACTCTAATTCCATCAACCTCTTGTTCACTAGTGGAAAACAATGTCAATGATAGCGGTTACATCCTATATCGGTTGACATGAATAACAACACAATGCCAACAATCTCCCCCTTTGGCATTGATGTCAACACATTTAGTATCTAGTATACTACAAAATATTTCTCCCCCTTTGACAATAATAGAAAAGGGTCATCCCATCCGGGACACTACAGACACTCTCTCCTTTTGGGCAACACATAGGCAACCTAGGTCAGCTACTAATTGATACCAATTTATGCCCTACATTACTATCTCTATAGTCTCTTTCTCCCCCTATTCTGTACACCATCTCAATTAGCAACACATGAGATGGAAGACTTAGAAACCACAATACCTCAGCTTCACACACCAGTCTGATACCGATTGTTGATAAAAATGATTGTTCTTAATAATGCAACAACCAATGGTATGTTTTTCCTCTACGGGGATTGCCTTGACACAAGACGTGCAGCAGGATTGCAGCCTATTTCTCCTACTTTTACCATTAGACACTACCAATTGTTGATGCTAAATTTAGTAGGAATTAAATGTGATTGTACTATTAAAATCACATATGTTCTGTGTAGGTAGATCTATTGGTTAACCAAATTATTCTCCCTTTCACCCGGTGATAGGTACATCTTCTTCCTATTCTTTTCTTCACTGGGACATCAGATGGTGAATTTGATAGATTGTAAAATTGAATACATACATACAAAAGTCACAAACACACTTGTGTTGTCAAACAACTTCTAGAACAACTATCGAGTTCAACATGTCTAATATTAATCAAAAGTTATGGCCTTGAACTCCCCCTGAAACACAGACATCCAATCTTCATCTTATTTTTTAGGTCCTAAACCAGGACTCACATCTATACTTGTGACATCGACCATCATGACCACAATGCCAAATTCAGGTCACATATCCAACCACATAAAGATGTATGCACATAAGATCAGCCACTAGACCAACATATGTCATTCAAGTCCTTTTCAATATAACCTCATCCATCCAGGCTACTAGAGTTACTACAATGATCCCTCAACTCATTGACTTACATAACCTGCAACACTGATCAACATCTATGCCAGTAACATGATACACATACCTATCTTATATCTCTACCGGGACACTTTCCTCTTTATCTTTATCTCCCAGTTCCAATTACCTCTATTACTATTCATTTCATCTGTAGCAGCAAACCATCTTCCATGTGTAGTCAAGGTGGTAACTACACACACACTGCCATATCATTTTCTTCCTTACTGGTAGCATCTTGTTCATCTCCTTGTCCACTTTCAACTGAGGGGTGAATGATATGGTCAATATGTAGCTCCCCTTGAGTCCTACAACTCCTTTAAGATATAAGAGATATGACTTATGCATTGAATTCACAATGCCGGTCCATGCTTTTATCTTCTGGCTTCTTCCTCCATGTCTACTTGATTTCTTTCCCTTCTACATTTGCAGTCTTGGCAGTAGGATTGACCTTCTTCTCCTACTGATTGATCCTTACACTTCAGGATTCTACACTATAACCGGAAGTAGTTCTATTGTAGCACACAACATCCATGCCAAACTCTTGATTTGGGAACCCTCTACTATACTGGTTTTCTCTTCCTTTTCTTATTATGTCATTGTAGCCATCTATCAGTCTCCTTGAATACCTTGCTTGAGTAGGAACACCACTCATCTTGGTCCATGTAGGTCTTTGCTGCTTATATCTTTTATGACTGCTTCCATGTTGATCATGATTGTTCCACCGGTTTCCATAGGACTGCAAGTTCTTCCTCCTACAACCATAACGTCTATGGCTAGGTCTATTGCAGTTATAAAATACAACATTGGCATAACTGGGAGAGGGGATATGCATACTTCTACCTCTAGATGCATTATGCTCATATACATGATTTTTTATGAGATCTTAGATAGTTTCTTCTAGATCCCTTTCTACATTCTTCTTCTCTATGGCCATAGCCGTTACATGCAAAGCAATAACCAGAGAATGAAGATTCATTACTTACAAACATATTTTGCCATGCATGGGGAGATCTTACCGATTTTGCATCTCCATTTCCATTTCTCCTAGGATGGTTCCTTGAATGAGAACTTTGTGCACTTCTTCCATCAACTCCCTTCTTCTTCCACACTTGACTTGATTGATGGGCTGCAACATTTCTTGGTCATCTACTGGTGGAAGGTCTTCTAGGTTTCCTTCTCTTGCTCCTACTGCCAGTGAAGCTATCTTCTCCTAGCTTCTCTTTTCCTTTAGGATTTGTATGATTCCTTCTTGTAGCATATTGGACTAAGAAGGTTTGTCCTTTGCCTTTTCCATTTGAGGAGACAAATTGATTATATTCTTGAGAAGTCTCCTTTCCAGTGGAGCATTCACCAACACCACATCCTAGTCCTCCATTATCCTTGGAATGTTTTTGCTAGCTTAACATCCTATCCAAGGCTTCAGTGCTACCATCATATTTGTTTCTCAGTTTAAGCTTGTCTTGGCATTTATCCAGCTCTAATGTGAGCTTTTCAACTTCATCCTTAAGAGGATGACTCTCCTTTACTTTAGTCTCCACCTCTTTCTCTAGCACTTTGCACCTACACCTGTTGGTATCCAGATCTAATTTGGATTCCACATTCACATTCGTAGCATCAACCACTTGCGTTTTTAGATTAGCAAGGGCTAACTCTAATTATTGAAGACTATTGACCAACTGGTTCTATTCCACAATAGCAGCATTCCTGAACATCTTGTATTCTTTCCTTAGATTCTCCATTTCACTTTCCTTGGTGTCTAAGACTAATTTCAAATCATCAGTCAATATTTTTGCCTCTTCTAGTTGAGTTGTCAATAAAATAACCTTTTGGTTTGATTCTTCAAGGTAGGTTCTCAACTGGCTGCAATCCTCATGAATTGATCTTTTGTAGTTTTTAAACATTTTACAACTCTTCTAGAGAACTTACTAGTTCACATTCAAGATCTACTTTGGCTTCATCTTAATCATCACTCCCAAACATGTCTTTTTGGAGAGATCTGTCTGCCTTGTCACACTTTGATGTGTGCACTTCACTTTCTGGCTCTTGTGTCATGAAGAGATGGGTTTCCTCTTCATCAAAACTACAACAACTGACCAATCTTCTATCAAAACTTCCACATGTGTCTACTTTGTTTTTCTACATGCTTCCACAATCTGATTCAATAGTGCACGGCTCATTTCCAAAAAGCTTCTTCAATCTATCCCATAGACTTTTTTCCGATCTGCACTTATCCACCTGTGAGGAGACATCACCGGTGAGCCCACTAAATATAGCCTTCATGGCTTCTTCATTGCACATGCATCTTATTTCTTCTTCAGTACTGGTGGGAGGAAAGGCATTCCTAGGGACCATTAACAACTGCCATCCAAACATCATAACCTAGGGAGGACATGTAGACTTCCATTCTACAACTCCAAATAGAATAGTTTGAACCATAAAAAACTGGAGCAGGGTTTGATAGTAAACAAACCATTGTTTCCTTAAGCCAGAATATACCCAAGTGAGAGAAATCTTGATAAATAGGGTACCTAGGATCTGATACCAATTGTTAGACACAATGCACTATTGAGAGGGGGGTGCATTAATGGTTCTCAACTTTTTCCCTTTAACTAACTTATGTGTGTATAGCGGTTATGGGATATAACACAATGAAGACTTACTAGTTAGTGGGGTGACTTAATCACAAATGCAATCACACACAAAGGGACATCACATAACACTAGCGTGTATGAGGAAAACCCAAGATGGGAAAAACCTCAGTGAGCAATGCTGCTAGCGTCTACTACTCCAATCCAGCCTCACAATGAAACTTTGTTACAATTTTTAGGGCTCCAACCGAAGGAGCACCAACCCCCAACTAATTTATGGGATACAACACAAAGGAGCTACAACCCCTGCTAGTTTATGGGCACCAACCCAAAGGATCTACAACCCCTGCACTGAGCTACAACTCAGTGATCACAATACATTATATTCAAATACAAAGGTAGTATTCTAGTTACAAGTGAATCTTGTAACCTCTCAATACAATCCTCCCTGTCGGTAAGGTAACTCATCTGCCTTACCAGTTATCTACTTACTCTGACTAAATCTTCAACAACTATCTTATTGGATCACCTCTATCATTCTTTGCTCTCTTCTTCTCATTGTTGTTGCTTACCAGTTCCTCCTTCACTCGACACAATGCCTCTTCTCTTCTGGTTTACCTCTATCTTGTTCACAACTATCGGTCACTGTTGATTCTCTATCATTCCTTCTTACTTGACTGGGTTCCTCTGGTTCTTCATTTAAGTTTCATTCACTCCCTATTGCCTTCTCACAGGTAGCCTTGACCTTACTGGTTAAACCCTCTTACCGGTTCTCCTTCTAATATTTAGACACTTAAGATCTTTGCCAATCAGACAGATTCATTTCATTACTCATAGAGGTATATCAACACTTTGTCCAACATAGTCTTCTCATGTAGCATCATTCAACCATCACCACTCATTGATTTTGGCTTGCGTATATATAAACAAGTTTTCCCACCAAAAACCAATTCAAATTTCACTCGGTTAGGGTTTCTTCCATCGAACAAATCTTAATCAAATCTGATGCAATCTGCCTTGGATCAACCACCTCCATTGGAGTAATGCATCTATACACATTTTCCATCATCCAATGGATATTCGCTAAAAATAGAAAATCTGATGCATATACGCATTTTCTTATACCAACACAACCCTTGCCGGTAAACCTTCATACCAACACCAACATAATCTTGCTAGTGTAAGACATCAACTGGGCATCAACCATGTTGGTCCTCAACAACCATAAAGAGTAACTCAACATGTGTAACTTCATTTGATGAAGGTCTTTCACTTCTTTGCATTCAACTCACTCAGCTACATATTGATGTCCTTGTTTACTGGTAACTAACTATATGACTAAATTTCATCATCCTCCATTAGATCTACACTGGTGGCAACACAACACATCTTCTTCATTCTGGTAACTCTATTTTGTGTGCATCTATAGACATAGCATCATTTGTCTAGTTCATCTCACAGCCAGTTTGCCATAGTGGCAAAAACCTTCACTTCAAATCTTCCTTCACCATCTTGGTAACACATCTTGTCTTCACAAGCTTATCCGGTGTGTATCTCTGATCACTCTCTCTAGAGGCTTAACTGATCTCAAACTTTGGAGGCATTCTCATCTTCCACTTGATCATTCGGTCTGTTCATTCACTCACCTACCTTCTACATCTAATATTGTACAAATATGATATAGCTATCATTATGCAGATGTATCTCTGTCTTGACATATGTCTTGGTGGTTTTCCATAAGTCAACCTACACATAGAGACAACACACTTTGTCAACCTATCACCTAGCTTGTGATAGCTTCTTCATCTATTGAGAGTCCTACTAGTTAACCTTACACTAGCAATCCAGTGGCCTGCTCATACTTCACTTTAGGTGTTGATGTGATTCTAATAAAATTTTACCTCTTCATCACAGTCAACAACCCATCATGTAGTCTCTTCATTCTAGTTGTATGCAACACCATATCAACAACCCTTTTACTGAGTGGTCACTTTACTTCACCTCTAGCATACCGATACATGCCAATTCTTCCTTCTTCATGAATATGGTCACCTGGTTGTCACAAATGATAACACATCAACTATTCTCCCATACCAGTCCATCTTCTATTCTGGTTGACATCCAACTCTAATGCCAACAACCTCTTGTTCACTAGTTGACAACAATGTCAGTGATACCTCAATATTTTCTTCTGGACCATCCTCCAAAATAAGATTCTTACCCTTGACAACCTCAAAGGTAGAGGCTTTGCCCTCCCTAATAGATGTGTGTTGTACCTTCAAGAGGAAGAGTCTATGGACCACCTTGCTCTCCACTATTCCTTTTCAGCCTCTGTTTGGGAGAGTTTCTCAAGAGCTTTAGTATGGCTTGGGTGTTTCTGAATAACATCAGTGACCTATTCTCATAGTAGAATATTAAATGGACTAACTCTTTTTTGAGATGTTTGTGGCAGCTCTCTCTTCCTCACATCTTGTGGGGACTATGGAAAGAAAGAAATAACCGAATCTTCAGGGATGTCTCCCTTAATTAGGATATTGTGTTCCAGAAAATTCAATGGTTGATTCAGGAAAATATAAGGATCATTGAGGGTCCTTGTTACTTCAACAACTCACTGGAATCAAATATCTTGAGGGTATGGAATATGAAGATTACTAATGGTCCTAACAACCACAATAAAAGGCTTGAAGCTAAATGGAAAACCCCTCCTCAAGGATGGTTCAAAGTTAATTTTGATGGTGCTGCCAATGGTAACCCTGGTCCTTCAGGCTGTGGAGCTATACTTAGAGATGATAGAGGAATTTGCAAGGAAATGGTTGCTATCCCTATTGGAACCCAAACCAACCACAAATCTGAAGCTATGGCAGCTCTTCAAGACATCCTCCTAGCTAAAAATGGAATTGCTCCTATCTATGGATTGAAGGGGATTCAAATAATATTATAAAGTGTCTTAAGGGGACTTCAAAACCTTCATGGTCGATTCACAACATAATCACCTTTGCTATTGACCTTATTAGCACCTTTAAAAAATTCCATATATCACACATCTACCAGGAGGCTAATGGCTCTGGTGATTGGGCTGTTTACGCAACAGTTAAAAGTAAGGAAATTTCCACGTGGATGGGTGAACGTGGACTCCCCAAAGACATCAGAAAAATCATTAGTAATGAGTGATATAGAAGAACTCCAAAGATTCTTGATGGATAGGATAATTATGAAAAGTACTAATGTGAGTACTTCGAGTTATTATAATAATGAGAATATCACTCATTCTAACATCAATGCCATTAACTCTCTTGCTTTCTAGGTAACTATTATAGTTCCGAAAATATCTTTGGTTTATCTACTCTACAAGCTCCAAAATTTGGCCATGGGTAGCGACAACATGGGTGGAAATAGGAGGTGATATGAACCAAGTAGTTGCAAAGAGTGGAAATAGAAGGAAGAGGTTTGGGGTATTCTGCAGAAGGGTGGTCTCTTGAACTTCATGGAGAGACTCCATGGTCGAGATGGTATGGTTACCAATCTTTTCTATAAGAATTGGAAGAAGGGCATGTTAAAAATGGGTAATCAAATGGTTGAAATTGATGAAGACTTAATTGCTCAAGCCACGAGCCTCACAAGGGAAGGCTACAACTTCTATAGAGATAGGAAGGTCAACAGGGAAGCTATTGAAAGGTACCCAGAAACTAAGAAAGAGAAAAAATGACTGGTAAAGTTGAGCAAAACCTACTACCCACCTAGGGCTTTTGCCAAACCCTGGCGGAAATCCTCTTTGTTTTAATGCGTTACATCACTCTAGATGGTAGGTTTATGAAAGTTTATTATTATCACTTTGTTCTATTAAACCATTTTAGACATAATGATAAGGTTAATTTCCCTTATTTCCTACTTTGCTTGATGAATGCATCCCTCAATGACTATAAAGAAAACCCTCTGGGTGATTTTGCTATGCACCAAGGCCTAATGGTCCTAATTTATGACCATTTAAAAGCCAACCAAATTGCTTGGATGCAGCCCTTTGTGGATTCTGAGGAAGAGATGTTTGATTCTGCCTTTTTTGAGGAAGAGGAATCCGACAATGATTCTTCAACTGACACATAGGATAGCACTGATGTCTCGAAGTATGAAAGTGGGAAGAAGAGGAAATATAATCGAACAAGACCCTCTTCCTCTAAGAGCAAAAAGCCAAAAAGCAGACCCCTGATCAGCATCTCCTCGAAAGAGGAGGACTCGGATGACTCTAAAAAGGAGAACCCTAAAGGGTTGTTGAAGAAGAAAATAAAAGACCATACCGAGACCAAGAAAAAGAACAAGAAGAAAGAGGAGACTAGTAAGGATTCGGCAGCTGACAAGAAATCAAAGGCCCTGGAAGCTGATCGGAGTCTGGAAAAGGAGACCATGGAAGAGACTCTTAGGGCTTCTGACACAATTTCCACCCTCCACATCCCTAAAGAGGAACAAGTTACCCCTGGAAAAGCTGCCCCCCCATCTGGCCCTCCTTCTGAGGGGTTGTATGGTTTCATGGAAACTATGGAGTGGCTCATTAATGGCTATAAGAAAGCTGAGGATGAAAACAAAAAACCCTGCAATAGAGTCTTGATCTTGGAAAACATTAATAATGGGGAAGGGAACACTATGGCCGACTATATTGAGGACCTAAAAAAAACCATTTCCAAAGCTGAAGACATCAAAGATGCTTTTAACCCTAGGTTTGAGAAGATTGAGAAGGATTTGCTGGAAAGGAAAAGCCTTGCTGACACTAGCGAGGACACCATTACCAAAATTGGTAAAATTGAGGAGTGTTTGAAGAACATTGCTGAATAGATCCTAAGTATCCTGAAGATCTCAGTGAACAACACCCACACTCTCATCAACAAACTAGATGATGAAAAGGAAATCCAGGACATAGACCCAGAAGTTGAAGGAACATGGGAAGCTCAGGGTCCCAGAACTCGCACAAGAGGCAAGAGGAAGGAAAAGAAACCGAACAAGGATCTAGAAGACCTAAAAGATGTTTGGGCCACCTACGATGAGCTGGTGATTAAGGTGGAGGATTTACTGAAGAAAATTACTATGTAGTGCCTTCTCTATTTCTTTTCTATTTTTTGTTGTTAAGCTATTCTTTCTGGTTGCTGGTCTTTTGGCCAGTCTTTTTGTATGCAGAATTTAAAGCACTATTCTTCTTGGTGCTTTTTCTCTATCTTTGTTGTAAAGGTTTCGGGTCCTGAAAACCTATTTTTTAATTAATCAGAACAATTTCAGTGATACCGGTAACATCCTATACTGGTTGACATCAATGACAACACAATTCCAACAATAGTCAATATTCACCACCCTTTCTCAATTTGTACAACCAAATTTGAGTTGATCTATCTCCTAGTGTACTAACCAATTAGACATACTAGCTGCTTAATGTCTTCTGACACTAACGATCATAATGATGTGTGTGGGAAAGTAAGATGATAGTTTTCTTATTTTTTCTGGTAGTGCCCTTTCAACAAAACAAGAGCTTCCAACCTACCAGAAGGATTCTTCAACTCCTTGGAAAGTATTTAACCTTATTATTTTTCAATTAAAAATGGGTCTAACATTTATTTAATGCTAGAGACAATTTGCCTTGTCAACCTATTGAGTAAACATTATCTATACAACTCTGGGTGCTTTGACCTCATAATGATATTATATAGTTAGTAACAATATTCTTTTATTAATTTTAGATTGACTCCTTAAAGGTTACTCATAGGCTGCCAATATCTTGGGGTACATATTTTGACTCCTGATTATTTAAATATCAAATAGATATAACTATGATAATAACAAGTTTTATACTTTGAGTCCTAGTCTCTTATTTTCTCCTAGAAATGAGAATTCAAGAAATTCATCAAATGGTGGTATATTGCACATGTAATTAGTTTTTTTAAGAGACACCGATTTACATTAGATAAGATATTGCATTTGATGCATGATAAGACATTTATAGTCTAACAAAATATAGAGTAATGAGAACATATTAGTCTTAAAATTGCATATAACATGACTACATTGTGTTGGTTCCCAAAACCACAGATTGGAAAACTTAAGGGATTGCCAAATCCTCAACTAATCCAACTAGCCTTGGCCAACGAATAGGGATGGTTGAAGACCAAATCCCTCAGCACTTAAGCCTCCACTAAACCTAGGTGGGTATACCTCTTCCTCTCAAGCACAAAAGAGATTGTTTAAAGTGGATTTAATCCTTTTAGCAAATTACAAAAACTGGCAAATTGTTGTTCTGCAATTTATGCTTTATTATGTGCTTTAAGTAAATGCTTTTTGAAAAGAAATGAAAATGATTATAATAGTATTTTGAGAATAAGAATGCTTTCAGGACTTAAAAGAAATATGTAAAGATCAGTTCATATAGAATTGAGGAATAATGTTTCTCTATCAAGAACCTTGAATGCATGACCAACCAAAACTTTAAGAGATAAATAGCAGACTAGTGCCTCTATCTAGGGGTGTTTATGACACTTTGTGGACATAAAATCCTATCAACTCCTGAGACAATATTAATCATCAACTATGAAGGTTTTAGTATGTGCTACACAACAATGAAGAACCCAATCTCATATTTAATGTAACAACATGTGATGACACATCATAGCAAATCATATGACAGATTTATCAAGAGGACAAAATAACTCATCAACACAGAAGTATGTACAATACTTAGGAAAAGAAACAATGAACCTTCATATATTAATCCTTAATAGATGATTGCATACACAAGCTGCACTTGAAAATACTCTATTACAGTCTATTTGCATAAAAAGATACCTCTTTGTTCTATAGACTTCCCTAATACATATCACTTCTAGTCCTACTAGGCAGTATGTTTTTTCTGAATACTAGATGCCTTTACATACAAAATGACTCATCATAAATATATATGCAAAGAGATACGAATGGAAGGACACACCCTTCCATGATCCTAACAACTAACTAAACAACAACTAAACAACTTTAACTAAATAATCAGTTACATTACAAAAACTAAAACAATGAACTAAGACTTTCGATCCAACCACTGTCCACACTTCTAAATATGCCGCAAATAGCCTGTATCCTTGTAGATCTATATTCTATATAGCATTCACAATCTTATTAACAAAAAAATATTAATGGCAGAATTTTCTAAGGATGAAATAAAAGGGGTAATTATTTCAATGGCACCGGATAAGGCACCGTGCCCCGATGGTTATACAATAGAGTTTTTCCAAAAAAGTTGGGAGTTGGTTCAAAAAGATATATTTAGCTTTGGAAGAAGCTTATAGGAATAGATGTATTTTGGAAGAATTCAACAGAACACATATTGATATTATTCCAAAAAGGAATTATGTTGAAACTTTTGCAAATTGTTGCCCTATTTCACTTTGTAATACCATTTATAAGATCTTTACTAAAGCAATTTGTTTGAGGTTGACTACTCTTATACCTTAAATTGTGTCTAAAAAGAAAGGAGGTTTTGTGCCAGGAAGGAAAACTCCAAAAGGGGAAATTGTAGCACATGAAGTTCTACACTCAATAAATCAATAAAAATCTCAACCATCGTTCTTAAAATTTATATGCAAAAAGCATATGATAAGGTAAATTTGGATTTTGTTATTCAAGTGCTTAATAGATTTGTTTTTTCATATGGGTGGTGCAAATGGATAAAAGCATTCATACCAGGATCTTTCTTTTTAGTTTTAATTATTGGTTCTCCAAGTGGTAGGTTTTCATCTACTCAAGAGATTCGACAAGGGGATCTATTGTCCCCTTTTCTATTTGTTTTATTGGTAGAAGGACTAAGTAGATCAATAAAAGTAGAAAATTTGAGAAACCTTTGGAAGGATATCAAGATTTCTAAAGTTCATTTGTCATTCACACATTGTCTTTTTGTTGATGACAAACACCTTATGGGAGAGGTAAACATGGAGAAAGCTGTAATGATAAAGAAGGTTCTCACATATTACTTGGTTTCTTCAAGACAAGACATTAACAATGACAAATATAAGTTGGTTTTGTTTAATGTTCCATCTTTAGTCCAATAGAGCCTTCAAAGGTTTTGTAATTTTAGGCATGAAATCCTTTCTTATAAATACCTAGGCATTCATATTTTGGAGGGAGTCATTGACAACTTCTAGAATGTAGTTTGTGAGGAAGTTGGTAACCAAATTACTTCCTGGTAAAGTAAATGGTTGTCTCTTCCTTGGAAACAACTATGGTTGAAGTTGTTTTAAGTTCCATTCTAATTTACATGATCTCAATTTTGAATATGTCAATGTCTATCATGAATAAAATTAATAATTCTTGTCATGATTTCTTATGGAATCATAATGTCTCATGTAAGAAACGTATTCCGTTATTGGCTTGGGATAAGGTGTGTAATGCCAAGGAAAATGATGGAGTAGGTATAAGACAATTGAATATTCAAAATGTTGCTCTGGAAGTTAAAATGTTTACCTAGAAGTTAAAATGTTTATAAATGTTTATAATCATTTAGAGTCTAAATGATGAAAAGTTTTGAGGTATAAATATTTAGACTATATGGAGAGAGAAAATATTTTTACTTTGATAAATTTGCCAAAATGATTTTCTTTTTGAAACTTCACTTCTTCATGTAAAAATGTAATTCGTGTTCACTTATATTGGGTAATTAACAACGAAGAGAAGGAAAAGTTTTGGGATGATGCTTGGAATGGTCATTTGACTTTAAATCATTTTGGGTGATTGGAAACCTATAGACGTGATTTTAAAGGAGGTTTGTGGGATGAAAGTCAAAGACTATTTCCTCATAAATAGAGCATCTATTCCTATTAGAGCCTAATGGAGATCTTTTGATTTCCTCCCTCTTCCCAAGGACATGAATGATTATCTCATGACTAAATTAAAAAAGTGGTATATTTTATTTTTAAATTGTGAGGATACCATTATATGGACTAAATAAAATACAAGAGTTTACTCAGTCAAGGAAGGGAATAAGACCTTAGAATTTAAATCTCAATCCTTGCTAAAATGGCCATTTTATTTATGATGGGATGTGGATTGTTTACCCAAAGTTGTGGGTTTTGTTTGGCTATCTATTAAGGACAAAATCCTTGATGGCATGAGATTGGATAGGTTGGGTGTTACTTCCAATTTTCTTTGTGTTTTATGTGAGAAATTTTATGAAAATTTTGATCATTTACTACTACAATGTGAATTTTCTCAAGAGATTTGGGAGCGGATCCAAAGAAAGATACAATGGAATAGTCTACTTCAAGATAGATTCCTAGACCATTTTCAAATTTGGCCTACATTATTCCCTTCATCTACTTTTTCATGCATATGGAAGGAAGTACCATCAATTGTGGTTTGGAATATATGGTTAGAAAGGAATGCTAGAATATTTAAGAAACATGAATATGAGATGTGATAGCTTAAATTTAGAATCAAACAATCAATTTAAAAAATGGTGATGAGTTTTAAAAAAAAATCTACAAGTTCTAAGAGGATTTTTCCATCTTGTGATGCCTTTATCTTGAGAACATGGCCTTTTCTTAAACCTCCTCTATCAATTGGATCTTTTAAGATTAAGGAAAAAATGGCTAGAACCAAATTTGTGTCACAACCTCCTTTGGAGAGTTGGATAAAAGTAAATTTTGATGGACCTACTAAAGGTAATCTGGAGTGTTTTAGCTGTAGGAATTATTCTCAAAGATCACATGGGTGAGCTAATTAAGTCAGCATATCAAATCATTGATCATGCAACAAATAATTGGGGTTTAGAATATCTTTTTTTGGTTTATCCTTGGCAATTAAAATTGGGGTTTAGAATATTTATGCAGAGAGAGATTCGATGAATGTGATAAATGCCCTATCTAAATCCTTTACTTTAAACTACCAATTGAAATATTTCTTGCAAAAGGAAAATGAAATATTGATTTGTTTTTATTAGTTAGAAGTTGTACATTGCTTTCGAGAGGTAAGTAGGTTAGATGATGAGATGGTCAATTGGGCCATTGTGGAGACAATAGATATGTTGAATGGGATTCCTAAGGATGTGTGGGTAGTACATGTTATTTTATATTCCTTTTTTGAGTTCGTCTGAAGCTATTTTGAAGTTTGCATCCATGGTAATTGATTCATCTCGACCAGGTGAGGTTACTAAACTTCAAGTTGGAGCTCTCTTTCATCCTTCCTTGTTCTCTTGGGAAGACTTTCACATTTATCTTGTTAGCCTTCCATGATTGGATATGAATGCATAAGGACGTCACCAGAGATACATTATTTTCTTCTTCCTTGTCTTCTATTGATTCTCGGCATGAGATATTTTTTGTTTAACTTTTTTTGAGTTATGTTATTGGCTAAGCTTTATAATTTTGGTCTCTTTGGGTTGAATTCCTTCCCATCATTTTGTAAAGTAGTTATGTAAATCTTGTTTCTTAATATATTTTAGGCACTAGCCTTTTATTAAAAAAACTCTAACCCTAATTAAACATTAATGGATACCCTTAAATCTTAAATCAAATTCAACCCTAATGCTAATGATAAAGCACAGGGTTAAGGTTACAAATGGGAATCAAATAGGGTAACAATCAAGGTTAGTGTTAGGGCTCATTTAGGGTTATGAATAGGGTTTAATTATAATTATCATTCAATTAGTGTGTGGGTTAGCACTATATTATGGTAAGGGTTATTTATAGGGTAAGGGTTATTATTGGATCAGGGTTGGATTGAATTTTCATTCAACACTATGATTAGAGTTCAAATAGGGTAGTGCTACAATTAGGTTTAGGTTTAGGTTTAGATGTAAAGTTAGAATTCAACTTTGGTCACTATTATGGTTGAATTTGAGTTGATTTTAACAAGGGTTAGGTTTTAATTTTGTTTAGAGTTTAATTAGGTTCCAGTTTAGAATTTAATCTAATTTAGTGTTTAGTTAGGCTTGGATTAGAGGTTAATTTAATTTAAGGATATGGTTCAATTTGGGTTAAACAAACTACTAATGGTCTAGATCCAATTCGTCTTAAAATTTTACAATGGTCGGGGTTTTGGTTTAGTGTTACGACTAAGGTTTAATTGTTAGGGTTAGGATTATATATAGGATGAGACCTAGGGTTGACATTAAAATAATAAAACTAATTTAATAAGAGTAAGTATTCAATTTGTCTCAGTCTTCAATCAAGTTTAGGGTTAGGGTTAACTTTGGTTGAGTTATTGATTAATTTTAAGGTTAAGGTTTAAGTTAGTTTAGTGTTTATTAAAATTTAGTGTTAAATTTGGTTAGTGTTAAAATCAAGATTAGATATAGAATAATAATTAGGAATGAGATTAAAATACTAACAATAATTTAATAAGGGTTAGGGTTTTATTTGGTTTAGGCTTAAACTTAATTAGGTTTAGAGTAAGGGTAGGGACACAATTTGGTTTAGTGTAAGGGATATGATGTGTTAAGTTTTAGTTACATTGCAATCTAATGCCAACTATACCTATTTACCCTATTCCTAACCCTAAATGAAGAATACCACTAACCTTGATCCTAAATCTATTTGAAAAAGGCTAGAATTAGATTTGGTTTGGTGTTAGGGTTAGGGTTCAATTTGGTCAGTGTTAGGGTTAAGTTTCAATTTGTTTTAATATTTAGGTTCAATTTGGTGTTGGCTTAGGGTTCGGTTTAGTTAATTGTTCAATAATATTTAGGTTATGAATTAATGAGGACAATATTAAGAATGGGATTTAAATTTTTTAAGTAAAATTAATAAACCTAATCCTAACCAAGAATTATTTTTTTATCGTTTCATGTTAGGGTTATGGTTCAATTTGGTTTAGTATTCAATTAAGCTTATGAATAGGGTTCAATTAGGATTATAATTTGTTAAATTTAGTTGAGTGTTTGGGTTAGGATTATATATACAATTACAATTAGGGTTTTAAAATTAAATGACCAAGTCTAATTTAATAAGGGTTAGGGTTCAATTTGGTTTTTCTTTTTCTTAGATTTAGGGTTGGGGTTTGATTAGGTTTATTATTAGGGCTCAATTTTGTTAAAGGTTGCAGTTAGGATTCAATCTCATTTAGTGTTGAATTAGGTTTAGGGTTAGGGTTTTATAAGGGTTAGTGTTTAATTTTGGTTTTGGTTTACTATTAACATTAGAGTTTATTTTTTATTATTAGGATTAGAATTATATAGAAGTAAACTTAGGTTTGGGATTAAAATATTAAGCTTAATTTGATAATAGTTAGGGTTCAATTTAGTTTAATCTTAAATAAGGTTTAGCATTAGTGTTGGTGTGAATAATTATTCATCTTGGATATTATTACACCTTACTTAAGTTTACTTAGGATAATGCATTTCATAGTAGTTTGGGTATGAGACACTTGGGTGTTTGTGCCACATTGGGATAGTGTGTGTAGGAGAAATCCCACCTTTTATGGTGTTGATCTTGTTGTTACACTCCACTCTTGTTGTTACAATCCACATTCAGTGGGTGATCCACCTCATGTGGACTATTATATTATTTCTCCTACCTACCCTTGTTTTTTATTGAGCCACATGTCATGTTTGTGTGCTCACATATCCCTAGCCTTGCCTATATAAGCAAGCTCATCTACATTGTATGTAACTATCGAATTGATTATTGATCATTTTCTATTGATGAGAATACAGTTTATTCTTGTCCTATATTGTGTCTCTATTTTGTACATTTCATTGAGCTCTTGAACTTGGCAAAATCTCACATGGTATTAGAGCCATTGGGGCTTCATTGATTCATCTTGAAGAGGCATTATTGTGACGTCAAGAGGCAGATCTGAGGAGAAGCATCTTTTGGAGGGGTCCTAGACCAGATCCAACCCCGCCATTGCGTCCAAAAGGCCATTTCCATGAATTTTGGTTATAAAGTCAGCCTATTTTGGTGAGAAAATTTTTTTCGCCAATTTTGCTATAATCGTATGGATTTCAAAATTTTTTAATATATTTTTTGAAAAAAAAAAAAAATAATTTTCTGAAATTTTTTTTCAAAAAATCAAAAATTAAAAAAAAAAAAGAAATTGAAAAATTTCGAAAAAAAAAAAATCATCAGAAAAATTAAAAAAAAAAAAAAAAAAAAGATGTTTTTGGGGGGTCCGCAGACCCCCCCGTGACCTGCCGTACCTGCGTGTTGCGTGTTGCAAGTCTGTCATACTCTGTAGCACCCTAATCGCTTCAGACGCCATTCCTATACCTTCCGCTCGCGCCGAGAGCCGTGCCACCGCTGCTACCCGCAGGTCCTCCCGGCACCTCCCCTGCTTCTCGGCCGCAGCTCCCACCGGCGCCCGCAGGTTCCCGCCGGCTCCCTCAGTCACCAGTGCACGCAGGTTCCCACCGGTACCTTCCAGCGCCATCGCCGGCCAAAGACTTCCGGCGCCGTCCAGTCCTCCGCCGACGACCACCAAACCAGGTGGAAACCACGTCCGCCACATGGCAGGCGACCACTAGCCCGCGGGAAAACCGTACCCCTGCATGCCACGTCATCATGCCAAATCACCACCATGCAGATGCCACATGGCTCACACAGTCATCTTTCCGTATTCCATTGTATAGTGCCCAGTCAGCAAATCCGTACGGTACGACCTGCACAGTCATCTGCCACGTCAACTGTCCATACAGTACGGACGCCCAGTCAGCAAAGAGGTGAAGTTTTTGCGATGGTCATACGGTCGTCAAATTTAACACAGTGAATTGCTGACATTAGCGCCACATCAGCATTTTTCAAAAATTTTGCAGGCCCCTCTCATTTGCATTTTTGATTTTGCAGTTCAACTTCAAATGGCCATAACTTGCTCATTTTTGCTCCTTTTTGGATGGAATTTTTTTTGAAATGGGATATAATTTTGTGCTCTCCACAGTGGTGAAGAATTTTTTTGATTTTGATGTATTGATTTTTAAAAAAATGCAGTTTTTGGTGACTGTACCTGAGTAATCCTAGTTTTTGCAACTTCAGAGGCTTTGTTTGGGGTCATACGACCTCCTTTTCAGGTGTCATTTTTTTTGAAAGTGCGTATTTTTTTGTCTACTTTCACATTATGCTATCAGATTGATGCCATTGTAAGTAGAAATTGTACTTTCAGATTTTGGCCATTTTTGGCTCTCTTGGTACTTATATATTTACTTGAATCTTAGTTAGATTCATTGCACTATTGATTGAAGTCTCTTGTATCTCATTTGAGAAGTTGTAAAATTTGCATCATAAGTCCACTTTTCCTTGTTTTGCAAGTGGCTCATTGTAATCGCACTAAGTATAAAGTGCCAAAATCATCACTTTAGGGGGGGTACTTTGAATGAGTGAATTTGGGAGGGTGTCTCTTGTGCTTTTGTGCTCTTGTGTTCCTTCCTTTTTTGCTACTATGGGTTCTTCTAAGTTTCCTCTCTTAACTCCTCATAATTATGCTACTTGGAAAATTGATGCATGGAGTAAACTTATGGAAAAATGACTCACTCATTACATTGATGGAACTATTGTTGCTCCAGCTGATCCTAAGGCTGATCTAGTTGGTCACTTGGATTGGCTCACTAAAAATATCATGGCAATTGGTACCTTAAGAAAGTATGTATCAAAGGATCTCATTTTTCATATTGAGAAGTGTACTCTAATCAAGGATGCTTGGCAAAAGTTTCAAGACTTGTATGGTCAAGTTGATGAGATTAGGGGATATCAAATTGATAGTGATCTCACCATGTTAGATCCCAAGAACTTTGATACTATACAAGATTATGTCACTAAGGCAAATGAGTTGAGGGCACAACTCAAAGATTGTGGCATTGATAAAAAGGATACTCAATTGATATTCAACTTGATAGGCAAGCTTCAACAAGAATATGCAGCATTTGTTTCTAGTTTCCAAACCCATAGGATGACAATGGGTTCAAGCTACAAAATGCCTACATTTGATGCTTTCAATGAAATGTTGATGATGGAACAAACTAAGTTGATAAGCATGGGCATTCTTAAGGCCTCTAAGTCTCAAGCATTAGTGGTAAATCAAGGGAACAAAGGAAATCAAGGAAAGGACAACTCAAACAAGAAGAAATAGCAATCAAAGCCTAAAGAAAAAGCACCTTCTTCTCCACAACAAGGAGATTCATCCTCTTCCAAGAAAAATAATTCACCAAAGAGGGAGAGACCTACTTGTGCTTATTGTAAAAAGATTGGTCATGAGGAGCATCGTTGCCATTCTAAGAAGATTGATGAGCTTACACATATCATCAAAAAGCATAACATTGATTTACCTAAAGTCTACAAGAAGGATGATTCATCAACTTCCACTTCCTCACATTCAAAAGGAAAAGGGCAAGAATTCATGGCTTCTACAAGTGGAAAGACTCACTCTTTTGGAACAAGAAAAGGAAAAGCTCTATGTGCTACTATCAGTCATGATTTAGAGAGATGGCTTCTAGATTGAGGGGCTTCTCATCATATGGCATCTTCGCAGTCCATGTTCTCTACATTTGAGCCTTGCACCATGCCACAGATTTTAATGGGCAATCATACATATATGGATGTGATTGGGAAAGGATCTATTGAAATTGGTGATAACTCCTTCAATGATGTGTTGTGTGTACCCCACTTGACAAACAATCTCCTTTCTATCTATCAAATCACACATGGCGCAACTAAGAGAGTTGTGGAGTTCACATCTGACCCAGTTTTCATTAGAGACTTGTAGACTAGAGCTATCATTGTGACTGGGGTGGTTGATCATGCATCTCGGTTATACTCCTTTTCAGATTTT